>NC_090269.1:179786211-180096961 GCF_040414725.1 Anabrus simplex
AAATGTACGTCCATATTGCTCAATAAGACTATATTAGTGGTGAATCCATAGTTTTTAGGGTTGCTGAGATAGTGACACTCCAAATGCCGTTTAAGTCTTTTATGTTCAGCCCCTATTGGCGTTGGGGGTAAGAGGAGGTGAAAAAGAATATGTCCAAAATGACAGATCAGTGTTCAATTCACAGTTTTCAGGATCACTAGGCTGATTGGTGACAGTTTCAATGACAGTTGAAATCGTGTACATCTTGACAGTTCCAATGACAGTTGGAATCGTGTACATCTGTAGTGCAACACACATGTAAATACATCCAGATAATACTTATTTACAGGTAAATTTAGTGTTATTCTTTAAGTGTATTTTAAAATGTTTTGTACACATTGTTTCACAACACTTTCGATTTTGAATTGTGCGCCTGAGGATGACCTCAAGGGAAGCTTGAAACCGGTACCATAAACATTTAATGTTGTACTTTGTAGTCATTTCATTTTAGTGTTGTATTGAATGGTGGATGATTTCCCTCTTACTCTCCTAAAACAGTCTCAGTATGGATTGAATATGGAGTTTCTTACATATGATAACTTGATTTGTCAGAGTGGAATTTTTAAAAGTAGGGATGATATAATTAGAAAATAAAGTTGGAATTTAAGAGGACAAATTGGGGAAAATATTTGTTTATAGACACCAGCCCTGTGGTGTAGGGGTAGTGTGCCTGCCTCTTACCCGGAGACCCCGTGTTCGATTCCCGGCCTGGTCAGGGATTTTTACCTGCATCTGAGGGCTGGTTCGAGGTCCACTTAGCCTATGTGATTACAAGCTATCTCACGGTGAGATGGTGGCCCCGATCTAGAGCCAAGAATAACGGCTGAGAGGATCCGTCGTACTGACCACACGACACCTCGTAATTTTCAGGCCTTTGGGCTGAGCAGCGGTTGCTTGGTAGTCCATGGCCCTTCGGGGCTGTTCCGCTATGGGGTTTGGGGGGGGGTGTGTGTTTATAGAAACAAGAATTAGGGATTTTAATAATTTGCCAAGGGAGATGTTTGATGAATCTCCTATCAAATCGTTCAAGAAAAGACTAAGTAAACTACTGATAGGGAATCCCCTGGGTGACTGCCCTAAATGCATATCACTGTTGATTGATTGATTGATTGATTGATTGATTGATTGATTGATTGATTGATTGATTGATTGATTGATTGATTGATTCTCCCTTCATTTATCTGTGAAATACGTTCAGACCATCTTGGTTTGATTTTCTCCATTTTATCATCATTTTTGAATCTTTGTTTCTTACTGTATGTCTTCACTTCCATTCGCTTTAACTGTCATCTTTGTTGAGCACTTATAGTGGTCCAGGTATCTTACTACGCTTCTTTCTTCCACTGCTTCTAAACAAGACAGCATCACAGGATTTTTCAGGCACTCATTCATCTTAATGGAGGAAAGGGAGAAGAATTAATTGTTCAACATGATCTTTAATCTCTCGAAAACAAGGGTAATTTTTTGTCCAACCCATGTCCCGTTTCCCTACGGGGTCGGGTATGAGGTGAGATGAATCTGTCGTTGCGAGTTTTTATGACCGGATGCCCTTCCTGACGTCAGCCTCATCAGAGGAGTTAACGAGTTGAAATGAATGAGTAGGGAGAGAGTGAAACCCGGTGCCGGCACATAGGCTATTCCTGTCGAATAGCTCCAAGGGGTCTGCTCAAGGCTTAACATCCCCATCCGACAGACGAATCACCATCAACGGCGTCATATGCCCTCACTCCATATGAGCACTGCGGAGAGGTTTGGAATTTAATCCAGGCTTTTGGCACGCAATCTAGTGATTAGAAATTGTATACCACCACCTCCCCTACCCTGCTGGCCAACATTCTGATGGTGAAAATTTTCCCGACCAATGGAACTCGAACCGGCTAACCTTGGTGTCAGACCATTTAGACTTCAGCGCCTTAACGATCATGGCCACCAGGCTTGAAAACAAGATTCATTATCAGGTGAAATATAAATAGCCTTCAACAGGTATGTGATGAATTAAAAGGGAAACCACTCCTAATCATTGGGGACTTCAACGCTAAACATGGGGCTTGGAAGTCCTGTAGGGGACGGACGAGGCTGACTTCATTATGACTTCAGCAACTCCTCTAATTTAACAATACTAAACATTAGCGATAAACAGACTTATAGACCCACCAACTCGCAGAGTTATTTAGATGTAAATGTGTTCAGTCCGGCACTTCTCCCTCTCATCTATGATTGGGACGTAAGTGACGTACCAATACTCTCTGACCACTGTCTAATTATAATGACCTTAAAATAGACTACAGAAATATTGTGAATATATGCTAATAATTACCTAACCAGGACCAATAGAACAAGAAATGTCAAATGGTCTCGCTTCCAACAGGCTGCCAAAAAGAAACCTACTAAGGATAACAGAAGAAATGGCTTCCTGCAACTCTGCCACGGAATTAGACGGTGTAGTAGAGAAATTAACTGATGCCATAAACAAACTGGCAGAAGCAAAATACCAAAAATTTCTCGAAACCCATGTAAAAACTTCTGGTGGAATGAAGAACTGACAATTATGTGAAAATGTTTACTGGCCTGTTACAGGCAACATAAACGAAGCCGCTGTCCAGTCCTGAGTCAGAGATATCACGACATTTATCTAGCAGTCAAAGAGGAATACAAAAACTTAATCATTCAAAGAAAATCTGAATGCTGGAAAGAATTCTCTTCATTTCCTACAAAAGCTAAACACTGGGAATTTATTCAGAAGCTTATCAGGAAACCAAAAAATTTCAATAACTTAACCTCAGTAGAGACTGAACATGTATCTTTTCTGATACTGCAAATGCTCTGCTAAACACTTTTTTTTCCCCCCCCATCTGAAACAGAGATACAGAAGCACAAAGAGAAATGAGAATCTCATCCATGATCCCTGCCTGATACAGCTGATAACATATTGTTCTCATATGATGAAGTTGAGCAAATCGTTCTACAACAAAATAAGAAAGCACAAGGCTGGGATGGCAAATCAGCCAACATAATAAAAAATATCCACTTCTGTCTTTAATCCTTATTGGTCACACTGTTCATTAAGCGCCTTTGTTTGAACCATTTTCCTACCTCGTGGAAAGTTGCAGTAGTGAAGGTAATTCCTAAAGAAAGCACCTTAACAAAGTTTACAGCATAGTCTTTCATCAGACTTATTTGCCTCCTGGCAATTCTAGGAAAGATTCTGGAGAAGTGAATAATTGACAGAATTATGTACCACATGCATCGTCACTGCCTATTATCCCAATTTCCGTATTGCTTAACCCCACAAAAATCTACTGAAGATGCTGTTTTCTTAGCAACTGAACGGATTCAGAACATCATCTCAGGCAAAAAATAGGTTTATTTATCTCTTTGGACATAACTGGTGCATTTGATAATGCCTGGTGGTTGAAAATGTCTGTATCAACTAAAGGAAAAGCAATGCCCACCTAATATGTACAAAATCACTCAAGCGCACTTCAGCAAAAGAAAAGTGACACTTCATGTCGGAACAGCAATTTCACTTAAATACATCAACAAAAGGATGCCCTGAGGGATCTACCTGCAGCGCAGGATTTTGCAATATCTTACATGATGGTGTCCTGAAAGTACCTCTTCCCACGGACTGCAAGATGTTGCTTATGCTGACAACATACTTTTGTCAATTGAAGCTGAGAATGATGCTGATTTATGCACTCGAGCGAACACAGCACTACATATTCTGTTTGGCTGGGGTTCCAAAAACAAGCTGCAATTTAATCTACTGAAAATTAAGGCCATGGTTGTCACAAGAAGAGGAAATCTGATAAAGCCACAACTCGAGATAAAGGGACAGGAAATCGCACTAGAAGATCAACTTTTATATCTGGGGGTCCTACTGGACAAACATTTAACTTTTAGGCCACATTTCAATAAACTAAAGATTAAATCACATGAATTTCTTCAGGCCATTCTATTGCATACAGGCCGTCATGAGGAATAAAATCAGAAGTACTCTACATTAAATACTATACAGTCTTTGTTCCACTAATACTGTATTGTGCTTTATTGTTTCATTCTAAACTCGACAAGCAGTGGGCTAATTCTTGTGCCTATCACACAATATCTACACAAGCAGCCCTTGTCATTGCTGGAATATAATCCCTGTTCTTTATTGCCATTAGGATGGCCAAACTCATGTTAATGAAGAAAAACATAACATCTCCTCACCAATTCTTGTAACCACAGTGGAGAAGAACTGTCACTTCCTGGAATCCATTCACCCTAGTATCTTCAAGACGTATGTTTGCAATAGCTGCTCACTCAACCACGACTACTATATTTACACAGACGGCTCCAGCACATCTAATAACACTGAATCTGACAAAGTGGAATGCATGTTCATTGTCTGTGAGAACAGGGAAGTCTTTTCATCCCATAACAAATTGTCGTACAGCTGCTCAGTATTTCAAGCTGAGCTATGGTGTGGAGAATTATCTAATTGACCGTACCTGTTCGCTACGCAGCTAAGGAGTTTGAGCATCCATGGACGTTAACATACTCTTGCTATCTACTTAATATGGACTCCATGAAAGTAATAGTATAGTAGTCATGGTGATGTTTGATGCTGTTGTAGCAGAGGATAATTCTTTGTAAGAATAAATCAGTAACCCTATGACATTTCAGTGTTCTTATGAAGTAAAACATTACATAATGGTGCCGAAACCCGTTTATGGAACGATTAGCGGCTAGAAAAACGCGAACAGGTACGGTCAATTAGATAATTCTCCACATATGGGTCATCAAGTCTGCTGTCAAGTGGTGTGAACACAACAACAGTCATCCCAGTAATTCTACACCAGTTTCTTCACAGTTCCTGACAGACTTGATTCTGTTACCTAGTTTCTTTAGGAGAGTGGGCTTCAATGTACATTGATGGACTATTTAGACAATATTTAGTCAATATATCGTCCGTGGAAAGGCAAAGTTTGTAAGCAACATTTTTGTCAAAATTGAAGTTACGATGTTTATACGCCAATCAGACTCCACTGCACATGTTGGCAAAGTACCGTAAGCATCAAATGAATCTAGAGGGTAAAAACAACGTAAAAGAAATAAATTATCGTAACTACCATCAGTAACATACAGAACACCGGGTTATCATAAGCACCAGTCATTACTTCTTAAGTGCCTGATTTAGAATGTTGTAATTTGTGTACAGATTATCATAAGCAAAACATTTTAATTCTGGAGGGAATGTGAGATGAGCCAGTTTCATTGTTCGTGACTGTTGTCGGTCGGTACTGTAGTATACATTTTATAACTGCCTCACATCAATTTGGCACTCGAAACATAAGACAAAGCCTGCTGGCAGACCTATCGCATGTTGATTGACAACGAGTATACTAATGAAATTCAGAAGAGGGGTGGAAGGGAAGAGAAGAGGTTGCTTCTTGTGACAGACTTGACTGAGCAAGTATGGTCAGTAAGCCAAACAAATTGGTTCATTGTCAGTACATATTCCTACCGTTCGTGCACAAAGTAAATTATGCCGCTGAAAATTCTAAAGATTGCGACAAGACGATAAATGATATAGATGTTGATTCCCATAGGGAATCTGAAATATTTGTCCAGAATGAGTAAATTTATAATACCAATATAAATGGTCCGTTATTGGACATTATAAATTTTCCAGCTAACTCATTCTTGGTTGCCAGCGTTTCGCCCTCGTGTGCTAGGGTGGGCTCATCAGTTGGTACCTAGCACACCTACCAATACGCTGGCTAGTGCATACCGTGGAGGCCACTGCGTAGGCTAACTGGAGCCACCGGCAGTGCCAATGCACTAAGAGACTTTGTCTCATTATCAAAAATTGATGCCTGCTTGGCCATCAGATGATATAGATGTTGATTCCCATAGGGAATCTGAAATATTTGTCCTGAATGAGTAAATTTATAATACCAATATAAATGATCCGTTATTGGACATTATAAATTTTCCAGCTAACTCATTCTTGGTTGCCAGCGTTTCGCCCTCGTGTGCTAGGGTGGGCTCATCAGTTGGTACCTAGCACACCTACCAATACGCTGGCTAGTGCATACCGTGGAGGCTACGCTGGCAACCAAGAATGAGTTAGCTGGAAAATTTATAATGTCCAATAACGGACCATTTATATTGGTATTATAAGACGATAAACGCGAGAGATTGTTCACTGTTTATAGTTTTACGAAGAAGGAAGCTGAGGAAGGAAAAAAACCCCACAAGAACAGTATAGAAGGAAATTGTTAAAAGTACAACAAAAAATAGCAGATGCAAGCAAAGTGTTGTAGAGGACGGTCAAGAGAATTTTAACTGAGCAAGTTGGCCATGTGGTTATAGTCGTGCAGCTGTGAGCGTGCATTTGGGAGGTAGTGGGTTCGAATCCCACGTTGGTTTTCTGTGATTTCCCATTTTCATACCAGTCAAACACTGAGCCTGTACCTAAATTAAGGCCACAGTCGCTACCTTCCCAATCGCAGCCCTTTCTCATCCGTTCATTGCCAGAAACCTTCAATATGTTACCGTGACATTAAACAATTAGAAAAAAGAAAATAGTAGAATAGAGACAGCACGAGACTGAAGAAACTTAGTTTGGTACACCAGGAAAAAAACCGAAAGGGAAAAAGTGTGTAGCAGATGTTTAAGATTTTGATGCACAATCCATTTACATTCTTCAGAAAACAACTCCAATATCTAAATTATGACCTGTATCAGGAGAGAGGATTGGTTTCCAAGGAGGTTGTATCAGTTTGAGTATTGTAAAAGAGTTAGGCTTCAACTGGAAGAAGATTAGAATTAATTGAAGAGTTTTAATCGAGGTCACCTATATGGCGTCAGCTCAGAAGACCTGCACCGGGCCTCTCTGGAGGCCATATGCCATGACAGTATAGTAGTTATCTTGTGAATAAATTTGCGAGTGAGTTGCTGTGCAAACTGAGTGTACTTCTGATGACTGATGGGTGATATCCAACAAGAAGATTAGCCAACTAGGACGAAATGCCACATCAACAATGCAACCAAACCAAATGAGTGAGATGGTTTACAATCATCCTATTCCAGTGTTAGAAAACAAGTTTTTTTTTTTGTTAGTTGCTTTACGTTGCACCTACACAGACAGGTCTTATGGCGACGATGGGACAGGAAAGGGCTAGGAGTGGGAAGGAAGCGGCCGTGGCTTGAATTAAGGTACAGCCAGAATTTGCCTGGTGTGAAAATGGGAAACCACGGAAAACCATTTTCAGGGCTGCCGACAGTGGGGTTCGAACCTACTATCTCCCGAAAAACAAGTATCAAGATCTGGCTAGACTTTACACTAAAAAAAAAAAAAATTATACCCACAATGTTCGAGGAGAAGCCCGCCTGGTGGTCATGATCGTTAAGGTGTTGAAGTCTAACCGGTCTAACATCGTGGTTAGCCTGTTTGAGTTCTGTTGGTCGAAAAGAATTTACCATCAGAATGTTGGCGGGCAGTGTAGGGGAGGTGGTGGTATATAATTCTAATCAATAGATTGCGTGCCAAAAGCCTGGATTAAATTCCAAACCTCTCCGCAGTGCTCATGTGGAGTGAAGGCATATGCCGCTGTTGATGGTGATTCATTCATCGGATGGGGACGTTAAGCCTTGAGAAGACCCCCTTGGTGCCAACTGACAAGAGTAGGCTGTGTGCCGGCACTGGGTTTCACCATTGCCCTTCCTACTATCATATATCATGTCATTCATTTCATCTCATTAACTAATTGATGAGGTTGACGTCAGGAAGGGCATTTGGTCATAAAAGACCCCCACGACAGATTCATCTCACCTCATACCCGACCCCGTAGAGAAACGGGACAGGGGTTGGACGGACAAACAAACAAACAAACAAACAAACAAACAAACAAACAAACAATGTTCGACAATGAGTATCTAAACCTTACTTATGACTCCAAACACAGTGATCTATCCTCCAAAATATCGTAAGTCCTACAAAAGCTATCGTAAGAGGATCTCTTTGTTAAACAACACAATCAACAATGACCAGCAAACAATCGTAAGCAACATTCATAATTTTAAAATAAGTTCCTTTTCGCTACAATTGAATAAATACATAACCTAATATGACAATAAGGTGAGAAATTCATTTCTGGAGTAGAATAAAAACCGAGACTGCCTAAACTGTAAGTGTTCGTCTTGCTAATCAATTTTATCATCTCCTGTAAAATTCATATTTTGTCGTTTACTATACTTTGCCTTTCCAGGGACGATATTATCAAGTTGGTAATTTTGTACAATTATTTCAACTTGTTCATGTTTCGGGAGCCACCACTCCCTTCATCAGCGATTTCTGCCTCACAAAGCAAGATTCCCCATGTCTTGAGATCTAACAAGCATATTAAAATGTCACCTGATATACTACCAAAGTTAAAATATGCACCTTGCTGTTAGAACACTTCCTAAAATGAACTGATACACCATTGAATTATTAGACCTCTTAAGATCTATATGCATAATTGATTATATCTGGTCGATTGGAATCATGCTATGTTGGTGTTGGGCTGGAGCGGACGAAGCCTACTCGCACTCCAGCCAGACATTTACGGACACTTACAATATATAACAAGAAGAGGAAGGACATGATGGGAGATTCGAAATTCCAGCTAAAGTGTTCTACAACAGTAAACATAAACATAACAAATAGCAGCAAGAAATATTTTAACTTTGATTTTTTCCAAGGAAACCAGCTGACGTTTTAATACATGTTTTAAAGTGTTATATTACATAAGAACAACCAGGTGAACTTTTTATAAGTGTTTTAAAGTGTTTTATTACATAACAAACATTATCAAGAAATATTTATTGTGTATGTATGTGTTAAAAACAAGGTTATATATTGTTGATGTTTTATGTATAACAGAATGTTGTTGGATCTTAAGACATGGAGAATCTTGCTTTGTGAGGTAGGAATCGTTGATGAAGGGAGTGGTGGCTTCCGAAACATGTACGAGTTGAATTAATTGTACAAAATTAGGAACTTGATAATATATTGACAGGGCAGACCAAACTATTACCTGTAGTATATTTATATGAACTTAGTCAATACTAAGGAGTGAAAATAGTCAATTTTTTTTTAATCTGATTTCTTTTAGTTTGTGCTTTTGGCTGTGAACATAGCCTTTGTTCCAATTTCTCTACTACCGGTTTTGATAATAGAAATCTCATTTTAAATTCCCTATCATAGTTCATTGAGGGGGATTCCTTCTATATGGAAATATACGTGGACCCTGCCGAAATTCAAAATCCTAGTTCTCAGGTGAAACATGAGAGTAATTCAAAATATGAAAATATTTTAACCTATAAATCCAACAATAAGAAATGCATAGTTTTTGCTCTTCACTTCATTATAAATATACAATTCATAAGCGAATAATTACAGTGTGAAATATCATCCAAACACTTATTTTTTCACATGTAATTATAAATATTGCTACTCGTCATTTTACTCTCTGATATTTTAAAGATATACAGTGTACGAGTAAATCTGTAGCTCCCACTAATCTAGGTTCACACAGGTTAACCCAAGAAAATTCACCAGTTAAATTTGACCATAGATCGAGCTGAAATGATCTTGGATTAATTTTTATGCAATCAAAATTCTAAGTTCAGCTTGACTGATGTTTAATTTTGTTGCTTGATCTCAGATTAACTTTCTATGCAACTGGCCCTAACTGTAACACCAACAATGATGGCACAATCTGACAGGGTAAACAGACTTGCAAGGTAGCCTATCAGGAAACATCAAAACAAAAAATTTTAGTCAGTAGCAAAGTGTTTGACAATACTACTACTCAGTTTATATTTATTGGGCTGCTGATTAAGGTTGTTTGAGAATCCTGAAATACAATCCATTGGCCCAACCTGGTGGATTCTATCCCGGCTCAGTCCGGTGGTATTTAAAGATGCTCAAATAAGTCACCCTCAAGTTTTGTAGATTTACCGACACATAAACAAACTCCTGTGGATTCTGATCTCGGCATCTATGAAAACCATATAAGTAGTTATTGGGATGTATAACTAGTAACACTTATTATAAAATGGTAAGTCTGAAGGGGAAAAAGTTAGATGAATATGAGTGTGGTAACATATTCCAGTTAAACAATGGCACCTCTTAATATGTTGCTATAGAAGCATGTAGTAAAAGTAAACCAGTGTCCTCATTCCGAGATGGTGCTGCTGCTCTTTCCAGATGCCCGCCCCCGAATGGATGTGAGCTGCATGTACCATTTTAACCATATACCAGCCCTCCTGCCATTCTTAAATTTCTGGCAGTACTGGAAATTGCACCCGGGCCTCCAAAGATAGCAGCTAATAATGCTAACTGTTATGCTACGGAGGTATATGAAGCATGTAGTAACTGGTGGTGATAGTTGTTTTCAGCGATAAAACAGTGATTTTAAGCCCTAGAAACATGTAGTCTGAAATTCTTGTTGTGTTAAATTTTCCTCCCATGTCTTAGAAAGGAAATGCCCCAAGTAGTAGAGGAGAAGCATTACACTTCAGGACTGTTAGTGAAGATCTTTACACAACATATATATTGTTCTGTTGAGCAAGTTGGTTATGTACTTGTGATGGAATTCGAAGAACACATTAACAAACCTTCCAGTTTTGACGGACTGTAAAACTTGGAGGTTATATTAACTGAGTTGATACCGAAAAGAATGGCTTCCATCTTTGATTTCACAAATTCATGACTGGGTTAATTAGACTAAAATTTAATTGAATGGAAAATCTTTTTTTGGTAATATGGGACTATGATTTCTTTTAAGATGCTTCGGAATATTGTCATTATGAATAATTTGTCCACAGAGCGTGACGACAACGAAGCAGACCAGGATGCAGATCCTGATCTTGACCATGAAGGTGATCATGAATTTAAGGAAAGTGGTGATGTAGCTATGGGTTCAAGTGAAGACTGTGATGGTGCTCATTCTCCATTAGCTACTACAATTTCTAACCCTGCTATTGCTCCCTCCATTGTACCTGGCTCAGGCATTTCTGAGGACTCCAAATCTGATAGCAACAAGCATAAGAGGCATCTGGTGAGTTTAATTTACTCTTAGGGAATGCCTATTTTGAATCTTCTAACCTTGAATCCTTATTTTTCAAATAATTACAGCGTTTATTTATCTTGTTTATTTGTATGTTTTATTTCATCTTGAAGACTTTATATAGGAGAGAGCATGTTCTTGTAAAAACTTAAGTGATGAATACCTTGCATACAGATTGATGATTGGTTGTTCAAGCAGTACAAATCTGTAAACAAGATGAACAGTGGTTTTATCTGTGTTATAGCCCTTGTATATCTTGCTAATAAAATGTAATGTCAGTCCATAATCCCATAATGTGTTTTTTGTCATGATTTTGAGAGGGTTGATAGCATTTTGTAATTTATAAGCTTCATATCCGTTATTATTATTATTATTATTATTATTATTATTATTATTATTATTATTATTATTATTATTATTATTATTATTATTATTATTATTATTATTATTGTTCCGAGGTATCTGTGGAACAGCAGAGGTGAAAGAAGGTGCGGGGGTGAACAGGTCTCAGGCTACGAAATTAAAGTTAATTTAAAATTTAACAAGGTTATATTTTCTTTGCAAAATCAAGAAATAACAAGAATGGCAGGTACAGAGTAGCAAAGCCACTATTTGAGAATATACAATTACAGAGTTACAGGATTTGGGCTCCGAGAGCCAGACACACAATTCTTGAGCAATTAGCCCAACTTTACGATATACAGAATTCAACAAAGGGGCAGAAGACCCCAATCATGCCCAGGAGCACTTGCTCCCAATTACACAGTAAAGCCTCCTCGAGTCGCGCAGAAAACACAATTTTTATTTTGGAAAGAGCAACCAGCTCTCAACGTTCTAGCCTATCAAAGGCCACACTAAATACCACCTTGAAGCTGTCCTCTAAGGACATAAACACAGGGGTAAAATACCCAACCTACTGAGGCCTATTAAGTGAGAAAAGGTTAATTACATGGCCTCTAAAATACCATTTTGAGAGGAGGCGATCTGCACTCCTAATACATTTTGTTTAAAACCTAATCTGGCTCTAGGCCGCTAATGCAAGGGCTAATCCCATACTAAAGAGGTGACTTATAGAAGGAAACAATTTACATTACGTTAAGGAAGAAAGGTTGTGAAAATAAGTTCACCTCAATACAATATGAGTGGGAGCTCGAGAGGGTTAAGCACTCTCTATCCCAATATGTAGTTAAAACAGAAAGAATTGACACCGAGTGTCTTTACATTATTAAAGGAAAGTTACATGGAAAAGGCTTCGGACCTGCCCCGAGAGTTAAACTGCTGAGCTAGCAAGAAAAGAAGTTATTAAAAGGCCATTACCTTGTGGATGAACTGCTGCCCGAAGAAAGAGGCGCTTCCCGCCCCCTGCTACGTACTTTACACACAGAAAGATGTTACAGAAGTGGCGCGGAGACCCGAAAATCAGCAGTTTATATACTCTCGCGGAAAGTTCGAGGCGTTTCAGGAATGAGAACACCCTCCCACAAAAACTTTATTGGCTAGGGTTAAGCAACATATCCCCTTTGGAGAAGATACACCTGATTGGTCATAAATTAATTAAAGAAATATGGGATTGGCTAGATTCAAAACAAGGGGAAAGAAAGTGTTATACAGCCAACTTAAACAATAACAGAAAGAAATTTAACAAGGAACAAACTTTTGAAATAAAAATTTCTCCAAAAAACAGTTCTTTCACTTCGCACTAGGGTGCACCATTGTAGTTCTTCAGTAGTGTCCGCTAGAAGAGAAAGTTCACACTTCTTACTACAGGTAAAACAAAAATACATCGAAAACGACCCAGTTCAGAAACTTCAAAATTTCCAAGTAGAGACATCTTCTGAGAAACTTGAAAATTAACACCTTAGATAAAGTTCAGACTTCCTCCAGTAGGGGAGTTTCAACAGGCGCAAAGTTTGAATTAGCGACGAGGAGGTGTACCACCCGGTACAATTATTATTATTATTATTATTATTATTATTATTATTATTATTATTATTATTATTATTATTATTATTATTATTATTGTACCAGGTGGTACACCTCCACGCCGCGAATTCAAATATTGCGCCAGTTTAAACTCCTCTACAGGAGAAGTTTGGAACCTTGAAAACTGAACTAATTCTACTATTTCTTGAAAGATGTCACTACTGTAAATTTGGTAATCTTGTAGTGTTCTGAACTGTGTCTATTTTGATTTGTGTTTGTTTGTTCCGTATCAAGAAGTGTGGACATTCTCTTCTAGATGGCACTACTTAAGAACTATAATTGTGCACCCTAGTGCGAAGTGAAGGAACTGTTTTCTTGAAGAAATTTGGTATTCATAAGTTTGTTCTTTGTTAAATTTCTTTGTCATTTTTTGGGTTGGCAGTATAACCCTTCTCTTTCCGCTTCTTTTGAATTTAGCCAATTCCGAATTTCTCTAATTTTTGACCAATAACGTATGTATTCTCCGATATGGATATGTTGCTTTAAGCTATCCAATAAAGTTGAGGGGGGTGTGGGTACTCATTCTTGAAAGGTCTCGAATGTTCCACGAGGGTATTTAAACTGCTGATTTTCTTGTCTCGGTGCCACTTCATCGATATCTTGCTTAGTGTGTGATTATGTAGCAGGGGGCGGGAAGCGCCTCTTTCTTTGGGCAGCAGTTCATCTCCAAGGTAATGGCCGTTGAATAACTTTATTTCTTGCTAGCTCAGCAGTTTAACCCTCGGGGCAGGTTCGAAACTTTCCTCATGTAACCTATCTTTAAAATGTAATAGACACTTGGTAAAATTTCGTCTCTTTAACTATAAATTGGGATAGAGAGTGCCTAACCCTCTCGAGCTCCCACTCATATTGTTTTGAGGTGACTACGTTTTCATAACCGTTTTTCTTCTCTTCGTAATGTAATAAAGTTTTCTTATCGTGTCACCTCCTTAGTATGGGATTAGCCCTTGCGTAAGCGGCCTAGTGCCAAGTAGGTTTCAAAAGTGTATTAGAAGTGCAAGCTTCGCCTCCATTCTATTTTGTATTATGGGCCAGATGTTTTATTTTCCTCATGTAAAAGCCCTGTAGGTTGGGTATCAAATACCCCTGTTTCTTGATGTGCCTTAAGGGCAGACAGAAATGAAGTTGGTTGTAGCCTTGGATAGGCTTGTAAAATTGAGATCGGGTCTGCTCTTTTTCTTAACACTGTAATTAGGAGCAAGTGCTCCTTGTACTTAGGGGGTTTTCTGCCCTTTAGCTATTGTGGTGGTGAGCTGAGAGCTCAGAAATTAATCTTGGGCCTAGAAGCCCAAATCTTGTAACTATTGTAATTTCTTAAATTATTTTCCTGCTACTTGGTACCTGTTACTCTGTTGTTGTTATCTGTTGATTTTGAAAAGAAAATATAACCTTTGTTAAAGTTTTAAATTAACTTTAATTTCGTAAGTTGAGACCAATTCCACCCAGCACCTTCTTTCACCTCTGCAAATCCACAAAACATCGTAACAATTATTATTATTTATTATTATTAAAAATACAGGACCCGTTAGGGTTGAAACTGGTCCCGTATTTTAATAATAATAATAATAATAATAATAATAATAATAATAATAATAATAATAATAATAATAATAATAATAAAACAAGTATTGATTAGGTGGAGTTCCTCTCCTCTTTGCATTTATTAGGGTTGATAGCATACATGATAGAGACAATATCCATCCTTTTTGAAAGTTTTGTCTCACTGTCATTCTGTTTGAATTGAATAAACAAAAACACTGCTAATCTTCTTTTTTAATTATGAAACTCTCCAGTATTGAAGTAGATATATCCAAAATTACCTTTCACTTGGTTTTACCTCAATCCATTATGTAAGTGTTGAGGAAGGCATTTTTAACATTGAGAATACTTCCTCTTAGCTGGAGAAATGTGAACAATAGTGTTACTATGTCCAGATTCACTACGTCTTGTCACATCAAATGCGCTTCGCCAGTGACCAGAAAGTTAACTGTGTTGATATCTTGCTAACAGCATAACATTGGTTGTGTTGTTACTTTGTTGCTTTCTGCTCGCTGTGTGGAATGCAAAGCAATCATACATACATATATAATCATTATAGACCGCTATGCCTTTCAGCATTCAGCCTGCAAGCCTCTGTGAATTTACTAAAGGTCGTTACAATCCTCTATTTGTAACTAGTGCTGTAGCTTTATTTAGTTCTATACCTTGTATCTTTAAATCATTAGAAACTGAGTCTAACCATTGTCGTCTTGGTCTCCCTTTACTTCTCTTACCCTCCATAACAGAGTCCATAATTCTCCTAGGTAACCTATCCTCCTCCGTTCGCCTCACATGACCCCACCACCGAAGCCGGTTTATGCGTACAGCTTCATCCGTTGAGTTCATTCTTATCTTGGCCTTTATCTCCTCATTCCAAGTACCCTCCTGCCATTGTTTTTACCTGTTTGTATCAGCATCATTCTACTTACCTGGCGCATACTGAAAATCTGATCCTGACAGCCCCTCTGTGGTCTGAAACCACACTGGTTTACATCCAATTTCCTTTCAACCACTGATCGCACCCTCCCTTCCAAGATGCCTGTGAATACTTTGCCTGGTATACTAATCAATGAGATACCTTGATAGTTGTTGCAGTCCTTCTTGTTCCCTTGCATACAGATAGGTGCAATTACATTTTGAGCTACGCCCTGTGGGTGGGGTGACACAGATGAAGAATACACCCACAGTATCCCCTGCCTGTCTTAAGAAGCAACTAAAAGGGGCGACCAAGGGATGATTGAATTAGAACCATGAGACTACTTGTAATTATTACCATCACGCAGGTAAAACCGTGGGTCGCTTTTACTTGCGCGTAGTACTACTATGTTAGGTACACAATAGGTTCATGATTAGTGGCGACAGTGTGTACTTCCGGCTGGGGTTTTACATTACCTGTGGGTAGTACCACAATATGAGCGACACCATGGGTCTGCCTTGTCTATGATTAGTACGCGCTATGTGAGGAAAACCACGGGATAGTACGAGTCCCTGTGGTTAGTACACTCGTGTGCCGAACACCATAGGTTTGCGTTGCCTGTAAATAGTGCCGCAATGTGAGAAACACCGTTGGTCTCTTGTCACGTGTGCATTACATTACCTGTGACTAGTACCATAATGTGTGGAATACCGCGAGTCTACGCTTCTTTTGATTAGTGCCACAACATGACATTTACCATAGTTCTACTTTCCTAGAGATAAGTATCATTACGAGGGGCCGATGACCTGGATTTTCTACTACAAGCATCATCGATTCAGTATTGTGTTTTAGAAGCAGTCCCTTGGTTAGTAATACTATTGTTTAATGCTAGTTTCTGGGAATGTGGGGCATTGTGGGTCAGATCCACTGATTGCTTTAAATTCATATCCATCCATTCATTCTTCATCCTCATGTTTTGAATTCTGTTCATTGGAGGATTTCAGACTTCTAAATTGTCATTACATTTTGTCTCATTTCGTACCATTAGGGGCTGATGACCTAGATGTTAGGTCCCTTTAAACAACAACCGTCATCATCATTTTTTGAACTGAGTTGCAGTGTGTGAAATGGAAGGTAGTTCGGGTGCTGTTTTCAAACACAAGCAATTTAAACCATTAAGACTGGTGAAAAGGAGATAATATTGAACATCTTTAATAAGTTTGCAGAGGAGTATCAGACTCAATTAGAATTAAGTGATAGTTAGTGTAAGTGAACACAAAGCTGTTTTTGTCATAGTTAAAAATAAATGCGATAGAGAGGAAGGTTGTAAAACTAGGACTATTAGGAAGTACCATATGGTTGATATGAGAAGCATAGGGGAATTAAAAAAAAAAAAACGATCAGTGGAAAGTGGTAAATAAAAATGTAAACATGGAATGGGTTTAAAGCAGTTGTTGAGTAGTGTGGAAACAGGTATGTACATTTAAAAGTGATAAGAAATGGTAAAGACCCAATACATTATAAAACAGAAATACAGTAGAAGTCCGCTATAGCGAGTAGAGCATATAACAAGAACCCCGTTATAACGGCATTTTCTTGCTGTCCCTTCAAAATTCCTATATTCTTGTTATGACGCCGTCTCCCTCCGAAGGTTGGCGATCCAACTGATTATGGTTACACGCGAAACGGCAGCAAGAAGGATTTCTATCGACATATGTCCATATATTAAACTGTGTATATTCTTCAGTTACAGCGAGAGTCATCACTGACACATCTGTTATTACGAGTGAATAAGCGTGTGTGATTTTTTCCATTATGGGTATTTATGCACCCCAGCGAGTATGTTGCATGCGATCGATTACCTTCGGTATTGTTTCCTCGCTATTTCCACTAGCAAGCTCTCGTTGACATTCAAAGGCGATTACATAAAAGTATTCAAAGGCGATGTTGGAGTCGATTAGTAATACCCATCGACTGCTGTTCCGTAACGAAAATTCGAAATGAAAGAGTACATATTTAGTAAGAAATGAGTAAATAACGTGTCCGACAACAGTTGTTAACTCGTTAAAAATAAAGGCTGACTAAATGATCGCTTAATTTTAATGCAAAATAATGCAGTTAGGTAAGAGTGGGATACACCTCGAGATATGGCAGGGTGCATAATTGATTTCAGAGGTTCGTTTATATTTTCTCGCGTCTGGTTAAATTATGGAAAGGCTATTATTGTGCACATTTATAGCGAGAAGATTATAATTTCTCTACTGGTGCTTGAAGTGTGTTTTCATCATACGTATAGTACGGTTAAGTTGGATAGGTTACGCTGTTTGAATAAGGAAACTTGAACGTTTGCCACAAAATGCAATCGATCATCTTCGGTACGGTATAGTTTCCTCACTATGTGCATTTGCGAGCTCTCTCTCGTACATATTCGAAGGTGATATTGGAGTCGATTAGTTATAACCCTTCGACTGCTGTTCTCTAAAGAAAATTCGAAATGAAAGAGGATAATACGTTTTCGTAATAAATGCGTAAATAACGTGGCCGATATCAGTTGTCAACTCATTAAAAATAAAGGCTGAAATAAACGATCGCTTAATTTTAATGTTATATTCTAAAATTAAGTAAGAATGTAGTACACCTCAAGGTATGGTATATAGTACATCACTGATTTCAGAGGTAGTTCATATTTTCTTGCGTCTAGTTAAATTTCAGAAAGGTTATTCACATGTAAATTTTTAGCGAGGAAGTTATCATTTCTCTACATGCGTTTCAAATATGTTTTCATGATACATATACAGTTAGGTTCAAAGACTTTAATATTACTTATCTAGACTCGCAGAGCGTGCTGATGCTAAGCGGAATATTGAACACTTTCGCGCATCGCCATGTTGCGGGCGCTTCAGCCTTGAATGCATGGCTAGCACGTGGTAATGTTTACAGACCCTTGCATATTTTTGATTTGAATCATGCCTGTTAGTGGATCTGGTTTGGTATTATATATGACGGAGTGATAATATAATATTGTCAAATATTCTCAAGGAATGTGAGAGCTGATACTTTACGTTAGTTAAATTGATCGGCTATATTAGGCCTAAAGTTAGGCATTACCTGTGGAATGGAAAGATATTCACGAGGCTGAATTCGTGTGCAGCGTTCATTTGTACAGGCTCTTATCAGAAGGGATGTGGTATTTCTTTTCACATGTGAGTAGAAATTGAACGCATGGACATGAAATTTAAAATATTTAGGCTTCTTTTTCTTGTTTGCCTTTTTCCAATTCATCGGGGATAATAGTTTTGAACTAAAAAGCTGTTCTGAAAAAGACTACATATTTTTCATATAAACTGTGTAGCGGTATTACAAATTTGATAAACCTGGGCATAGAATCCGTAAGATATGATTGATACAACTTGATAAAACCGTCTAATATTAGGGAAAGGTATTGCTTCAAATTATAAATTATTTGAAAAAATGATTTATTAGTATCGTATCTCTTATTTTCTCTCATTTTTCCCACTTGCTTTATAATAAAAGAATACAATTGTTAATACGCTATTCCAGAAAAATCTGATAATATAAAGTCTAAACAAAGCTCATTACAATCTTGTCAATCCTAGTCTGCATTAGAAAACGCTAATCAAATTAACTTTTCACTAGGATATTAATATTTTTTTTTTTTTTTTTTTTTTGCAAGTGCTTTACTTTCAATTTCATTTTGTTTTCCTTCTGGTGAAAATCATGGTGCTCATATTAGAGAAAAAATTAGAACGCACTTTCAATTTTTATGTGCTCAGATTATGTTAATTCAGAATGAGTTTGTAAAAGCAGTAATATTAAAGAAGATAATATTATGAGGAGAGTTTTACATCTTAACTGATAACATTCTTGCTTAAGCCTAACCGAGCGAGTTGGCCGTGTGGTGAGGACCGCGCAGCTTTGAGCTTGCATGCGGGATATAGTGGATTCGAACCCCACTGTCGGCAGCCCTGAAGATGGTTTTCCGTGGTTTTCTGTTTTAATTAAGGCCGCGGGCTCTTCCTTCTCATTCCTAGGCCTTTACTATCCAATCGTCGCCATAAGACCTATCTGTGCTGGTGCGATGTAAAGCAAATTGTAGAAAATAAAACTTAAACCTAAACTTCGCAGAGAAACTCAAACTAACCCTAGACATTAATTTCACTTTAAGAAATACACAATAGAAGACTAGCACCAGTGTAACGAATGTCAGGCAGCATTTACCTAAATCCAAATCACACAAACGTGATAACTTAACTTCTACTCATCCAGTTACGTTATTTCATATCCAAACCAAACCAAACCCCATGGCACAACAGGCCCGGGGCCTACAAAGCGACCGCTGCTCAGGTTGAAGGCCTGCAGATTACAAGGTGTCATGTGGTCAGCGCGGCGAATCCTCTCGGCCGTTATGTCACCGTCAGATATCTCCACAGTTGTAATCATGTATGCTGAGTGGACCTCGAACCAGCACTCAGATCTGACCTGGGTGGGGATTGAACCCGGAGCCTCCGGGTAAGAAGTAGGCACGCTACCCCTTCACCGCAGAGCCGGCATTTCATATTCAGAAAATGATAAAACGTGTATCTGATTGTTTTAGAAATATTTCTCCAGTCATGTACTTTTTAAACAATCTGTTCAGATAATTGAGTAAAATTTGCTGTTTGGCTGAGTGGTTAGCGGCGCGCGGCTGTGAGCTTGCATCCGGGAGATAGTGGGTTCGAATCCCACTGTTGGCAGCCCTGAAGATGGTTTTCCATGGTTTCCAATTTTCACACCAGGCAAATGCTGGAGCTGTACCTTAATTAAGGCCACGGCCGCTTCCTTCGTACTCCTAGGCCTTTCCTATCCCATCGTCACCATAAGACCTATCTGTGTCAGTGAGATGTAAAGCCACTAGCAAAAAAAAAAAAAATCTGCAATAACTTACCTGAGAGGAATCATAAGCTATTTACCTTTCATAGAAAGATTTTATTTCACAGGTTTCCTTTTTTTGTTGATATTATTATTATTATTATTATTATTATTATTATTATTATTATTATTATTATCGGTACACGAGTTTGTAAATATTTAATTTATGTGTTCGCCAGTCTGCTGAGAGACAGGTAATTTTTATCTCACGATATGTAATCATACTTAAGTTGTAAATAGCTTTTTGAACATGTCTTCATATTTTCAATAAAGCTAAATAATTGTTGATTCTAGTTTTCTCAAGAGACAGATTGCCACGTGATTCTCATCCTTTGAGCCTGGCCTTCTTGCCATATGTACAATGTTCAAACACATCAGTTACAAACATGACCCTTATATTAAAGTGAGCGACATGATCATTTTCGAGGTACCGCAAGTGTATTTTTGTAGTAGTGTATTTTTCAGTCTTCTTATTCAGTCTGCTAAAGGTTTCTTTTTTTTAGGTGCGCCACCTATAGGCTATTGATGGTTATGAATTTCATGTTTTTGGTCCGTATTGAACTGAGAATAATATATAAGTAATAATAATAACGTAAATGTTTCCACCTTTTCAATACTACAATATATTCACAAAATTACAAAATTATACGGTACTAGTTTCGACCCATCTAGGGGTCATCATCAGCCGTATTGGAGCAAAGATCATTTGTGGCGAAATCCTAAGACAATATTATTTTAAAGAATAACAAGTGAAATGAGATGTTATGGTAATAGTTAATAATACAAGGAATGTACATATTAAGAGGTTTTTAACAAAGAATAAAGTATAAATGGGGTGTTGTAAAAATTATAATCATGGAAATCAGTAAGTTCATGTATTGAAATGAAATATGGCTTAGGAAGAGGGCTTAAGGTGGGGCTGAAGGGTGCGGGAGAAAGTGTAATTGTCTTGGAAAAGTACCTTTGATTAAATTTAGGATTGAGGTGGAAAATGTTAGAGGTTTGGTTATTTCTTTTTTGAGGGTAGTTTTTGGACGATGTTTGTGTTTATTGATTATCCTTTCTATAAAATGATTGCTGAAGCCGTTGAATTTTGCGATTCCGCGGATTGTGTTGAGTTCGTTTTTTAGATCTTTATTGGACATAGGTATGCTGAAGGCTCGGTGAACTAGGCTGTTGTATGTGGCTCGTTTGTGGGACTGGGGGTGCACTGAATCTTGGGGAATGGCGGAGGCTGTTTGAGTGGGTTTTCTGAAAATTTTATAACTGAAAGAATCTGAGTTTCTAGTGATGGTTAAATCTAGAAAGTTGATTTTTTGATTTGATTCGGATTCTAGTGTGAATTTGATATGAGGATCAATATTGTTGAGTCTTAAGAGGGTGGTGGGTGCGTTAATTGATTTCTCATTCATGATTACAAAGACATCGTCGACATGGAGTTTCTAGTTTGTTGGTTATGTAGTTGGCAGTTTTTTAGCCTGTTGAGTTTATTCTCCAAATTTGACTGTTTTTGGCTAGTTCGTAGAATAATTTGTTCTCTACTTCTTGATAGAATAGTGTCCATTGTGCGTTTGAAAGTAGTTTAGTCGCTGCGAGGTGAGTGTCGTATAATTTCTGATTCAAAAAATATTTCTTCCTGTACAAGAATTTAATTTCATCTCTTAACCATATTTTGTTTGTTTTGTTTTGAGTTTTGATGGTTTGAGGTGAAGTCCGAAACTCCAATAGTAACACGTTCGATCGTACGCAGTTTCATCCAGCTGTTGTAAATCTATCTAACACGCCCTTAAGTGAAAGTGAACACTTAACTTTATCCAAAGGACCGAAACACAACTGGCCAAACTTGAACAGCCTCAACATAGCCGCTACTATGATCACAGAATCAGAGCTAGCCATCAGCAAAATGCCGGAAGACACGCAAAATGAGGTTAGAACCGATGTTAAAAGGAAACTGACTGATATCCTCCACAATTTAACCAACCCCGCAAATAACCTCAATAATAAAGAAAAAATTGCTGAACAAAAGCGCATATACGCCCTCAAGAAGAAAATTAAAGACAACGAACTCATCGTAACCAAAGCTGACAAAGGCAATGCAACAGTTATCATGGATAAAAAAGTATATATCGAAAAAACAAAAAACTTTTTCACAGACAGCTCATTTTCCATAATCAAAAAAGACCCCACCCAAAAAATTCAAAAACTACTTAAACAAACTCTTAAAAACACTTCATTTTTATTTACCGAACAGGAAAAATCCAAACTCATACATATGAACCCAGGACTCCCCACTGCTAAAGCTCTTCCCAAAATTCACAAAACCGGAATTCCCATCCGGCCAATTATCAACTATAGACCGAGCCCCTTATACAGAATATCACAATTCATCCAATGTTTCTTAAGAAAAAATTATCAATTCTTATCCAAAAAGTCTATTAAAAACACATCTGAGCTAGTAGAAAAACTAAACAAGTTCAATTTGCAACCGGATCACTCCATCCACTCTTTCGATATTGTAAACATGTACCCAAGCATACAAGTATCAAAATTAATTCCGATAATTATAAACAATTTAAACAAAAACAGCCACTTAAGCAAACTAGAGATACAAGACTTTATCACAATATTAAAACTTATCATCGACAATAACTTCTTCACTTTTGACAATGTCATATATCAACAAAATGGTTTGGCAATGGGGTCACCGGCCTCAGGTATCTTAGCAGAAATATACCTGGACTTCCTCGAATACACCAACATTGACAACGAATTCGAAAACATTCTCTTTTGGGCCAGATATGTCGACGATGTCTTTGTAATCATGAATGAGAGATCAATTAACGCACCCACCACCCTCTTAAGACTCAACAATATTGATCCTCATATCAAATTCACACTAGAATCCGAATCAAATCAAAAAATCAACTTTCTAGATTTAACCATCACTAGAAACTCAGATTCTTTCAGTTATAAAATTTTCAGAAAACCCACTCAAACAGCCTCCACCATTCGCCAAGATTCAGTGCACCCCCAGTCCCACAAACGAGCCACATACAACAGCCTAGTTCACCGAGCCTTCAGCATACCTATGTCCAATAAAGATCTAAAAAATGAACTCAACACAATCCGCGGAATCGCAAAATTCAACGGCTTCAGCAATCATTTTATAGAAAGGATAATCAATAAACACAAACATCGCCCAAAAACTACCCTCAAAAAAGAAATAACCAAACCTCTAACATTTTCCACCTCAATCCTAAATTTAATCAAAGATACTTTTCCAAGACAATTACACTTTCTCCCGCACCCTTCAGCCCCACCTTAAGCCCTCTTCCTAAGCCATATTTCATTTCAATACATGAACTTACTGATTTCCATGATTATAATTTTTACAACACCCCATTTATACTTTATTCTTTGTTAAAAACCTCTTAATATGTATATTCCTTGTATTATTAACTATTGCCATAACATCTCATTTCACTTGTTATTCTTTAGAATAATATTGTCTTAGGATTTCGTCACAAATGATCTTTGCTCCAATACGGCTGATGATGACCCCTAGATGGGTCGAAACTAGTACCGTATAATTTTGTAATTTTGTGAATATATTGTAGTATTGATAAGGTGGAAACATTTACGTTATTATTATTATTACTTATATACCTATAGGCTATCCAAAGGATTTGTGTAGATTGTTCAGTTGTTTATACAGAAGAATATATTAATATTACCACAGTCTTGATGTTATGTATATTTATTGTCTGTGTACACGGTAGTCGGTGTAGGCTGTCATTAATTTTATAAGGCGAATGTTTTCATGTGTGCGAAATGTAAGTTAAAGCATGAATTCCATACGATTTCTGCGTCAAGCTGAGGAGCGCCCGCAACATGGTGGTACGCACATGGACCTCTCTTCCCCAGTCACAGGCTTCTGCGCAGCCAGCGGTGTGGGGCCTTGGTTAGGTTAGGTGATGCCATTTAAAGAAGAAAACTGAAATGTTTGGCACAGAAGCCTCTGGAGTGATATCATATTTCTCCGAATCTAGGACAATGTTTTCTTCTCAGAATCTCATGCGAAAAATTAAGGGTTGTCTTGCATTCGCGGCCTATTAGTAACGAATAGCACTGGCAACTATCGTGGTAACCACGCTGCTTGTTTTTACCTCCGCACGCACACGCACACACACAAAACCCGTTGACAATAAATCGACCGCCTCTTTATTATACATCACTAGCCGCGACAACCAGTTGTACAGTGCCTGTGTGTAACGTCACTGGATCTCGGGAAATAGTGAAGAGAGAATGACGTTCTATTAGCCTCTACAAAACCATCTCAATTCTGCAGAATGGCATCAAAACATGTGAGCCTTCGAATTCTTAAAAAGGCCACGACTACTCAGTGGCAGAGTTATAACGCATCTACTGTACCTGACGCTTAGTAAAATTAAGTTTTATAGACAGCAGGAACATTTTCGTGATGGATAGTTGTATTGTAAAGATACGTGGAACAGATATTGCCGGCAAATTATCAACAGGTTCTCGTCGATATTATAATGCCAATTTTAAGTTAACGGTTATTAAACATTCAGAAATGTAGAATAATTGGCTTCCATTCTAATTGTGCAGCTGTAAGAAAATACGAGACACAGGACTAATAAAGCCAATATTTTACGTTAGCGTGAAGACAAAGATAGCTAAAAAATGCGTACTGTACAAAAAATGCATTCGGTGGACCGCAATAAGAATGCTTTAAAGAAGTTGAAGATGAAATTCCGAGGCATGTGCACGAAAATCTGAAGGGCAGAATGGCCATACCGTGGCGCAATAAACTTGTTCATTGACCTTCAACGTCCACGATTAGGCCTATACATCGCCTGCCGCTGAAGTTGGCCGAAGCCGGCAAGTTAGATGTGCGTGTGATGGTAGCCAGTTATATCTGACACTGAGTAAAAGTAACAGTTTTATAGACAGCATGAATATATTCCTGATGGATCGTCGTATTGTAGAGATGCATGGAATAGGTATTGCCGGCAAATTTCCAATGGGTTCTCTTCGGTATTATGATGCCAATTTTAAGTTAGTGGTTATTAAACCTGCAGAAATGAATAATTGTACAGCCGCAAAAAAAAAAAAAAGAAAAAAAAGGAGGAGGCGTAACGAAAGCCCATGTTTGGCGTCTAAAAATGCGTACTGTACAACAAAGACATTCATATGATTTTACAAAGCACTTTTTTGAGCCTGATTTAAATTTTTTGAAGGAAAAGGTGGGGTTTGTCTTGGATTCAGAGAAATACGGTCTTTTCAGAATGAAATTAAACACACACTTCCACAAAAAATAACAAACAAGTAATCCATAGTGTGGCTATCATCTGCGGAAATGCAAGTTTTGAACAAACTGATTGCCGTTTCATACTGATTATAATGTGTATGGGTTTTTTTCAGACTTTCATAAAAAAATTGGTATAACGACAATCCGCTATAGTGAGTAAATTTTTCGCTGTTATGACTTCTTGCTGTAACCGACTTCTACTCTAAATGGATCAGGAGGTGCAGGTTAGAAAGAAAAGAAAAAGAGTTAGGAATGGTTGTAGAAGGAAGAAGAAAACGAAGGGACTTACTAGGAAATCGAATCTAGCAAAGATGTTGTCTAAGGTGTAACCGTACAAAAGTACGATCCCCAAATTTTAGGTTAGGAAATTTCGTAAAATAATTTGTAAAGTCATGTAAATCATGTAATTTTGTTTATTTAGAATGTAAAAACGTAATATTATATGAAGAATGTGTAGTTAGGGAATATTCCATATATGTATTATTATATTTTGTTTAAATTTCCGTTTGGGTAAGAGTCTGTAAATATGGCCTGGCCGTAAGGATTGTGCAACCGGGAAAACAGCGACTATATTGGGAAGGACTGTTGAAGTCAGTTGAATGTGTTGCAACAAAGTGGCTTGGAAACACAGGGTACAGCCAGGTAATATAGGCGGAAGATTGGAGTGGATCAATGTGGATATACGTGAGTGGACATTCAATGTCACATCAGATGCACGATAGTCAATACGAGGACTTTGTTTTAAGCGAGGTTGGGTTGACGGAGTGACGCGTGAAGAAGTGCCTGTGAGAGCGATGCTACTAGTAAACTTTCCAGGACGCTATAACCACGTGCAGCAAGCCTATATAAGTGTATACGCGTGTGCGGCAAGTCATTCTGATTGTGTTTGTGTTTCTGATTCTGTGTGTTTCTCACTTGGACCGGCGCGCGGGAGCTACTTTGCGCATATTCCTAGGCGATGTTCTATTGTTCTTGAGTATCTTTTACGGAGTGAGCACGCTAAATGTCGCTGATGCTAACGAGTTTCTAGTGGCCGTTATGTAAAAGACGCTACTAAGTGTTTATTTGTAACTCCAACACTCTATAATAATTAGACTACAGTTCTTCTACGAGATAATGTACAGTGGATGTGGTGATGCATACCGAATCTACATTCAGTAGTGGATGTGTGGTTGTGCACAGAGCTAATTCTTGGTAAAGGAAATCGTTGGCTGAGTATCCAGTTTCAGTTGGAGAAACGTGAGGTGCCACATTAACCTGTGCGGCAGTCGGGAAGGACTCAAGACGTCGATGAAGAAGTGTGTAAATAAGGTTAGGGGTGCTCTTCGTAAAGAAGGTTGCATCCGTACGTAGGGAAAGTCATCGTACTTTTCTTTACCAGATTACTTTTTTTTTTTTTTTTTTCTGTAACAGTAAAGAGTGTAGTGGGACTCTTACCTGGAGGTATGTTAAGAAATGTATATATAGTGAAAATAATTTTCTTGATGGTTTGTAGTGTGTATATTTGCCTTTGTAAACGACAAACGAGTAGGTCTCGTCAAGTTATGATTTTGTTGGTGGTAGTAGTGTGTATATTTGCTCTTTGTAAATGGCAAACACAAGGGGGTCTCATCAAGTGATGATTATTGTGGTATTTATGATATTTTTGTTTATTTTTTTGGGAGTAAAGTCATGGAATGAAACTTGCAGTAAATCTTTTATGAGTAAAGTATGGATGAAACTGGCATGCTACCTAAATTTAATTTCAGGGGATAAACAGCAACAGGTAAGGTTATAAAGAAAGTCTGGAGCTTCGTCAGCCTGATGACCGTCGCCTTGGGAGAGGGAGTTGCTCGTTGCTCTACAGAGTTAATTATTCCTGCAATTGTTTTGCGGGTGGCGCCCATTCTTGTTATTTACACTTATTTTAGTCACCGTTTATTCACATCATATTTTCAACAGCTTGCAGATGTTTCAAAGGATAACATGATGGTAGACATAATTGTTAGTCATGTGAATTTTAGGGAAAAATATATGTACACACACTTTAAGGCTGAAACCGGTTCCAGAAAGGAATTTCAGGGATCATTAATGAACAAGAGATAAGGAATTACAAAAGAAGTATTCATTCAGCAGTATGTAAAGGTAGTTGGATATAAGGGTAATGTCCAGGCTGAGGAGGTAACTAATACTAACAAAGTACTGAAATATACTTGTGATAATGAAGACATTTATAAAAAGATACAAAAGTTGAAAGCTAGAAAAGCAGCTGGGATTGATAAGATTTCTGGGAATATACTAAAGGCAATGGGTTGGGATATAATGCCATATCTGAAATACTTGATTACTGTTTGCATGAAGGAGCTATACCAAATGATTGGAGATTTGCTATAGTAGTAGCCCCAGTGTACAGAGGAAAGGTTAATAAACATAAAGCAGATAATTACAGGTCAGTCAGCTTGACATGTTGCTTGTAAGCAGTGGGAAGGCATTCTTTCTGAATATTTTTGGCACGTTTGCAAAATTACAGTACTAACTGGTTTGAAAGATGGATTCCAGGAAGGTATATCAAATATTTTAGATACAGGAGATCAAATAATTGAGCATATCGCTATTGACCTATCCAAGATTTTTGTTAGGGTAGATCATAGGTGACCTCTGGTGAAAATGAGGGCTATTGGATTAGACAAGAGTGGTTGAATAGGTGGTTAAATTTCTAGGAGATAGACAGAGAATTAGTGTAGGTGAAGCATTATCTGATCCAGGAATGGTTAAGAAGGAAGTCCCACAAGGCAGTATTATTGGACCTCGTATGTTTTCTTATGTATGTAATTGATACAAGTAAAGAACTGGAATCACAGATAAGGCTTTCAGCACATTATGTTATATTGTGTAGAGTAGTATATAAGTTACAAGATTATGAGCAACTGCAAAATTACCTTGACAGTGTTGTGAGATGAACAGGAGATGGTTATGGAAGTAAGGAGAAAATGAAGGAACTTAACTAGAAAATTGAATGTAGCAAAGATGTTGTCTAAAGATAACATGTTTCCGTGGTTTCCCATTTTCACAGCAGGCAAATGCTGGGGCTGTACCTTAATTAAGGCCACGGCCGCTTCCTTCCAACTCCTAGGCCTTTCTCATCCCATCGTCGCCATAAGACCTATCTGTGTCGGTGCAACGTAAAGCCCCTAGCAAAAAAAAAAAAAAAAAGATAACATGATGGCAGACATAATAGTCATATGAATATTTTGGGGAAAAATGGAGGGACAAGGTTTTCAGGCAGGGATGAAAAGTCAGGCTGCAAGTTTCACCTAGAGAAAAAGTCCTCCCAGTTTTAATTACTGTGACAGTGTGAAAGTATCTAGGTGTTAATATAAGGAAAGATATTCGTTTGGGAAATTACATAAATAGGATTGTAAATAAAGGTTACAGATCTCTTCATATGTGAAATCGGAGCTCAGCAAGAGGAATGCCAAGTGAGAGGACATAGAGGAACAGATACTATAAATATACTTTGACTGGAAGAAGTGGCAAGCACTTGTACACCACACCCGGAAAAATGGAGCTGGAAAATGATGATCATGGTGATGGAGAAGATTATCTCTTCATATGGTTATGAGTGTTTTAGGGGTTATGGTAAGGATATAAAGACCCCAGTTAGAGTCTGGTTGCATTGTATGGGACCAACACCAGGGTTACTTGATACAAGAACTTCCAAAGGAAAGCTGCATGATTTGTTCTGGGTGATTTCCGTCAGACAAGTAGTGATAGGAAAAAAAGTTGCAAGCTCAGGGGTGGGAAGATTTGGGAGTAAGTAGACAAGCAGCTCGAATAATCGGTATATTCCAATCTGTAGAATGACGTTAGTAGATGAATATACTTAAGTGGATGTTTTAAAGGTAGCAATGACCATAGTTATCGATCCCAAGCTTACAGTAGTATCATTCCTTATATCAACTAACAACATGTTTTTGAGAACATCCTGAATTAGCAGAGAAGATGAAAGTTAGTATTTCAGAATTTTTTAATGAATCATGTGGAATCTTTATCATAATACCTACTATATATCTATGTATTTTTATCTGTAATGGAGGGTAGGGGCAATGAAAAATACAGTACCATAATGTTTTTCATTCTTATATCACATTCTTGTATAAACATCACAATCCTTGCATGTAACCTGAAGTAAGATAATAGGAATTTGTTGCATTTATTTTACCTTCCAATGAAGATAGTTAATGCTAGAAATTTGTACGAATGTTTGTCAGGAGATTATCAAGTCTGGATTGTTGGGCTCGCTTAGTTTTCCAGTGTTAACTTTGTTGTTTGGTTTGTAATTTCAGGTTAGCTCACGATCGGATGACAATAACAAAGTGAAGATCCGTGCTGTGGAGGGCCTTAGTGAGGACAGCAGTGCTCCTGATGTTAGCAGTGACTCTGGATCAGCCTCTGAGGGATTCCCTAGTGATAGTGAGGAAGATGGAGAGGGGTCTGAAGCAGGAAAGCAGGAAGGTGATGAAAGCACAGGTACTAATTCTATTCTTATTTAGAGCAGTAAAGAGCATGCTTCTCACATCACTTCTTTGCTTTAATGAATCCTCAGGAGAGTTGAATTGTTACAGTCTCCAGCAGTGGAGAGATAAATATAATTTTTCTGTGTAAAAGGAAACAAAGTGGTAATAGTACAGTCGTGAGTTGGTTTTGGTTAGCATTACCTACTTGACCACAGCAGTGTGTGTTGTGCTCAAATAACACAGAATGCTCTGCCAATACTTCTCAAGCTATTTTTATTGTTACTGTATTTAGTTGCGAGACTGAAACCATTTGTAGTAGCTGTGTTGTGCTTTATATTGAGTGTTATTAGTAGTTGTAGTTAGAAGCAATTATTATGATTTGTGTGTAAAATATTAATGGAGTTTGCTGAGTATACTGTGAAAAAACATTTATATATGATGGTTTTGGTATGGATTAATGCAAAAGAACACAGTGCAGGTTCCCAGGTACTCAAGTTCCAAACAGAAGCTCAGTTTGTTAGCTAACAAAGAAAGTAAGAGGAATTGAAGCTTTTTTAAACAAGAAAGAACAAGTTTTTGTGGAGGTGGAGCTGGATGCAATTTGTGCAAACTTTGAAAATTCACCTCAGAAATCTGTGGTGTAATTCAGCAGACTGAAGCAAGTCTATAGATAGATAGATAGATAGATAGATAGATAGATAGATAGATAGATAAAGAATGGGTGAACCTGCCTTCGCAGGGCTCCACACGTAGGTCTGTGAAGACCCTTTGTGTCCCTTAAACGGGTTTGCCTAGTCCAGCCCTAGTGCTCCTATAAAGGATACCAGTGTCTGGATGGTGGCATTCCTGATGTCTTCCAGGCTCACGAAGTGTGAGCCAAGGTATCGATGTCTAGTGCTTGCAAGAGCCTCGCACTGACATAACACATGCGCAGAGGTCGTATCCTCCCTACCGCATCTTCTACACATCGGATCCTGACTGATTTTCATGATGTGTAGGTGTCTCTGTAAGGTATTGTGGCGTGTCAACAGTCCAACTACCATTCGCATCCTGATCCTATTCAAATTTATCAGGACCTTTTTATAACTTTGGATAGGCCCTTTGATAAGTTCACGTGCCTGCCTTGCTGTAGTTAACCTCTTCCAAATGTTTAAGTGAGACTGGTTTGTCCACTGGGATATTACCAGTTTCACGCATCGGAGTGACACTCCCAGGAAGGGCTCTGGTCCTATGAAAGGACCTTTTGAGCCTTGTTTCGCTAGTTTGTCAGCTTCTTCATTTTCACTGATACCTGTGTGCCCAGAGACCCATAATAGGGTAACTGAGCTAAGTTCACACAGCTGATCTAACATGCTTTGGCATTCCCATACCATTTTTGATGTTGTTTTAACTGCACAAAGTGCTTTTAATGCTGCCTGGCTATCGCTGCAAATAGTGATGCATCTTCTGTGTCCAGGCATGTTCCATATTTATACAGCACAGGCTAGTATTGCATATACTTCGGCCTGGAAAACAGTAGCGTATTTACCCATAGGTAGGGAGAGCCATGTCTTAGGCCCCCAGACCCCGGCGCCTGTGCCCGTCTCTGTCCGCGAGCCATCTGTGTACTATGTACAGCCCCCAGACCTAAGACGGGCCCCAGCATCTGCGACCCACTCCTCCCTTGTGGGTATCACCACTGTGAACTTATAATTCAAATTAAAACTAGGCTTCATCAGGTCCCCGAACATCATTATCGTAGGACAGGTCTGGTGAAGCCTTGTAATAATAGAGGCATGACCTCTATTTGGATTCTTGAAGGACCATCCTCTGAGTGACCAAAGCGGTTGGCACTCATTCCCGCTATTTCCTTAACATATAAATGTAGGGGGGGAAGACCTAGGATGGCCTCCATTGCACATAATGGTGTAGTATCCAGTGCCCCTGTTATTCCTAGACACGCAAATCTTTGGACACAACTTGGTGGTCACAGTTTTACTCTCCGAACCTGGCCACCAGACTAAAGATGCGTAGGTGATCATGGGCCGTACAATAGAAATATAGAGCCACTGGACCGCCTTAGGCCCTAGGCTCCAAGTCTTTCCGACGGCCCTTCGACAGACCCACATAATCTTGCGAGCCTTATCCGCCTTATGGTCTGTATGTTTCTTCCAACTCAGTCTTGCCTCAAGGATTACCTCTAGGTACTTAACTGAGGTTGTCTTAACTAATTTTTTCCCAAATAGGAAAGGCTCTGACTGTCCGTCTAGCCTCCTCCTCGTGGTAAATACCACGAGCTCCGTCTTGTCAGGATTAACCGACAAATCCGTGTCATGGCACCATCTTTCCACCCTATGTAGGGAGCTCTGTACGAGCTCTGAAACCGTACTGGGGAAATTTCCCACCGCCATCAGGCTAATGTCATCTGCATAGCCTTGGGCATAAATTCCTCCAACATTTAACCTGGTAAGTTGTTCATCCACTACCAGACACCATAATGTTGGTGATAATACTCCTCCCTGTGGACACCCCCTGTCTATATTAGCTCTCAACATTACTGCGTTGAGGGTAAACAGAACTTGACGGCCCTGCAGTGAGGCCATAATCCATTTTATGAGCATCCTGCTCACTTCTCTTCTCTCTAGACTAAGTTCTATGGAGCCCAAAGATGTGTAGTTAAAGGCCCCTTCTATATCTAGGAATACAACCATAGCAAGTTGTTGCTGATCCAAGGCACTCTACAGCCTAGAAACTAGCTGGTGTAGTGCCGTCTCAACCGACTTCCCTGGTTGATATGCATGTTGATGAGGATGCAGGGGACAGTCTCTTAATACTTTCTCCCTGATATGTCTATCCACCAGTCTTTCCAAGGTCTTAAGAAGAAAGGACGTTAGACTGATGGGTCTATAATCCTTAGGTCTAGTATATGAAGATCTTCCGGGTTTGGGTATATAAACTACCTTCGCCTGACGCCACAAGGAGTACACGTACCCCATAGTGAGACAGGCTCTAAAAATTCTGACCAGGTATGGTATAAGGAACCTCCTGAAGAAGCGCTGGGAAGATCCCATCCATTCCTGGGCTTTTGTAGGGGGGAAAAGATTCTAATGCCCACTTCACCCTTCTTGGGGTAACAATCTCTGCGGCTTCCTTCCAGCCACTTCTATCGGGTCTGAAGGATCCGCTCGATTCTACTTCACTATTCGTGACTGCTGAACTTGGAAAGTGGGCATCGAGCAGTAAGTTCAGGGTCTCCCTCTCTGTGGATGTATATCCACCCGAAGGTGACTCCAGTGAGCCCAGCCTTGCCCTTCCATCCAAGGTTAGAATTTTATGAAGCCTTGCCGCTTCATGTTGACTTTCAATGGAGTTACAAAACTGTCTCCAAGATTTCCTAGAAGCCCTTTTGACTTCTGACTTGTACCTTCTTTATGATTCTTTATAAGAATCTAGGCTTTCTTGATCCTGAAGTTCCCTGTATTTATTCCAGAGCCTTCGTGTGTTTCTCCTCAGGTGTTCAAGATAACTATTCCACTTGAAGCTTCCTGTTACTCTTTTTGTCTGAACGACTGGGCAGTTTAATTCATGAGAGGTAACCTCTCTCTCTCTCTCTCTGTGTGTGTGTGTGTGTGTGTGTGTGTGTGTGTGTGTGCGCGCGCGCGCGCTCACATTGAGCTCTAGCTCCTCCTTGTTCTTAATTATATTTGAGGGTCCTCCTTCCAATCCCCTCCCCACGTCCTCCTTGAAAGACGTCCAATTGGTTCGTCTAGGGTTTCTATAAGGTGGGATCTCGAAGGAGCCCTCTATATGAAACACAATGTGTCTATGGTCTGACAAGGAAGGCTCCAAAGAAACTTTCCAGTCTTTAAATTCCTGTATGATTCCCATGGAACCCAGGGTAAGATCTATGATTCCCTCACTCCTGTTATTGATGAAGATAGGGGTATCACCTATGTTCATGATCTCAAGATCAGTTGTACATAGAAATTCTATGAAATGCTCTCCCCTTTGGTTTGTGTGTTTACTTCCCCAAATGCTGTGATGAGCATTGGCGTCACATTCTACTATGAGGTTTAGTCCTTGTTTCCTACAGTATATCACCAGTCTCTTGAACTCCTCCGGCGGGGGTGGAGATTCAGATTCCTGGGAAATATGCAGAACAGACAACCAGGTCTCTTGGTTGTCTGCCCTCTTCATATCTCACTAGAACTACTAATGAAGCCTGGTATAGCCCAAGCGTTATGATCCTTAACTAGTATTCATGCTCTAGGCTTTTCCTTTGCTACTCCACTGAATAGAGTGAAGCCTGCACATTTTAGTCGCATGATATGCCCCTGTCTAAGCCAGGGTTCTTGTATCAAGGCGACCGAAAACCTGCCTTTCTGGATACTTCCAATAAGTACCCTAGAGGCCGCTATACAATGTTGAACGTTTGCCTGTATGAAAGTAATCATTCCTTACTTTCATGCAATACTTTACCTTATGCGGTCTCCGGAACGTGCAGCTCCGTCTCCTGCGATGAATCTTGAGGCTTGGCTGGCCCTGGTTCCTGTCTGGGCTCCCGTTCTTTGCCCCTGCTGGTCTCAGTGTTGTCTGTGGTGGGGTTGGTCCTCTGCTTGTCGCGCTTGCCCTCCACCAAGGTGAAGGTAGCAACATGCACCCCGCAAAAGATCTTCTTCCCCACCACTTTCTCCACATCTCTGGAGTCCATGCTGACCACAAGTCAGACACCTCTCTTCTCCTCCTTACGGTCGTAGACCCTCCAGCTGTTGGGATTTAAGCCATGGTTCTGGCGTGCCATTTTTCCCAAAAGGACGTTATTGTCCTTTGGTTGTCCTGGTATCCAGACCATGACTCTTTTATAGGAAAGGAGTTTATCCATGCCCACAATTGTGAGCCTGGCTCCTTCCCACGGTTTTAAACCTGTAACAAGACTAGAAAGCCATGCTACAGTCTCATCGTTCTCTGCGATAATGACGGCCGCACCTCTCAACAGATAGCAGTCCAGGAACTGAGGCTTAATGGGCCCCTGCTCCGGAAGCTCGTCTATCAGATTGGTGATAGCCTCCTCCACAGATTCCACCTGTTTCTCGGTTAGCTGCTGGTCAGGATATTCTACAGGTACTATGGCCATCCTGATCCCAGCTTTAGCTATCCTAGCATACTCCATCTTGGGTTTTTTGTGGGTCTGCCGATCTTCTTCTGGGGTTGCCCCCGACAGAAGTAGTTTCCCCACTGGCATCTTGGTGGGTGGAGTCCTCTGTGCCCTAGAAGCAGAGCTCTTTTCAGGGTCCCGCCTCTTATGCCTATTGGATCCCCCCACAGTTGTCGCTGTCATGGCAGTAGAAGGCCTCTCAGCTCCAGGAGTTAGGCCCTCTTTGGTCTGCTCCCAGGCCTTTAAAGCCTTCTTATACCTCCTCTTCTCAGCACCGGAGCGCTGTTTCTTCTTTTTCTTCTGGACTAGTAGATTGCCCACCTCTAGAGTGAGCTCTCTTACTGTCGAGGTCGTGCTGTCCGAGGGTATCTCCGAAGAGGTTGCTGAACTGGTGTTCCTCTCGGAGGCCCCAGAAGAGCTCTCCGGTTTATGGGTAGCTACGGTACTCATTTAAGTCCCATGAGTAGCTTGGGAAATATATGTCCGCCCAGGCAGAGCCCCGCATACCCGGGTAAGGCTACTTACTTCGAGAGGGCGCCAAGTACCTCAAAGGCTCCGTTCAGGACACATCTCCCATGTGCCATGCACCCCATCAGCACGGGTCGCGTTACACCTTAGGGTTGGGTGGTGCTTTAGCTTCCTCCTTCTTGTATACCGAATGGTTACCCAATAGGGCTCCATTCGGCATCACAAGAAAGGAGGTACTAGTCCCCTGACCACGCAGAGGATCTTCAATTGAAGAGGGTAACCAAGGTTAACCCCCTACAATTGTAGAAGCACACACGAGGGGGGCAAGTCTATCTAATATTTGTTAGAATTGTCACAAATATATTAAAAGCTAAAACCATTTGAAAGTACACCGGTACATAAACTGAAACTGTATACTGTAATCTGGCAGCTTGATTACATAAGGATAATAATATTGTTCCGTAGAAACCATCATATATCCTTTTTTCTTCACCTGTTACGTGCAAGAGTATTACATTTTTTAAAATCTAACTATGTTCTATAGTGTATTTGTGGGCACAGTAGAGCAAATGCTTAGCTGTTAAAAGAAGGTAAAGGAACTCTGTATGACAACAGCTCATGATCCAAACATTGCAAGTCATGGCTGCCTGGTTAGTGATTGATTCGAATAGAGCAACTCATGGCTGACAATTGAAGCACATTTGAAGTGATTCCATTTTTTATGAAGTACTTGTCAGATTTTGAAAATAATTGCACCTCTGAATTTGCAATATCTACAATTCTGGCTCTAGGTATAGAAAACACTGTAATTCAATATTAAAGAACAAATTTAATACTGTTATAGTTCATGGATATTGGCATCCTGGAAAAGTACTTCACGTTTAATTATGAGTTTCTTAGTAACATTACTGAAAGTGAAAACATATCTTCGATATTGTTAATGGTTTATGGATAATTTGAGGCTACCATAGCTTCATCCTGTATAGTGTCCAGCTCCATGGCTAAATGGTTAGTGTGCTGGCCATTGGTCACATAGGTCCTGGGTTCGATTCCTGGCAAGATCGGGAATGTTAACCTTAATTCATCCTCATCATGACGCGCAGGTCGCCTACAGGAGTCAAATCAAAAGACCTGCACCTAGCGAGCCAATCTTGTCCTCGGACACTTTCAGCACTAAAAGCCATACGCCATTTCATTTTTCATATATTTATATACACACTTCTTCCTTATGGACTTCTCTGAATTTATTAAGTATTCCAAAGTCCTCTATTTGCTGCAACTAGCTCTGTAACCTCATTTAGTTCCACATGCATCCATTTGTTGATAATTTATTTCATTCTAATGTTTAACTTTATGAAGATAAAGATAAAGGACAAATTGGGGTAAAGATCCATTTATAGAAAGAGGAATTTGGGACTGGAATTGTTTACCAAGGGAAATGTTCGATAGATTTCCAAGTTCTTTGAAAATATTTATGAGAGGACTAGATAAACAATTCATAGGGATCCTACCACATACAGACCTGCCATCAATTATGGATTTTCCGTAATTTGTACGGATTTCATGCTAATATTAGAGTATTATGGTTAAGGGCATATTGATTACAGAAAATCATTATTTTTTTACTTTCCACATGAAAAAATAACCAAAAAAGTTTAATTGTAAACGAAGCACCAGGTGATATTGCGACATCATGATGCGCAAACACATTTAGGCATTCCCATCATGCCTCGGTGTGGCCATCTGGTTGGTCTTTGTTCTTGCCTTTCACGGTTTTGTTTGATTTGTTAGTGAACATTTTGACTTAATAAAATACTTTTCTGTTTTATTTTGTACTTCGTTTTGAAATTCTTTTGTTGAATAAATAATCTTGTTTTATTTTAAATTTCTTTTCCACTTTCAGAGAGGATGATTACCTCGTTTTACTTCCTCTTAAATAAAATATCACCACCACCACCACTTCGTAATATGGTGCCATATATTCATTCAGTCGGTGAGCAGCTGATCTTGCATGGTTCTTAATCCAGGATTCTTATTCCTATTATTTTGTGGTTAGGAAGTGTTTTTGTTCAGCAGAAATGAAGTGTGCCTATGCATTCAACAACAGGGCAGCAAGTAAAACTACTGTACTCCAAAAGTATTGTAATGGTTATAGCGTCCGCCATGCCAAGTCGCTACGTACCGAGCTCGTCACCCATCGCCCCATCCCCTTAGGCTCGAGCGCGCCAATCGCGAGCAACATTTAAGTGCTGGGCGGGCCCTTCTCATTCTGTCCGTGGTCGCGCCGCATAGGACGACGGAAATTACTCGACGATTAATCTGGAGTATTCCATCTCGCGAGATTCCTGGAGACATCTAGCATCCGGACTGTTCTGGAAGGCCCAGAGCAGGTATATAAGGAGAGGAGTAACTTGGAGTGACGGTCAGTCAGAGTGAGAGTTAGGCGGAGTTAGTGAGTAAGAGTGAGTGAGAGCGAGATTGAGTTCGCTGGAGCGCAGTCAATGATGGCCTGGGAGAGTGCAGCCTGATGAATTATCTGCCTGTTGGAGCCGAGGACTCGTTCCTGTTCCCCTGACGTCGTGCGTGTGTGCGCGTCCCTTGTGGCTGGCTGCTGGAGAAGAACCTTGGGTGTTCTGGAGCAGCGAAGAAGGGAACACTGTGTGACGACATGTGTAGACTGTGAACGGGGTTCGACGGATTGAGTGAACAGCGGATACTATCGCGACCTGCAAGACTGATGTGTAGGCTGTGGACCGTGACAGCGCCAACGTGTGTGACTGAGTGGCTGAGTGAGTGTAGTATAAATAATCGGGGACTCTGTGTGTTTGTGTCACTGTAGATGGGACCTGAGAAACTAAGAGAGAGGTTGCGAATCGTGTGTGTAACCGTGTACTTGTGTAGCTTGTAATCTCGGCTATCGCCTGTGTGTGTGTAAATCTGTAATTGTAGTGCTAAGTTAATAAATCTTAGAAATAAGGACGCTACCAGGTCCTGTACTCAATTATTCATTTATTTACCCCGCCAACACGTTACAACTAGCGTCAGAAGTGGGATGGACAAGTGTGATAAACTATTGTCGCGGCCACCAAATTAGGCCGATCAGAGAAATTACGCTGTTGCCAAGGTTATGTAGCAACTGGCAAAGAAATGTCTAACTGAACACATCATTTCGGAGCGCGAGGCAAGTTGTTATCTCTCAAGCTCCTGATGTTACTTCATACAATGTTTCAAAACAAATTATACTACAATCTTCAGAAAAGATTGCTGATTTCAGTGGTATAACTATTTTCCACATAAACCACTTCAAATAATTATTAAAAATAAAATCTTGAACAAGTAAATTTAAATCCGTAGAATCATGTATTGAAAATTTCAGTAAGCGGCCAAGTTTTTATTTTATCAGCCAATAAAATTTTGTCTGCGGGAAAAATGTAAAACATTGCCTGACTTATATTTTTTATCTGAAACATATTTCCGTGAGTCTTGTAATTTTCCTGGAAAATGGCCCGGAAAGTGATCATGTAAATGTCTCTGGCTGAGGGCAGTTTGGGGCGCGCGCGCCAGCACAGGCTTTCGGACTTTCGGACTACATATTAATCCGTATCAGTTTTATTACATTATAACTTTAAATATTTGAATACTGTATATTGTACTGAGTAATATGGAAAAAGAACTACTTTAAAGAATAGGTTAACATTAATTTACAATGAATTAAGAATCGGGTTCTAGCTTCAAGGCAGTCTTAAGATTTCTTAGTCACTGTCATCACACATCTCACTATCTGTCGAGTCGTCATTTACACTGATGATGAATGGCTCCATCCTTCCGTCCCTTACTATCTCCTTGGCCTAATTGTCTAATTGAAGATTTTCCGCGCGATTGAAGCACTTTTCCTAATTTGCAGCAGTCACACGGTCGGTGGCTTTTGACATGAGTTTTTCTACGTCCTTTATTTTGAATGTCTTGGTCCTCTCTGCCACCTCTCTCTTGACTTGAGCCCAAATCAATTCACATTCACTATCCATTTTAACTGCACTTACGGTGCGAACTCAACAGCTGCATGACGGGGAATGACATGGGTAAGGTGGCCTGGAGCGGATGGGCTTCAACTAGACAGCACTGTACGATCAGCATTGCCAATCCGTGCTCGGAGATAAGCGACTCTCGACCATCTGTCACTTTGCCGTTCCCATATCTGACGACAGCGTAGTTTTCCTCACCCGCCTAATTTGGTGGCCGCGACAATAGTTGATAAACTCTTACGTAAAACTGGTGTCAGAATAGAGTACCTGTTAGCGAATTTTGTAGTCGACAGAAATTTCTTCTAGCGAAATTAATTCTGAACAGCTCCAGATTTTTCTAAGCAAGTTTAGTGAACTTGAAAATAAAATTTTATCTAGCTATGGCGAACTTATTAGTGAACTGAAGTCCTAACGGAGTTCTAACAGGAACCAACTGAAAACAGACTCAAGTGAACGGAAGAGTGAGCAGGTGAAGTCGGAAAATGAAGTGCGCTCTCTCGAAAAAGAGGTCGACAATAACGATGTGCAGGACGAGAACGAACTGGACGAGAAGCAGTCCGAAGAGATGCTCGCGGGTGTGGAGTCCGAAGTTCGAGGCCCAGCAGTGGAAGCGAGTGCTCTGTGTACAGAAACGATGGCTGTGGAGACGCGAATGAATTCTGCTAGCAGCGATGGCGGCTCCACCATCGTGAAGTTGGAAACCCTACAGGACGACGGGATTACTTCCAAGAGAACATGCCGGACCCAGTTCGAGACCGGATCGATGCCCAAGAAGAGTGCCGAATACCCGATCACCGGACTACGTGTACAGAAGATGATAGTTCAACGCAGCCCCCAGCCAAGTTCGACCTACGAGGAGGTTGTGGGAGTGCTCGACGCACACTGCGGTGTCCACCAACCGAGAGCCACCTACCGAGTTCAGCTGCAGGAAAGCAGTCAGCGCACCAATGGAACGCCACGGGAATTCGACGCCGAGATCGAGCGACCAGGAGACGTGATTTTGGAAGACTTATCCCGAGGTGACACCAAGCTCGAGGCGGCTGACGGCTGTGATAAACCACGTGACGCGGAGATGTGTCCAGGGAGGACGATCAGCAGAAAAGAGAACTACGAACAGGCTCTGATGATGGCCCGTGAGACAGAGGCAGTGACTGCAACGGCACGGCTGAAGGGACCCCTACTAACAGACGGAGCACCTATGGAAGACGAACCGATGACCAACGAACGAGGATGCCACCTGACCAGGACGCTTGTTCCAGCACGAAGCTGCGTGCCAGTACGAACTCCAAATGCCGCACCCCGGAAGAAAAGGAAATTCAGCAGGGCTAAATCTGGGGTGAGCAAACCAGTCCCGGGCATCACACCAGAGGACTACAAAGGTGCTCAAGCCCTGAAAGTGGACGTGGGTGTGGAGGAAAGGAAAACCACCGAAGATCCGGCTGCCACGCGAGGACTCGCTGATCGTCATCAACGGGGACGAGGACACCGTCGACTGGACCCAGCGGATCCCCCGTGGGAAGGTGGTGGCCAACCGAACAAACCGTATTGCAGTGTATCGCGGAGCAGCTCAGGACGAGCAGCCGTAAGGAGGGGGCAATGTAATGGTTATAGCGTCCGCCATGCCAAGTCGCTACGCGCCGAGCTCGTCACTCATCGCCCCATCCCCTTAGGCTTGAGCGCGCCAATCGCGAGCAACATTTAAGTGCTGGGCGGGCCCTCCTCTCTTCTGTCCATGGTTGCGCCGCATGGGACGACGGAAATTACTCGACGATTAATCTGGAGTATTCCATCTCGCGAGGTTCCTGGAGACATCTAGTATCCGGACAGTTCTGGAAGGCCCAGAGCAGGTATATAAGGAGAGGAGTAACTTGGAGTGACGGTCAGTCAGAGTGAGAGTTAGACGGAGTTAGTGAGTAAGAGTGAGTGAGAGTGAGATTGAGTTCGCTGGAGCGCAGTCAATGATGGCCTGGGAGAGTGCAGCCTGATGAATTATCTGCCTGTTGGAGCCGAGGACTCGTTCCTGTTCCCCTGACGTCGTGCGTGTGTGCGCGTCCCTTGTGGCTGGCTGCTGGAGAAGAACCTTGTGTGTTCTGGAGCGGCGAAGAAGGGAACACTGTGTGACGACGTGTGTAGACTGCGAACGGGGTTCGACGGATTGAGTGAACAACGGATACTATCCCGACCTGCGAGGCTGATGTGTAGGCTGTGTACGGTGACAGCGCTAACGAGTGTGACTGAGTGGCTGAGTGAGTGTAGTATATATAATCGGGGACTCTGCGTGTATGTGTCATTGTAGATGGGACATGAGAAACAGAGAGAGCGCGAATCGTGTGTGTAACCATGTACTTGTGTAACTTGTAATCTCAGCTATCGTCTGTGTGTGTGTAAATCTGTAATTGTAGTACTAAGTTAATACATCTTAGAAATAGGACGCTACAAGGTCCTGTACTCAATTATTCATTTATTTACCCCGCCAACACATTACAGTATCATGATAGGTATACAGAGAAGGCCACGTTTAATATCATAGAAAATGAGTTTTAACCACATGTTCTGTGCATGTGGTGTTGTGATCTTTCTGTGGCCCATAGTGGTAGAGATGATTGCATAAGGCACATTTAATCTGTGTAACACGAATCATATGGCATAAAAGGAAAATAATAAACTAATAACAAATTTCTTTGTCAATAGTGGGGGGAAATAAGTTACAAATGTAGAATTGATTTTTACAGTGTTTCTTGTAGAACATAATTGTCCATTTTCAGTTTCTGACCATGCAGGGATTTTATTAAAATCAGTGTTTCCAGATTCAAAACTGCACTCTAGTAAATTTTATGGCTAGTAATACAAAAGAAGACATAGTTTGATATTTGCAAAGCATGCCATTTTGCTTAGCTGCTGATGCTAGTAACGGTGTTAATGATGTCAAACTTCATGCTTTGGTGTTTTTTGTTTTATCATCTGGAACAGGGTCAGGTGTGCATTTTACTTTTATTGTTATTCAGGAATGCTGATAATACAGTTCCAGGTATTTTGTGCTTGTTAATAATGGGTTTTCTTCTCTAAATATCCCTTGGAAACATTTTATAGCTATTTTTTTTGTTACTTATTTAATGTCGCACTAACACATCATAGGTTTTCGTCAGTGGAAGGAAGGGAAAGGCCTAGGATTGGGAAAGTAGTGGACCTTGGCCTTAATTAAAGTATAGCCTCAGCATTTGCCTGGTGTGAAAATGGGAAACCACGTAAAACCATCTTCAGGGCTGCCGACGGTTGGGATTCGAACCCATTATCTCCCGAATGCAAACTCTCAGCTGTGCGACCTTAACTGCGCACCCAACTCACTCGGTTTTATGGCTGTTGCTTCTGACAGTGTCAACACAATGATTGGCTGTAAAAAGTATAAGTTATTTTCTATTATCCAGAAAAAGTTTCAAAAGTCTCAGCACTTTTAAAGTATATCAGGAGATGTGTGATGCTAAACCTAACAAGATTTTTAAGTATGTAAGTACATGTTGGCTTCCTCTCTCTTTAAATGTACCACCAGGATTCTGGATCAGTAGCTGGCCCTAATCCTAATGTTTTACAGGGGGACTAAAACAACAACAACAACAACAACGACAACATAGCCATTTGAAATGTGAGGCTGTTTTTCTTAAAGTGGTCCAATGAAGCATGCCACTTTCAGTAAGATTTTGTTAGCTGTTTCATCAGTGCTGCACAGTAATGCACAAAAAAAAAAGAGAAGAATCTTTAGCGCTGTAAGAAAAAAAATCAAACTGAATTTAGGTCCTCACTAAGAACAAATACATTGTTATTATTCCTCATTGAGAAGCTAAAGATGGCATCAGATGATGCTGTATGTTTCAAGAAAATACTTGCTGAGAAGCAGTTACAAGAGGCGACGCATGCTACAACACAATGTGTACACCAGAATAAGTGAAGCAGTTACAATAGGTGAAGCATGCTACAACCCAATATGTATACCAGAATAACTTAAACAGGCATTTAAACATAATTTCTTTTAGGTTAGATATATTTTATTAAAAGTGACTATTCAAGGCGCCCGTGTTGATGCTTCCCTTTATTCTGTGATTACCCTGTTTACTGATTCCCCATTCTATAGATTCACAGGTCTGCACCTGGGCAACAGTGATGATTGGAATTGATCATAACATCACTTTCTATAAGTAACACACGTATAGAGCATTTTCCTAAAAGAAATAATATTCTGTTAAAATTTTTCAGTGAAATATTTTATCAGCAAAAGAACATATGAAAAGTGGCATGCAAATGAATATGCCAGCTAATTATGAAAATAAAAATATTTGGCATAATGAAGACTCAAACTTACGTACTTCATATTATGAAGCGAGTGGCTTAGCCATTACACTACAAGAACGCTTGGGGTGATCCAGGTACATATAATAACATATACCTGATATCTGAAAACTGAAAATTGGAAAATGAAAGCCCATTTGAGATGATTTTCAAGTATGCTTTGATTTTGTATCCTTGCAGAGTTTCTTGACATATGTGGCCCCAGCACTGTAGATGCCAGAGGCTGGTGTGACCATTGCAACTCAAGGGAAGCATTCATGTTTAAAATTCTGCAGTACAATACTGATCACTGTTACAGTATCATGCTTTTATCAATATACTAAGCTAATTTAAGCTGTATGTTACCAAAAATACAGTTAATAATATTCAGCTCTCAAAACATACCTGGCAGGTGAAGTCTTATCAGACCCTCGAAGTGGCTGATAAAATTACGTACTGGGTAACTATATGATTTACGCCTATACCACTACACGGGATTGTTCGAATGGAAATATCCTTTCACACGGAGGGCAAGTTAGGCAATACTTTATGCGTAAGTGATAGAACTGGCCCTGAGTGAAATTTGTATACTTTCTTTAAAAAAACTAAATTCCCATTGGTTTCTCTGTAATTATGTATGTGCTAGACATGAAATGCATAGTGTCTTATGATTCCTACTACAGTTTAAGTATTTGAAGACAGATTATCAACATCATCAATGAATCTGCTGATATTTGTGTTTAGCTACATATTGTCTATTGAAAAATACCTTTGTCCAGGTCCAGCTGCCAAACGTCGTAAAATAGAAGTGGATGAACGGGAGCTGCGTATACCACTGGAGCATGGCTGGCGACGTGAAACTCTCATCAGTGGTGTGAGCAGGAATGGCATTGTGCGAGGAGAGGTGACATACTTCTCTCCATGTGGTCGTCGGTTCAAGCAGTATCATGATGTTGTGCGGGTAAGTCTTACTCAACTTTATTTGTGTTTACACAGTTACTGTCTTTGCCAAAATGTGGAGAAGATACAATGTTAGAGTTACGTGAATGAGTTAATTTTTAATGTTAATGAAGTTAATTTTGATGTTGAATTGTTATTACAGATGAATAATATCATATTGATTTAATTTTAAAATGTTATTCGTCTTAAATTATGTCCTAAGCATTCTTTCTATATACAGGTTAAAATATAACCTTTACAAGTCAACATTATAGGATCTGTCAACATAGATTCTATGGTTTCATTTCTTTCGAAATTGTCCAAGCTTGTAATTTCTATGGGCTCCAGAATAAGATTTAATTTAAAATCCTCACCCACAATTTTGGCGGGCTTGGTTGGCATTTAATACCGTATTTACGCAAATAATCCCTGCACCGTAATTTTAGGAAGGATCATTTTGAAAAAAATGAAATTAACTAAAATTCCTTCCATCGAAGGAGTAAAGTAGGCATAAAAAAACATTTCATATCACTCCGCGAGGTCCACTTGGTCTTTACGCAAATATGAACTTGTAAGTTTACGGATATAGCTGCTTTGCCTGAACGTGTTTGAGGTGATAAAAGTACATTATCACTGATACAAAATATATCTGCCATGAAAATTAGCAAGTAGGCCTAGGTATTTCATTAATCTGAACTTGCAATAGGCTCAATTCCCTGTAAGATCGGAAGATTCATTGTCTCTTGCATCACTAAGATACTTATCAATTAGGCCTAGGTATTTCATTAATCTGAACTTTCAATAGGCTCGATTCCCTGTAGATCGGAAGATTCGTTGTCTGTTGCATCATTAGAATCCTCCCCTAAATTACTTACAAATTCGTCACACTCCACATCTAAAACACTTTTCACACACGGTCTCTTTTTACTCGGATATTAACACGATCGGTAGTGGATAATTCTTTTCGTGAAATGTAAGCACAGCGAACACTGATGTTAGCTTTGCGATACAGTAAAACCTCGTTATTTTGAACTCTTTGTGATATAAAAATCTGACGTTGAATTACGTAATTTCGAATTAACTGCCAACTCGTGCTTCAGAAATGCCAACCCTTGCCGTGTCACAAGATATTCAAGACCTGTTACTGCATGCAACTAACATTGGTTCACATTATAAACCTTTCAAATGCCATGGAAAAAAATTCAAAATCTATCCAATCAGGTACATTTACAGTACTCAAATAACGCACTTGGATAACTCAATAGCGAACATAACCTCATGCAACAAAAGAAAAAAAGAAACACGATTCAAAGACGAGAACAAATTATGCTGGCTCCTGTGTGCAAGTGCCTAATTTTTTGGATTACTGTACTGTTTGCATTTTTAGATGCCTTGTACTTGACCCGACGCCCTTAAAACATCGTGGCTTATCAAGCTTTCTTATGACGAGGTGAGTAAATTTTTCGCTTCTGTCTGCATTGCAACACAGTACAGTGATCCCATCTCCTTTAAAAACTTCCCTTTTGGCTAGGCATTAAAAAAATGCAGTTTCATTGACAATGCCAGTATAGTTCAGTGCATACGAATTGATTATAATTATGAGACACGCTTTTATGCCTGCTGTCAGCATCGCCTGTGTTTGAGGATTCTGCTTTTCTGCACACTGCCTGTTACGTGATATTGTGGCGTTCCTTAAAACGCTGAATACAAAAGAATGACGATTTCACTCAAACTTAGTAACAACGAAACACACTGTCGACATACCGACGTAAAAGAAAGTGCGGAAAGCTACCCCTCCACGTTCCGGAAGACACAGTCTATCGTGACGTGGAGAAATTTTGAATTTAAATTACTGTGTAAAATATAAATGCAGTTTTAAATTAAAAGTCTGAATTGTTTTTAGTTTAAATATAACCTATGGGGGCAGTTTTCTTCCATCTGCGGGTACACAAAGCGTAACTGTACATCCAACATCGAAAACTTGCCAACCTTGACGCAAACAAAACCCGCACCCCAATTTTGTGCCTCAATTTTAAAAAATAAAAATATGCGGGGATTATTCGTGTAAATACGGTAATAGTTTTCATTATATTTTTCACGAATTAAGAGTTCGTTGCAGAATGTAATTACTTTAGGCGTGAAAAATTCTAAGAGAAGTTGAAATAGGTCAGGTAGTTAATGCAGAATGCGATATAAAAATTCTGAAAATATAAGTATTGGAAAGGAACAGACAAGTGTCAAATCAATTCCTATATAGAGAGATGGGAACAAGAAAAGGAACACATAATGGGGCAAACTTGCCCTATTTTCTCGTGTAGTTAACGCACTTTTTTGACGAAAAATACAGGTGAAAACTTCGGATGCGTAAATTATTCGAGGATTTCAGATATTTAAAAAAATATTTACAATTATTTAATTTAAAAGATACATCAAATTCAATATACACGCAATTGGTTAAACTCATTTGTGGTTAATCATCATTTAACAAAGTTTTGTAAGGAACTTATTAGGTCTACCTTTTTGAATACAATTCAATTTGTTGTTTAGATTAAATTACAACAATAATTTATTCAGTACTAGTTTCAACGCTGTTTGGCATCGTCTTTAGTCAGACATAGATCATAGAAACGGGCAGTCATATAAATATTACACTTACATAATATAAAATACATTATATCATTACACTTTTAAAAATACGAAGGCAAAAGTTAAATTTAGAGGTGAATTATCAGAATTATTCGCTATAAGAACTGGACTCCGACAAGGAGACGGACTTTCACCATTGTTATTTAATTGTGCATTGAAGAAGGTTATGCGTGAATGGAACAGGAAATGCCAACCAACTATCAAGATCGGTAATAATATTAAACTCAACTGCCTTGCTTTTGTGGACGATTTAGCATTACTTGCAAATACAATAGAAGAGGCTAAATTTCAAATTGAACAACTAGAAATTATAGCCAAAAAAAATGGGATTACAAATTTCATTTGAAAAAACAGAAATGATGCCAACTATTAAAGTTGATTTACCAGTTATTCAACTGAACAGTAATAAAGAGATTAAAATTGTTCAGAAATTCAAATATCTTGGGGAAATAATAACATGGAACACAAATGAAAAAGAAGCAACAGAACACAGAACAACTAAATTTAAACAAGCACAAAGACTTACCTGGCCAACCTATAAAAAAAAAAATCTCTTGATAAACGCTAAGCTGAAACACTATAATTCTATAGTTAAACCAGAGGCAACATATGCTAGTGAAACTTTATTCAAATTAAATGTAAAATCTACAACAGACAAATTACAGAAAACTGAGAGAAGAATTCTTAGAACAATTATTAATAAAAAACACCAAGTTGATGGACAGTGGAGATTGTTGCCTAACAACATTGTCTATCGTGAATGTGAATCAATAATATCTACAATGCGTAAAAGAAGAATTTCCTTTTTCTGTCACATATCAAGATTACCAGACACCAGGATATTGAAACAACTATTTGATTATTTTTTGAAGAATAAAATCAATAATAATTGGTTCAAAGAAGTTCAGGATGATTTGGAAGAATTGGGTATAACTCGGCAATAAATCAAAGACAGAAAAGAGAAGAGGATTTTGAAGAACAAAAGCATAAGTCTCAAACTAAAAACAGTTGAACAGAAACAATATACTATATCGGACACACAAAGGGCTTCCAGGTCGGAGAGGATGAGAAAGTTCTGGGAGAAGAAAAAGAAGAAATTAACTTAAATGTATTGATTTAAGTCCTCCAATGTGGGCATAAAATATGTAAATAATTACACTTAAAATAATATCTGAATATAATGACTAGAATGACAATGTTTATCTCCTTTTAGCAAGGTTAAGACTTGCAGCTCGAATATAATAAGTTAAGAAGACTAATGAGTGAATTTCTGGTGAACTGGGATCTTGAGAGCCCTGGGTTCGACTTTTGTCACACTTAATATCTCATAAAAATAATTAGATTTTAAGACTTGTTGCACTTTGTACAGAGTATGAATAGTAATTCTGTGAGTAATGAAATCAATCTTGAAGGATACAGTTGTGAACAGTTGCTTTTGTTTGTATCCGTTAGCTTATTATTGCAACATGTCAAATGAGGTGGAAACGTGTTTTGAGTGGAGTCCATAAGATGCTAAAGGAACGGTGTTTCCCAGTTCAATGCGGGACCAAAGAATAAAGAGAGAAAAATACTAATTAGAAGAATGTGCATGAAAGAATATCTAATCGTGTAATTATATACATATGAGACTCACTTCGGATGGCTGTTGATCAAGGTGGGGAGAAGGAGGAAAAGCTGAGGGGAGGGGCTAAGGAACGATTGATTAAGGGGAATTGGGGGGGGGGGAGACATTGTTGTGGGAGCGCATAGCTAGAAAACGTGTTGACCATGATGCGAAAGACTGAACTATTGCTTGGAAGTGCAGTTTGGCAGAAATTCACTCATATGTCTCCTTAACTTACTGTACTTGACTCACAAGTCTTAAACTTGCTAAAAGAAGATAAGCATTGTCATTCTAGTCATATTCAGGAATTATTTTAAGTGTAATGTTATAATGTATTTTATATTGTGTAAGTGTAATTTTTATATGATTGCCCATTTCTATGATCTATGTTCGACTGAAGATGATGCCAAACAGCGTTGAAACTAGTATGGAATAAAAAATTGTTGTAATTTAATCTAAACAACAAATTGAATTCTATTGAAAAAGGTGGACCTAACAAGTTCCTTTCAAAACTTTGTTATTCTCAGTTCAATACGGACCCAAGATGAAATTTTTAACTCTAAATATTCGTCATTTGGTGCAAAATTCTGGCGTGAGATTCTTTCTGAAAAGTCGAAGGAATATATCCAATTAATACAATACCCTACAAACGAAAAATATATGCAAACATATGTGTTCCTGAGAAAACAAAAGGGAGGGTCCGAGTTGACCCCGTACATCAGGGTGAATTCTGACGCCCATGCTTTTCAAACCGCTGTCCTAAGTTTCAAAGTGTATTAGGTGATTTCAGACACAAATAGTCATTTATTTTCATTCTACGTTCTTTCTGCTTTAGTGTTTTGATAAGTGTTCTGAGGGTGTACAAAATATCACTAGCTAGTTAAAATCATTGTAATGTTAAATTTAATGTGTTACTAATCTTTTTTTTTTTTGTTTTCCTGACAAGGTAAATGTAATATCCAGTCTAAATTGAAATGTTATTACTGTAGTTATAAACTGCACAGAAATCCTGCTGAAAGATCTTAATAATTTTTTATGCAAACAATACAAATCATAATGCAAAAAAGTGTCGGTACAGTGGAACCTCGATTCTCCATTTTTGGAGGGACAATCAAATAAAACGTACAACACGGGAAAACGGAAAATCCGGGAATGAATGAAAGCAATCAGCAGTTTGGCTAAACATCACAAAAATGAAATATGTATAATTATAATCACAAAAATGAAATATGTATAATTATAATCTTACCACACTCCTAAACCAAACCAAACCAAACCAAACCAAACCAAATCAGACCAAATTACAGTCTCAATGGGGCTTTGCCTGCCAAGTGACCGCTGCTCAGCTCAAAGGCCTGCAGATTACGAGGTGACGCATGGTCAGTGTAACAAATCCTCTCGGCCGTTATTCCTTGCTCTCTAGACCGGGGTCGCCATCTCACCATTAGATACCTCCTCAATTAAAGGTAATCATGCAGGCTGAGTGGACCTGGAACCAGCCCTTATATCCAGGTAAAAATGCTTCACCTGGCTAGGAATCGAACCCGGGCCCTCTGAATGAGAAGCAGGCAAATTAGATTGTGAAACTGGCATCAAACATTAATTACCGGTATGCGAGTTCAAAATCTCAATACTTTATATTATTCAGTTTTACAGGGGAAACTTTGTCATTAAACTCTTCGAAAAATCTAATAATAGATCAGATGTATGGCTTTTCAGGCATTTGCTCTATTAACCAGCGTTTCGTCTTGAATCTGACACTAGACTCATCAGAGTGGGATGTGTCAGACCCTACCCACTGATGCTGGGGTATATGCAGGTGAACTTATCAGGAGCCCTATATAAGAGGCACAGTCTGATAACTGCATACGGGAGATAAAACTTCACAATGGAATTATTGCCCGCCTATATAGGGCTTCTGATAAGTTCACCTGCATACACCTCAGCATCAGTGGGTAGGGTCTGACACATCCCACTCTGATGAGTCTAGTGTCAGACCTAAGACAAAATGCGGGTTAATAGAGCAAACGCCTGAAAAGCCCTACATCTGATCTGTTATTTGACATGCTCTATTGGTGGAAAAATATCTAATTCCCTCCTTGGGAACTTAGAATTTCCAAATCTAATAACGCCAAGCCAAACGACAGTCGATCGCAAGTAGTTTTTAATTCTCTCATCTAATAAAATAAAGCACATTAGATACAAAAGCACTCAGTATGATGACAGAATCCCTTCTTTTCTTAATCTTCCATTGTAATTTGGTCTCTGGTTCGTAGTCAGTTTCTGGAAATCTTGTACCGCGTAAATTAGGCCTACATAGACTTTTAAATGTTGAACTCAAGAATGGTTTCGAAGGTAAGTATCGATTCTCAGAAGTTCTCGAATGCATTATATTTTATTCTGCCCGTCACTAATCCAATCAAATTGGAAAGAGAAAAAAAATATCGAAACTTCAGAAATTACGGTTATTCATCACCTTGGGCTCAGCTGAAAAGCGCGCTCGCTGCACATGTCAGTACGAGTTGGAAATGATGATGATTCAAACCATTTATTTTGTACATGTAATGTGCGCATATAAAACAACTGTGGTTTTTTACTTTTAACACGAAAACGTAAAATTCCCAGTCTTATACTGTATTAGGACCAAAACAGTAACAGGCAATTCCAAGACCTCCCATGGCCTTTTGTATGTAAGGTGCAACATCTGTTCTGGTCTCGATAACATAATCTTATATTGGTACGATAATATTAAAATACTAGACTTGTGCAAGAGTTGTGTTAAGGAGTAGTTTTGATTCCTGCCTGAAAGCCCAGTTACTATACAGTGCCCTGAGGAAAGTGCCAAAAACCTGTTCGGCAATAGAATCGAGAAAAGTATTAATCTAAACATCTAACCCTGGACATAATGTGGACGTTTCATAAGTGCGAACATTTGATGAAACTCGTTCCGTCTTCAAGTAGAGCTGTCGAAATGCTCTGTATCTCCTTACAATTATTGTGACTACTCTCCGCTTTATACTTTCCGAGATTCTCTAAACAATACCACCCGAATTTGATACTAAGATGGTCCCTTATGGAAGTTCACTGCCGATCGCTTTTCCAGTGCAGTACTTGCTCCATAAATATGCCATAGTTGTTCTTTCGTGAGGTACAGTTTATTGAAAGACACTTGATTGAGGATTTAGCATTGATGGGACTGAAATTTCTGGACGGTTGATCCGGGAAATCATTTCTTCGAGGAACGGATAATGTGCTATTTTTACAATGTGATTTAATTACAATGCTTCTGGGACCACGTCATTTGAACACGTGATCCAATAAAACGTAGGTTCCAGGAACGGATAATCGAGGTTCCACTGTACAGTGAACATGTAGCTGCCATGGCTTATAAATCTAAAATACATCTTCTCTGAAAATAAACATTCCTCTCTTCTCAACTTGGCTGAAGGTATGTTCAAAATTTGTTACTTAGTTATTGTATCCTCATCAGGGATGTTATGGATCACAAACACTTTTCTGCCTGTTTTTAAGTGGGCGCAAGTATTTGACATCCACATCCCTTGAACAAATATTTTAGGCCACGTCAAAATACTGCCATGTATGCTCTTTCCCCAATGTTTATTTATAATCTGCGACAAGGAGTGCCTCTTCTTGCAACACCAGAACGTCGTTATCTTCATTGTAAGTGTCAACGCAATCATTTTCATTGTTGTTCCCAGCACTATCACTTCTTTCTGCACGGCTTTCATCTTGGCGGAAGTCACAGCCAGAAAACAACTTCCCGAGAAGAACATTTCATTTCTGATTTTTGCACTCGGTTAGTGATAGAAGTTGTACGTTACCTGTATCCATGTTTTGTAAATTAGCGTTTACCGAGGGGGTTGGCTACGCGGTATGAGCACTATGTGTTTCTGCAACTTCTGATTTTCACACATAGCAAATGATTGAAGATGTACGTTACCTGTATTCAAATTTTGTAAATTAGCATTTACCGAGAGAGTTGGCTAGGTGGTATGTGCAATATGTGTTCCCGTAATTTCTGATTTTCGCACTTAGGAAATGATACAAGTTGTACGTTTGCTGCATTCAAACTTTGAAAATTAGCCTCTACCGAGCGAGTTGGGTACATGGTATGTGCACTATGTGTTTCTGAAGCTTCTGATTTTCACACATAGCAAATTATTAAAGATGTACATTACCTGTATTCATATTTTCCAAATTACCGTTTACCGATAGAGTTGGCTACGTGGTATGTGCACTACATTTCCACAGTCTCTGATTTCGATCTTAGCATATCTTAGAATTTGTAAGCTTGTCGTATTCATATTTTGTAAATTAGCATTTACAATGACAGTTGGCTACGCGGTATGTGCACAATGGGTTTCTGCAGCTTCTGATTTTGTTTGTTGTTTAAATGAGCCTAACATCGAGGTCATTGTCCCACTTCTGATTTTCACACATAGCAAATGATTGAAGATGTACGTTACCTGTATTCATATTTTGTAAATTAGCCGTTACCGAGCGGGTTGACTACGCGGTATATGCAATAAGTGCTTCTGCAGTTTCTGATTTTTGCACTAGGTAAGTGATAGAAGATGCAAGTTACCTGTATTCTTACGTGAAATCCGAACCACTGGACGTGACTTTTACGTTGAAAATCACAGATGCATTAATCGGGACTCAAACCCAGTCCGCCTTGATGGTTGCGTTTGTAAATTAGCATTTACCGAGAGAGTTAGGTACGTGGTATGTGCACCATTTGTTGCGCAGTTTGTGATTTTCTGACTTGGCAAATGATACAAGTTGTACGTTTGCTGTATTCATATTTTGCAAATTATCGCTTACCGAGCTAATTTACAAAATTTGAATACAGGTAACGTACATCTTCAATAATTTGCTATGTGTGAAAATCAGAAGCTGCAGAAACACATGGAGCACATTCCACATAGCGAACTCGCTAGGTAAACACTAACTTACAAAATATTTATACAGGTAACGTACATCTTCAATCATTTGCTATGTGTGAAAATCAGAAGCTGCAGAAACACATAGTGCACATACCGCGTAGCCAACTCTCTCGGTAAATGCTAATTTACAAAGCATGAATACAGCAAACGTACAACTTGTATCATTTCCTATGTGCGAAATTCAGAAACTGCAGTAACACATTCTGGACATACCGCATTGCCAACTCTCTCGGTAAACGCTAATTTATAAAATTTGAATACAGGTAACGTACATCTCGTTAATCATTTGCAATGTCTGAAAATCAGGAGCTCCAGAAACACGTAGTGCATGTGCCGCGTAGCTCGCTCGGTAAACGTAAAATGTGAGGTTCTGTCGCTTATGATAGTGTGATGATAATAATAATAATAATAATAATATACAGATACTGGTACGGACATGTGGCCTAAGTAAAGTGTTTTTATGAATTGTCACATATTTATTTAACACTAATAACAGTGAATGTAAAATGAAGTAAAATATTTTAAAATATCTGGACATTCAACCCTTACTGGTACATAGCCTACAGCTTGAATGAAAGCTTGATTGGAAAAAAAATAAAATGAGAAAACAATTTATGTTCATTCTGCTTCTGGTATAGACTCATCAAAATACCATTTCCCACGAGTCAAACAAGGCACCGGTAATTTTCTTTCAATTTCACTTTCATTTAAAAAGTACTCGTCTTTCGTCGGTGGTTCACAAAAAAGTTTAGCTACATTGTTGCACTTGCGAAAATTGGTTACAAAATAAACATCACCATCACTTTCAGTTATGGTTCAAACATAATACTTGGAATGTTTCTTTCCGCTGTATTTTCCAAGGACGAAGTCTCCCACTTCAAAAGTCGTATCCCAGGGTGGATTTTTGTCATCTGCTTCGATCTTGTAGTCTGGATGTAGAGAGCATGTGGTAGTTGTTTCTGAATAATAATATTTTCTTGCTTGAATTATGTATTTTTTTAATGGCTCCATATAGTGAATATCATGTGTTTCTGGTACTGCATTGCTGGTCGTTTTTCTGTGATGTCTGTTAATACTCTGCTTTAAAAGGAGTGCGTGGTATATTTGTTATGCTCCATATGGTCAGACATAATTGCATATAAAGCATGATTTCCTCCCACAAACCACGCAACAGCAGTAAATATCGTAATTTGTCGGCGATGGCAAGAACAACTCTGAATTTCATCTTGTGGCAGAATAGTGAACTTTTATACCTTTTTCATCGCGCGTTTACATGGCCTGCAGCAGGAAATTCGTCGCCTTATTATACCTTATTTAAACTGTTAATAACCTAAATAAGTACTTTACTATGAAGAGAAAGAGCATTAGAATTAACATTTACCATAATTATTATGATACCTTTTCATCATAATAAACTGTAATTCCTAAAATATTGAGAAATACCAAATGAATTTAGACTGCACATAAAGGTTCAATTAACCACACAATTAAAAATTGAAAGACATCAATAAATGAATACATAGCATAAAATTAATAAAATTTAATGTTTTATCTATCATAAAAACCAATTGTTGAGTTTTATTTTCAACTTTACTTTTTTTTCCTTCTTGGGTTGACAATTCTATGGAATCAGCCCATAGTTACTTGTATAATGCATTCCTTTCGGTCACGACAATCGAAAGTATCCGCTTAATCATAAAGCATTATTATTTATATTATATATTATAGTTTCAAAATGTCCTCGAAGATTACCCTACGCAACTAAAATCAACATTACTTAGAAGGATCTGCACAGAAGACAGAAGAATGGAATCCATATAACATAAATTGAAAATTTTAACAAGTGTCTACCTATACGTACAATTTTAATGTGTTGAAACTTTTTAAATGTTATATATTGTGACCTGTGTGTTTTTAATGTGTTTTACATACTCATGCTCTATTTATAACTTTTTAACCTGACCACTGATATTTTAATTATATGCTATTATTCCATCCCCCATTAGACATCCGGATGCCTAATACAATAACAACTTGTGTATAGTCTAATGGCTAAAACAAAACATGTACTAGCTGATGATGGCCGTTAAAGAGCCGAAACCGGTACTAGCTTAATCTATTAAAATAAATTTTGTATTGAATGGTGGAAAAACACATTTCTTATCTATACTTCTAATCATAAAGCATGAACGTTTAACAGTGCCAGTGCACACTGGAAATTTTCCAAAGTGTGAAGTCGGCTCGTAATTAAGAAACGTGGAACACGGGAAACATAACCTCAAGGTTCAAACTAAAACACGTGTGGAAGTGCAAAGCAGTGGCGACTTGTTGCTATGCAACAAAACAAGGCAAATCTACCATACTGTCCGAAACCACCTCTGTGTCCAAAATCGCCCCATTTGACGGTACATCAGATAATCTGGACACGTGTGTTTGAAGTGCTGACACTGGAAAATATTTTTCCCGTTACAAGCTGATAATAGGCCTGAAGTAAAATAAACATGTACTAATAAAAGTACAATTCTTTTAAGTCCATAATAATGACATACCAGCAAAAAAAAAAAAAAAATGTCCAACACGAGAAGGGCCGGCATCGAAGGGGGGACCCTTGCTATATTTCCTCAAACAGTTTGTATCCAATCTTGTACGAGTGACGTGTCCATCCACCCTTTTTCTTGGATACGAACATGGATCCCTCGCGGAAATTTTACTTTGGACATTTGTAACCATACGTATGTACGATCCCCGAGTTTTTAGGTTAGGAAATTTTCGTATATAGTTTGTTAGGTTAAAATCATGTAATTTTGTTTATTTACCATGTAAAAACGTAATATTATAAGAAGAATGTATAGTTAGGGAATATTGCATATGTTCATCATTATATTTTGTATAAATTTCCGTTTGGGTAAGAGTCTGTAAATATGGCCTAGCCGTAAGGATTGTGCAACTGGGAAAACTGGGACTATATCGGGAAGGACGGTTGAAGTCAGTTGGATGTGTTGCAACAGGTGGCTTGAAAACACGGGGTACGGCAGGTTGTATCGGTTGTAGAATTGGAGTGAATCAATGTGGACATACATGAGTGGACGGTCTATGTCACATCATATACTCGATAGCCAATGCGAGGGCTTTGTTTTGAGCAAGGTTTGTGTTGACAGAGTGTCGCGGGAAGAAGTGCCGGTGTGAGCGTTGCTACCACTAAACTTTTCAGGACGCTATTACCACGTGGAGCAAGCATATATAAGTGTGTACGCGTGTGCGGCAAGTGACTCTGATTCTGATTCTGATTCTGATTCTCATTCTGTTTCTGACTCTGATGCTGATACTGTGTGTTTCTCATTTGTACTGGTCTGCGGGAGCGACGTATTTGCGCAGTTTGCTATACGATCTGCTATTGTTTGGAGTATCTGTTACGGAGTGAACATGGTATAATCTCAACGACTTACCGGCTTTGCAGTGGACTTTCTGTAAAAGAAAGTGTTTGTTTGGAACTTGTCACCCGAGTATGCAGCTTCAGTTGGTGGAGAATTTTGCTGTTTGCTTGCCTCCGGACATGTAACGCTTTCTGTCCAGCCAGCAATTGTAAAGAATTCAAGACGACGAAGAAGTGTAAATAAGGTTAGGGATGCTGTTAGTAAAGAAGGTTGCATCCATATGTAGAGAAATAGTCGTCGTACTTTTCTCTACCAGATTAGGATTCACGGTAACAGCGGAGTGCAGTGGGGCTCTTACCTGGAGGTATGTTAAAAGTATAATGATGTTCGATTTTTAGTGATGATTTTAATGATGTGTAATTTGCCTTTGTAGACGGCAAACGAGTAAATCTAGTGAAGAGATGATTTTGTTGGGTAGTATTGTGTATATTAGCTCTATGTAAACGGCCAGCACTAAGTGGGTTGCATTAGTGTTGATTTTGTTGGTGTTTGTCACATATTAGTTCTTATTCGATGTTCGATTTTTAGTGATGATTTTAATGATGTGTAATTTGCCTTTGTAGACGGCAAACGAATAAATCTCGTGAAGAGATGATTTTGTTGGGTAGTATTGTGTATATTAGCTCTATGTAAACAGCAAGCACTAAGTGGGTTGCATAAGTGTTTATTTTTGTTGGTGTATGTCACATATTAGTTCTTATTCTGGGAGTAAAGTCATAGAATCAAACTTAAAGTGAGTCTTTAGTCAGTGGAGTGAGGCTGAACCTGGCATGTTACCCAAATTTAATTTCAGGGGTTATATAGCAAGAGGTAAGGTTATAAAGTAAGTCTGGAGCCTCGTCAGCGTGATGACCGTCGCCTTGGGAGAGGGAGTGGCTCGTTGCTCTACATAATTAAATATTCCTGCAATTGTTTTGCAGGTGGCGCCCATTATCCTTGTTATTTACACTTAGTTGAGTCAACGTTTATCTGTTCAGTATTTCAATAGTCGGCGGAAGTTTACAATTGGCGCCGCCAACGTGAGGCAGAATGATATCCAGACTTGCTATATGACCTTGGTAGGCACATTTGGTCCAGTGTTTTAGTGGGCTTGTGTCAGGAGTTATGTATCGGTGTTGTCATGTTTTGAGTTCTATGTTTTATCAGTGGAATATGAATAATAGTAAGAGTAATAGTAGTGTAATGAATTTGAGAAGGAGAAAAGTGCATAAAGGAAGTATGTCAGTTAATGATGAGGAGAGCAGTTGTGGCACAAGCACACAAAGTTTGATGAAAGTAGTTTTCAGAGTGATAATATGTCTATGGAAAAAGTGTATGGAATTGTAATGGGGGGTGAAGGGGAAGGTAGTGATCAAAATCAAAGTAGCATGGGGGGTAATAATGAGTTTATGAAGTTAGTATTGGAGCAGTTGGCCAAATTGATTGATCAAGGGAATAATTTAAGTAGTCAAATCAGTAATCAGGGGAAGGAATTAAGTGATAAAATTAGTAATGTAGGGGAGGAGGTAAGTAATTTAATTGATAAGCATTGCACGGCAGCTAATGATTGGAGTAGTAGTGTGGAGAAAGGAATTGATAATGTAGGGAGGGAAGGTGATGATTTGAGGGATTTTGGGGGTAAGGGATGTGAAGAAAAGGAGGAGGATTTGTCGGAGGACCTACTATGTGCTAAAATTGATGGTGATAACACTGTGGTAATTGATGCTCTTTGGGAAGTTGCAGAAATTGAAAAGGAAGTTAGTTGTAAAGGTGATGAAGATTATTTTGTGGAGGAGGAGTCTTTGAGGAAGACATATCATGTTGTAGAAGATGGTGTAATTGAGGAGATTAATGTTATGTCGATAATGTGTCTGAGTAGTGATGATTTTGAGATTAATGAAACTTCCGTTAAGAGGGTCAAGAGCAACAGTGTTGATGGCATGAATGATGTGCGAGTGGGAACAGCGATGAAAGATATGGAAGTGGGAGAATTTAGTAGTAATGGTCGGGATCTCGAGTTCAGTGATAGTAGTGATTTCAGGAAGAGAGAGAGTGGGAGTGAAGGAAAGTGTGAGAAGGGTTGTGTGAATGAGATTGAGGTGATTGAAGCTGGTATGTCCGATAAGGATGAGTGGAGGAAAACTGTCGATGCTGTGGGTGAAATTCTTTGTGAAGTGGAGGTTAGGTCACATTTTGTGCATAATGAGAATCATAAGGGCCCCATACACGCGCAGACTTCTGGAATACTTACCTGCACGGACTTGCCTCCGGGAGGTAATTCGGAAGTATGCAGTTGCCCACACACGCTCAGACTAAATGACTATTTACCGAGGAAGTTGAATACGGTACGTCACGCTCAGCTGTTTTCTGTTTAAGATTATGGGCTTCGGATGGTTGAAAAATGTATGCGGATCGAAATTAATTAGATACCGGTAGTCGGTATAGAAGATGAGTTGTTATCTGGACACAATTTAGCGCTCTGCACGAAAAAGACGCGCAAAAATAAATTTCAGTTTTCATATTTGTAGGTTACCACATTTACATTTTCTGCCGCAACTCTGAGATGGCGCTTTCGTCGCAAAGTCTCCGGCTGAATTCAAGCAGCGCTAGAATGTCAGAGACTTGCCTGCAGACTTTTTGTCGGCAGACTTATCGTCCATACACACAGAGACATGTCTGAAGAGACTGGTTTGTGCAGACTTACCTCCGACTAAGTCTGCGCGTGTATGGGGCCCTATAAGAGTGGTTGTGAATATTATGGGGATTCAGGGTTTGAAGATTTTATGAGGAGTAATTGTGTTGGAAAGCTTTTTGGTATTGGGAGAAAGTTCAAAGAAATTGAGAGTGACAATGTGTATGAGAGAACAGGAGGTCGATTCAAACTTATGTTGAGTGGAATATCTGATGCTGAAGATCGTATGAATGATTTCATTGAAGTGTGGAAGAGTATTGATGAAAGAGGTGCGATTGTGGTGTGTTTTCAGAACAGGAGGGATGTTTTGATTGTGAAATGTATGTGTTCCGAATGAAAGTCTGTGCAAGTTGTGTGTGAAAGAATGGGAAGAGAGTTTTTGTGTGAGATTGGCAACCATGGTAGATCTACCCTCAGCAGAAGTGGTATCTTCAATGGTGATTGATTTAGCAAGGCAGAATTTAAGGAAGGCAGCTGATAGGAGAATGATGCAGCAGGGGAGGCTTCATGGAGATAGTTTTGAAGTAGGGGAGGAGGTGTTACTAAAGGTTCCACACATTTCATCTGCAGACAACAAAGAAATTCATAAGTTTTTTAAATTGTATCAGGGACCTTATACAATAGGTAAGAAAGTTGGCAAGTGTGCTTATCACCTGTTGAATAACAAAGGTGACATGATTGGTACACACAATATTCACAATCTTAAGAGGTATGTAAGGTGAAGTATTGTAAGTTCAGATGTTTTGTGTATGTTAAGAAGAATATGTGAATTTTCTTTAAATCCTGAGTGACTTTGACAGGCTGTGTAGGCTGCTGTACTGAAAAGACTGTGATTTGCTCAGATGTATTGTATATAATCTTCACAAATCAAGGGGAGGTATTGTAACCGTACGTATGTACGATCCCCGAGTTTTTAGGTTAGGAAATTTTCGTATATAGTTTGTTAGGTTAAAATCATGTAATTTTGTTTATTTACCATGTAAAAATGTAATATTATAAGAAGAATGTATAGTTAGGGAATATTGCATATGTTCATCACTATATTTTGTATAAATTTCCGTTTAGGTAAGAGTCTGTAAATATGGCCTAGCCGTAAGGATTGTGCAACTGGGAAAACTGGGACTATATCGGGAAGGACGGTTGAAGTCAGTTGGATGTGTTGCAACAGGTGGCTTGAAAACACGGGGTACGGCAGGTTGTATCGGTTGTAGAATTGGAGTGAATCAATGTGGACATACATGAGTGGACGGTCTATGTCACATCATATACTCGATAGCCAATGCGAGGGCTTTGTTTTGAGCGAGGTTTGTGTTGACAGAGTGACGCGGGAAGAAGTGCCGGTGTGAGCGTTGCTACCACTAAACTTTTCAGGACGCTATTACCACGTGGAGCAAGCATATGTAAGTGTGTACGCGTGTGCGGCAAGTGACTCTGATTCTGATTCTGATTCTGATTCTCATTCTGTTTCTGACTCTGATGCTGATACTGTGTGTTTCTCATTTGTACTGGTCTGCGGGAGCGACGTATTTGCGCAGTTTGCTATACGATCTGCTATTGTTTGGAGTATCTGTTACGGAGTGAACATGGTATAATCTCAACGACTTACCGGCTTTGCAGTGGACTTTCTGTAAAAGAAAGTGTTTGTTTGGAACTTGTCACCCGAGTATGCAGCTTCAGTTGGTGGAGAATTTTGCTGTTTGCTTGCCTCCGGACATGTAACGCTTTCTGTCCAGCCAGCAATTGTAAAGAATTCAAGACGACGAAGAAGTGTAAATAAGGTTAGGGATGCTGTTAGTAAAGAAGGTTGCATCCATATGTAGAGAAATAGTCGTCGTACTTTTCTCTACCAGATTAGGATTCACGGTAACAGCGGAGTGCAGTGGGGCTCTTACCTGGAGGTATGTTAAAAGTATAATGATGTTCGATTTTTAGTGATGATTTTAATGATGTGTGATTTGCCTTTGTAGATGGCAAACGAGTAAATCTAGTGAAGAGATGATTTTGTTGGGTAGTATTGTGTATATTAGCTCTATGTAAACGGCCAGCACTAAGTGGGTTGCATTAGTGTTGATTTTGTTGGTGTTTGTCACATATTAGTTCTTATTCGATGTTCGATTTTTAGTGATGATTTTAATGATGTGTAATTTGCCTTTGTAGACGGCAAACGAATAAATCTCGTGAAGAGATGATTTTGTTGGGTAGTATTGTGTATATTAGCTCTATGTAAACAGCAAGCACTAAGTGGGTTGCATAAGTGTTTATTTTTGTTGGTGTATGTCACATATTAGTTCTTATTCTGGGAGTAAAGTCATAGAATCAAACTTAAAGTGAGTCTTTAGTCAGTGGAGTGAGGCTGAACCTGGCATGTTACCCAAATTTAATTTCAGGGGTTATATAGCAACAGGTAAGGTTATAAAGTAAGTCTGGAGCCTCGTCAGCCTGATGACCGTCGCCTTGGGAGAGGGGGTGGCTCGTTGCTCTACATAATTAAATATTCCTGCAATTGTTTTGCAGGTGGCGCCCATTATCCTTGTTATTTACACTTAGTTGAGTCAACGTTTATCTGTTCAGTATTTCAATAGTCGGCGGAAGTTTACACATTGTTTTTCATTTGAGAACAACATAAGGTGCAAGCTTTCTGTCATCACCTGTTACAGCAAGCATTGCAGTACACCGTTCTTTTTTGCTTCTGTTAGTGTGTATGATAACACTCGATATCCCTTTCTTATCAATTGTTCGAACTTTGTGGCACACAGAAACTGATAGGTGTCTGACCTGTGATTCCTATTTAGGACAGCAAATATTCCTTCACTTCATGCTTCTCAATCACAAAGCGATGAAAATAAATTACTTGGTTGAAATCATTCGGCATTTTGTGGCATAATGTTGTGCTTCGTCAAAGAGAAAGTCCATTTCACTTCATAAAATTACTGAAACCTTGGCTAACCTTTAAATCTGAGTCACTGATTCCATGTGCAGCAGCTATTTCTCATCCTTTAAAATTTCGTGAGAAATGACATATCCAGCGTTGCATAACAAAATCGTACATTTAAGCAGATCCTCCCCTACTTTCAGAAACTTGCCACTTTTTGGTCTGTGAAATGCTTTGCGGGACTTGTTGGTCGCTTGAAGTGCACATGTATGTGACCACAGTAACCGCGGTAGCACATGTTGCATTCGGACACTGAATACTTGCAGCCCACTGCCCTATTCTCGTATGTTTCGGTGTAACTGATCACCGTGAGTTTATATGATGCACTATTACTCAAATACTTGCTCACTGTGGACTAACAAACAATTTTGAGGTCACGGAAAACGCATGTCTGGAGGAATTGGACCTCCAAGGTACCCACAGACATCCCCTCTCCCTACCCATGGTATAGTGAGACATGGGGAGTTGTTTTCCAGGTCACAATCTAGGACCTTGGTTACAGAAAAGGGTTGGTATAGTGATGCAGAGTCACCAGGCAGTGTCCATTACTGCACAAGTCCCCAGTGGCAGTGAGAACAGGATGGCACGACAAGTTAACAGCACAGAAGCTAATACCAACCAGGCCCAGGCTGGAGTAGTATGGCTAGCAGCATGATAGAATACATCTATGGTATTTAGTTGGGAAACTGAAACATAGCATCACTCGGCGACAGAAAATGTTTTCCTTTATTTTTCATAAAGTTGAACATGGCTGAAGTGGAGGAGTTGTGAGGCATCTGCTCAAGCCGGTTCGACATCCACGTGTACGCACCTACAAAACATAAGCCAGACGTGGTTTGACATATACCTGTGCGGGCTAGTCTAGCGATGTTTTAGATGTACATCGACGTGCCATCTGTTGGTTGTCACTGTGAACTTTTAGCACATCTCGCAACACAGGTTATCATTCTATGCAGGGGAGTATCTTCTACCGTAATGCGCCATTGTTTTGGCGTAAAAAGAATTTGTTTCATCAATGTTGATCGTTATAAACAACGTGGTGGAGTCCTCACATGGTCTGTATTTATCTAAGACAGCTCTTGAACGCTTTTTTGCTAGCGGCTTTACGTCGCACCAACACAGTTAGGTCTTATGGAGACATTGGGATAGGAAAGGGCTAGGAGTGGGAAGGAAGTGGCCGTAAAAATGAGAAACCACAGAAAACAATCTTCAGGGCTGCCGACAGTGGGATTCAAACCCACTATCTTCCGGATGCAAGCTTACGGCTGCGCGCCCCTAACCGCACGGCCAACTCTCCCGGTCGAACGCATATTAGGTGAAAGTATTGATAAGAATAATCTGAGTGATAATGAAAATGTATGTGATGATGATTGTGCACAGCAGGAAATTACGTGTAATGTACATAATGATGGTAATATCAATAAGGTTAGTCATTCCACGCTACGAGCTGCCATTGGCTGTCGCTGTGATGTCATCATGGAACATCGCTGGTACCCGCTGACGGCAGATTGTATTAATGCGCGGGTAATGTTTCACATTTTAATAATATGCCGAAGTTATATTTTAGAATTTTCAAACATCGTCCAATGTATTCTATAGAAACAAATATTCTGTACAAGATAAAGTATAACATCGCGGCTCTGCAATATAAGAGGTACTTAGAAGTGCACGATATTTTAGGTTTAAATCAACTGATTTGGGACAAATATGACTATAATATATTAACTGTTATTCACTTTTACTTTAGTGAAGATGTTGACAAATTGCATGGAATATGCACCTCACTGTGATTGACAGATGGAGTTTGTTTTATATCAGAAACATTAACACATTACAGACCGGGTGCTCATCACACTGCTCAACCCCTACGCCCGGCCATTTTCTGTGTAATTTACTGCTATAGCATGCACATAAACAAGTTTAACTTCACTAACCTTCTACTTATTATGGTGAAATTTACTTGAGACCTTAGGTAAGAGTCCTAATAATGTTTCCTGGTGTTGTAAGTTGTGTAGCAGTGATCTCGTGAAGGGGCACACAGCAAAATTTGAGGGGATCAGTTGACTAGTAGTCTTTCCAACATGAGTTTTTTACCTATCCCGTCAGTATAAAAATTTTTCGCTATTCACAACTAGTTACATCAGGCCACTTCAAGCCTTTAGGGGATATTTTGTGTAATGAAGTAGTTTGCTGGATACAAGTTCATCTATTCGGCAAGAAGTTCAAAGAAATCATCACAAAAAATAAGCCCTACTACTTCGTCAATATTTTGAGGTTCATCAAGTCTTACCGTTATGCCAGGAACTCCTGGGAAATCCTTTAAAGTCAGTGAACTAATATTTTTTATTATTTTCTACCCATTCATCAGAAGGAATAGACATATATCACTTCCATTTACACTCACATCATCATTTTCAGCGTCGTTCTCGACCACCAATACTTTACGTTGTTTTGGAGGGTCACATCATTATCAACCGAGACACTTTTGTCAGAATAGCTATCAAGTTGGAACTCGCAACTCGCAATCGTCAACATCACTGGGGCAATCAAAATACTTATCCGCATATAATTCATTAAAAATCTCATCTGCATCTACGCTCTTGTTCAGTCTGGGAAGTGCCATCTTACCCACCACATAGCTCCTTGAACGATGTAAACATGAGGTCAGAAAACTTAGCAAATGAATCATAAAACAGAAGAAGAACGTAAAGCAAAGCTAGTATGGCATAAACAAAAGCTTCAACACTGAGATTCTGGTAACCTTGACCGCCAGATAGTTTCAAAGGTTTCGACAGATGTCACTGAATGTACAAGTCTCGTGAAGATGAGTTAACTCATCTCCCGTCCACAATGCTCGGCCAGCTAGACACGAGTAAACTCGTCTCCCGTCTGTAATGTGTTAATTTGTTCAACACTTCACAGCGAAAACTTGCAAGACACATTGCGATATGTAAAAACTTCAAGTCTTGGAACACTAGCATCAAGTAAATGGTTTGTTTTTCTTTCCGTTCACATAAGTCTAGAAGAGGATCACAGTCTAGTATATTCTCTACCTACTCGATTTTCATCAAAAGGACTACAGTTCAAATCGTAGTCGATGACAGTGAAACAGGGTATGAAATAAGTTCTTTTTTGAGTTCTGCGTAAAAGGCAAAGGTCCCGTGGCTTTGCACGTGAAGTTTAAAACAACAAATACAGCGGTCATGAACATTTCTTGACCTTGAAAACATTTACTTTGTTGATAAATGGCACATTCTTGCTTTTCGCTTATGGGCAGCCTCTATTTTTTTTATTTCTGTTTTGTAGCCAACCAATCCAAACGGTGTAAGGTTCAGATCTAATATATGTTTTCAAGACTTTGGGATAAACATCAGGAAAACGGCTTTTCAGCTTCACAAACATATCGTTCACAACTTCTGGTTCATTGTTCAAATCTGTTCGTCGGTGAACTTCAGCAAATATTAATTCAAATTAGGTGATAATTTCTATGAAATCATTGGAAGGGACGAGCGAACCTCCACGAGACAGCATGTGTACCCATCCCAGACTTGGGTCATCAGGTAGTGTCAACAACTCTTCTGTAGGCGTGCCCAAGCAGCGATATGCGATAAACCCCACAACGTATTTGAATCTTCCTGGAAGGTTAGATCGTCACTATCAACAGCTGGCAGTTGAATATCCTTGTCACCCTCAGTCATCGCCAGAGCTTCAGTCATGTCCGGGAGGATGTTGCAAAACTTGGCCGACGTATCAAATTCTCCTCCTTCGGCAGAAGCTATAGGTGACACATTGGAAAGAGGAATATTGCTGGAATTGGCTCCTATCAACAAGAACAATTTTATTATTGAAAACGCGCACATGCCGTGCAGAATACCATTACATTACTTTTACATTACTTTTTTTTTTTGCTATAAGCAATGATGGATTTCTGTCTATTCCTGCAGTTTACAATATGGTATCTATCACAGAATTTCAAGCACAATTCACACACACATTCATCATTTGGTTCGTGAAATAATTTGTTGCAGCACACCTTGTGGTGAAAACCATGGATCGCCAATCTCGTCGTCACGTGTCGCATATCATGATTAGCTTCCATCCAGGTCTAGTCTTGCATAGCAGATGTTGCATAGATGTCCTCCAGTATGTTGTTTTTCTTCTTATGCAGATCTTGTATAAGCTGTTTGAAGCTGGTACTAGCTGGAAGTATGAGCTCGCATCTCAGATCCTCTATTGAGAAGGTGTCCCTGGTAAGTTCATACACTAGCCTCGATCTTGCATTCTGTGGGACTCCTAAAATTCTCTTCAGGTATCTAGCTCCAATTCTTCCAGCTGTTTGTATGTGAAGTGTTCTCCCACTAATTCTAGGCCTACGTCAGAACAGGTAGTATCTTTAACCTAAACAGGTCCATAGCTGTGGTAATCGATAGTTGTGTGATGTTTCTGATTTCATTCATAGCTCTAGTGGCCGCCACTGTTCTAGATCTTATATGTAATCTGAAACTCTTTCCTGTTGTTTGAATTGTGATACCCTAGATATTTAAAATTGTTAGCTTTCTTGAGTAGTTTGCCATTGCATTTGACGTTCTCTGCTTCAGTAAGTCTTCCTTCCTTCCTAAACACTAACAACAACAACAACAACAACAACAATCTGATCCTATTTTTGACATCAGGTGGAGAAGGATGATCGTAAAAATGTCAAAGACCTCTTAGGCGCGAAAATAAATTTTCCAGGCAATCTTGGTTCAAACGTGCTGTGAGAATGTATTTAATGTTGAAAGATTCCATGCCTTTGAAAAGGCCAAGCAGGGAACGGATACTTTCCAAAAATCCTTTTTGAAAGGGAAGCATATGTTTCGCAGAGGCATCACGCATGTTCTCACAACACTCATAAAATTCTGTGAGGCATTTCTCCTGTTCATCGTGATGAATGCCAAACCCACATGCAAGTGGCTTGTCACTCTCAGGCATTCTAGAATTCAAAATGTCTAGTGTCTCATCAGCAAGCTGTATGAACGCACTAACATGTTCCTGGTCTGGCATCAAGTACAGCTGTGCTGTTGTGTTCGAAAACAACTCAGCTGTTAATCATACACGCTGTCTCTCCCTGTCTATCACATTAATATGTTGCTGAGAAAGCTTAGGACACATTTTAAATTCACCACTCTCCAGAACCAATAATTTTTCAATCACATTTTTCATTGCTGGTTTTTTGCAAGGTAGTACAATATCTTTGTCCAAGAAGTGATTTCTCATTAATTTAAATAAATGAGGTACGTCAGCAAACACCCACATATTTCTGCTTGTGTTGTGAGGAAAATGAGTGTTTAGGTATGTTACCTCAAGTTTTTTCCACACAGAGGCATTCTTGGCTCCCATGTCTGCAACAGTAGGTATGACATTGTACAAGACGCACTCCAAGACAGTATTCTTTTCAGAAGCATAGCTGTCATTTGTATGTCAAAATCAAAGTGGACAGGTTGTTTCCAAGACGCAAACAACCCCCGTACCATAACAACAAGAACATTGCTACGTGGGCCTACTATTCTGTCTTCTTCTTGGTCATAACAAATTCTGCTGTCGTTCATTTCATCGAATGATACAACACAGATTCGTTCTTTGTCACTCAGTCTTTCAGCTTGCGGTTTCATCAGAAGTAGAACATCTTGCAATATGCCTGGCCAACAGGGAAAAGAGCGGTTTATCCATGTTCTTAGCGTTGAAACTGGAGGCAGTGGGTATCCCATTTTTTTTTCTCTCAAGTAAATGTAGCATTCCTGTGAAACAATATGTAGAGTAATTCGCTTTACAAATGTCCTTATTCCATTGAACTCGTTTAGATCCATTTAACAGACGTCTTGTTTGACTGGATGAAAATATTTTCCTCAACATTCGTTTAACTTTGTCAGATACTAAAGCACTCATGTTCTTCTTTAGTTTGTGAACATTTTTTGTGAAAGTGACAGCATATTTGCAAGTCCTTTGTTTTGTAATTTTAATTTCATATTCACATTAGACAACCGAGTATTTCTTGCTTAAAGAGCTGCAATAGTTTTTAATAAGTTGTCCTTTTCTGAAGTGGCAGTAGGATTATCTTGCGTGCCAGTACATTTGTCAGCTGTTCTCTTAATGGGTGATAATTTTTTTAAAGTCTCAAGAGCTCGTTTCTGCACTAGTTTTTTGTTGTGGCGCTCCCTCCTTTCTTCTGCAGTAGGCGAGGTCATGCAGGCACTAACTACAGGCATGTTATCATTCTTATTCACTAAAACAGCATTCGTGTTAATGCATAGCAACATAAGTGAGTGAACAGCACCGGGTTTGAGCACCCAATTCCGAGGTAAATTTAACAGTTCAGACCTCAAATCTCTTATGTAGTCTGATTGGTGAAAATGAAGAAAGTAGTTCCTTCATTCTTTCAAAGATGGTAGTTAGATGAACATTCTGACCTTCGTTAACATATGTCAAAACAGTAATTCCCGCCTAGAATCACACAGCAAAAAATTGTTCTTTCCCAGCACATTCCAAGCCCGTGCTCTTGCCTCCAGTGTTTTTGTGTTAGTGCCACTAGCAAGACACAGTGTGGCGAACAGTAAGTCTATATCTATTGAAGAGGCTTTTGAAATGATTTATAATGATGATTCTGGTGTTGAACTCATCCCAGATTTAGATGGTGATAGTGAAAGTGATGAGGACGAAACAATAGTCAATAGTCCATTCTTTTCTCAGTTATTTACTTCAAATTATTTTCTTTTCAGACGTTCACTTAAACAATATATCACTACATCTGATGAAAAGGAATACCTATTCAAATTACGAATGTTCCCCTTAAAGATACATAAGTCATTACCCACATCATTAAAGAACAAACATAAATTATCAATCAAGTTGCTCGTCTACACAGATAAGGATACCAACTCCCAGATCAACTCAAGAACATTGGCTGCTGTAGGAACGACAAATAGTTCGGCATCAACCACAGCAGTTTTATGTGGCATTTAGTTTCAAGTTTGGATGTGTTGTCGGACCTCATCATTGTTTTCAATTAAGACTGTAAATTGTGTCATACTAGAGTGTTTATATTATTATTGGTTATATGTGTGTGGTTATGTCTTCCAATTGGAGCGTGGCTGAAGATGACCCAATATATATGGGCTCGAAACTAATCCCAGTTTTATAAGACAACTAGCAATTACCCGCGGCTTTGCTCGCGTGCATTTCGTAATTTGATCAAAGTAATCGTTCCTCGGCATTGTACTAAGACGACATCTGAAAATTCCTAAAGTATAAAAACTCACCCAAAAATGGAGTTTCATTTACCCCATAAATTCTTTGTAAACCATGTTTATGGTATTATCTTTTGGGGCTAAGACAACCATGTGACATAGAACTATACATGTGAGAAACAGTCTTCTCTCAATTCGAAAAAGTAAATAGGTCCTACATGTTTTTTTTATTTTGAAAGGAGATTCCAAATACCTATTCCCACATCTGTAACATCTTCAGTTTTTGAGATAAATGTATACTCATAAGAATAATTTTTCTTCTTCTTGACTTGTTTTCACCCCTCTTCCACATTAAGTGGACCTTCCAAAAACAAAAAATACATGTAATAGATAAGAAAAATGTTCCACCGATCAATACATTTATTGTGGATGAATTATTACACTAGTACCGGTTTCGACCTATCTTGGCCATCATCAGCTAGCACACAAATTTACAGTCATGGGATAAATTACAAAGAAGTTACTTAAGAGCATCCGGATGTCTGATAAAAAATGGAAGTAAGATATATTGCAGTATGTTGCGTTAAAATAGCTCTGATTAAAAGTAGTGATGGTTAGAATAAACTAAAACCTATTGATTGAGCATGGACATGAGTACATAAACACATTAAAATATATATGGCACATCATAAGACACTAAAAATATGTAGCACAATAAACACATTAAAACATGGATGTTATAAAACGTCTATTAAAATTTGAGTTCATGTTGCGTTGCATTCATTCTTCAATCCTCTTGTAGTTCATGTGTTGATTAAGTTGAATATCGAGAATTTTCTATGGTTGATATACTTTGTATTGGTATGTTATGAGAACTCTTGTCAGTAAAATTCGAAAATTAAGTTGATGTAGCAAGATAGGTTTTAATATCAGAGTAGTTGGTGGTGACACTTCTCTCGTCTTTGTACGTATATGGTCGTTATCTGTAAAGAAAAGCTAGTATGAGTATAGCGTATGTATGAAGGAATGCCTGGATGTATGTGTGAAACGAAAAATGTACTTACTGTTGTTGCTGTGGAGGTTGTGTACCGATCAATACGCTAACCCCAATCATAACATTAACGACATTACAGAGAAAACCAGTATCATTTTTGACAAAGTCATTCCTGCAATAAAAAACGACTATCTCAAATTAGTAAACACACGTCATAACAAACCGACGAATCACAAACCTAACCCCACCCCTACCTTCACAATAGCCACTCCTCCATCCCCTCCACCAACATCCATCCACACAGCTCACACGAACCCCAGACGTACTCGCAGCAGAGCACAACAAATATCTTGCAACATCAACTCAAATTTTAATAGACGTTTTATAACATCCATGTTTTAATGTGTTTATTGTGCTATATATTTTTAGTGTCTTATGATGTGCCATATATATTTTAATGTGTTTATGTACTCATGTCCATGCTCAATCAATAGGTTTTAGTTTATTCTAACCATCACTACTTTTAATCAGAGCTATTTTAACGCAACATACTGCAATATATCTTACTTCCATTTTTTATCAGACATCTGGATGCTCTTAAGTAACTTCTTTGTAATTTATCCCATGACTGTAAATTTGTGTGCTAGCTGATGATGGCCAAGATAGGTCGAAACCGGTACTAGTGTAATAATTCATCCACAATAAATGTATTGATCGGTGGAACATTTTTCTTATCTATTTTTCTTATCTATTACATTGAATCCAATCAATACGGAATATGAAACTTATAAATAATAAAACAAAAAATACATGTTTCTTTATTTTGAAAGGAAATTCAAAATACCAACTTTCATGTCTGTAACAGCTTCACTTTTTAAGATAAAGTATCCCCATAAACATATTTCAACTCCTTATTTACTTATTTTCAACCCCACCCCTCCTTACGTTGATTTTCCGAAAAGGAAAAAAGACACATACATGTTCCTTTAAAAGGAGATTCCAATTACTAATTTTCATGTCTGTAACATCTTCAGTTTTTGAGGTATAAATATCCTCAAACAAGTAATCCAACTCCTTTTTCACCTCCACCCACTTTCCTACCCATTAAGTTGATTCCCCTCACCTCAAAGAATGCGTATTTCTTTATTTTTAAAGAAGATCCCAAACACAAATTTTCACGTGTGTAACCTTATGTTTTTGGGATCTAAGTTTCTCCATAAAAAGAATTAAATTTTTCACTTCCTTTCACCCTCGCCTTAAGTGAATTTTCTGAAAACAAAAAATACTTGTTTCTTTATTTATAAAGGAGCTTCCAAATGCCAATTATCATGACTGTAACATCTTCAGTTTTGAGATGTATGTATCCTCATAAAAAGGAATTAAACTCCTTTTTCACCGCCCCCGCCCCAAGTTGATTTCCCCCTCAAAATGCGTGTTTCCTTATTTTTAAAGTAGATTCCAAATGCTAATTTTCACGCCTGTAACATCTTTTTGTTTTTGAGATAAAAGTATCCTCATGAAAAAAAATTCAACTCCTTTTTCACTCAACCTCTGCCCGTTAGATTGGTTTTCCCCTCACCCAAAAAAAATATGCGTGTTTCTTTATTTTTAAAGGAGATTTTCTTTATGTTTAAAGGAGATTCCAAATACCAATTTCCACATCGGTAACCTTCAGTTTTGAGATTCAAGTTCTCCAGAAAAAGAATTCAATTTTTTACTTCCTTTCACACTGCCCACCCAAGTGAATTTTCTAAAAACAAACAGTACCCGTTTCTTTAAAGAGTTTCCAAATACCAATTGTCACGACTGTAACATCTTCAGTTTTTGAGATGTGTATCCTTACTATAATCTATCAGCTTCATTGTCCGTATTGATGAATTAAGAATGCAAGTATGAAGAATGAGTTTCCACCTAATCAATACTTTATTACAAAATGTTTGAAGTTATCTACATTGAAACAGTACCGGTTTCGACCTGTAAAAGGGTCATCATCAGCTGTTGGTGAACCTGCTTAATAGCGATAGTACGTAAAACATTACTAAAACTAATTTAACAAGAATGCTTTATTCTAATATAATATTACTTAAGATATATACATATGGTACAATATGGGGCTTAGACTCATTGGAGTTCCATTCAAAAATCTGTGCTGTTGCCAACATTATGTCAAACAATATACATATATACATATGGTGCAATAAAGGGCTTGGCTTGCTGGAGTCCCTTGAATGCTACACACTCCAAAAATTGTATAACAGAGGTTGAAAATACAGTTCCTATGGAATAGAGGATCACTGAGGTTTCGGTGTTAAGTTGAAACGTCTTTGCAGCATGTCGGCACTGAGACCAACCGTTGTGAATACACAATCAAGGTGCTTTGTTGGGCCGCAATTTTGCGGGGAGCGTAATCGACTGAGGTTCTGTAGCTTGTTCATTCTTATTGTATGATGTTGCTGATAAATACTAATTTCCAGGTTCCTTGTTGAGGCACGTCATGCTATGGATGAAGTTTTTAAATTAAAGAAAGGTTGATAGAGTCCCCTCTTCACACTTGCATTTGTGCTCAGGTAAATTCAAAATCTGAGAAAGAAAAAGGAAGTGGAATTAGAATAACTGATAGAGAGTGCCTGCTAAATGGAAGTAGGAATTAGGATAACTGATAGAGAGTGCCTGCTAAATGGTTTGTGTGCTAAGGAGTGTGTGTTACTTACGTGTGGGCTGGATATGTCTTCAAGTGTAGCCGGGAGTGTGCTGCACCTTGTTGCGTGTGCGTCGTGTTGCTGTCGTAGTGTTCAGATTGAGAGGTGGCGGGGAGGGGGAAGCAGCTTCTGGAGGGGGTGGGATGGAGTGGGTTGTGTCTTTGGGTTTTCATACTTGCATGTGTATCCTTGTAAAAGGAATTCATCTCCGTTTTCATTCCCCCCTACCAAGTTGATCCCTCCCCCAAATGCGTGTTTCTTTATTTTTAAAGGTAATTCCAAGTACCAGATTTCACATTTGTAACATCTTTAGATATATACACACATACATTATTATACAAATAATTCAACTAATTTTTCAATTTTTTCACCCCCCCCCCCCCGATTAAGGGTATTTTTCGAAAACCAAAGAATACATGTTTCCTTATTTCTAATAGAGATTCCAAATACCAATTTTCACATCTGTAACATGTTAATTTTCTGAGCTATACTGTAGATAAGCTAATTTTAAAAATTCCCCCCTTTTTCAGTTCCTCTTAAGTGGATTTTCCGAAAAGAATATTTGTTTCTTTACTTTTACAGGAAATTCCAAATAACAGTTTTCAAATCTGTAATATGTTACGTGTCTGAGATAATTTGCTGATATAGTCTTTTTAAAAATTCACCCCGCTTGTCACTCCTGTTCACCCCCTATTCATCGGATTATCCAAAAACACAAAAATACCTGTTTCTTTATTTTCAAAGGAGATTCCAAATTTCAATTTTCATATCTGTAACATCTTCAGTTTTTGAGATATTAGTCTCCTCATAAAAGGTGTTCAATCATTTTCCCCCTTTTTTAAACCCCCTTAATGGGATTTTCCAAAAACAAAAGATATGTTTTTTATTTTTAAAGGAGATTCCAAATACCAATTTTTACGTCTATAAACTTTTAATTTTTTGAGATATAGATATCCTCATTTTAAAATTTCACCCCTTTTCACCCCCTTAGCAACGGAATATCCAAAAATCCTCCCTTAGCAAGCACCTACATTTAATATGAATGTATCCCCAAAATTTAATTTCTTTATGTCCAGTAGTTTTGGCTCGGCGATGATGAATCAGTCAGTCAGTCAGTCAGTCAGTCAGTCAGTCAGTCAGTCAGTCAGTCAGTCAGTCAGTCAGTCAGTCAGTCAGGACAAGTTATTTTATATATATAGTTCTACATTCTAACAGTATTGAATAGGTGGACCCTTCCTACCCTTCGATAGTAACGAAACAATAGTACGCAATAATTTTGAAATACCAGACAGTGTTCCTCTACCTGACACCTCTCCGAGCTATTCTCCCCCTTTAACCCGAGTTTTTAAGAAATATAGGCCTAAATGTAGAGGTTCCAAGCAGTGAAGATATAATTTTGTAAATATATGTATCAGTGACAGGTTTCTTTTGTGTATGTTTGTGAGCAGACTAACTTACATCCACAGCAGGATATCAGTAGCGCACCGCGTCCATTCACTAAATATTCAATCTGTCAAACTAGGAAACCTGTGTCAATGACCAAAATGAAACAGTTTATCGGTTTGATGTTAGTTACTGGAATTATACAGAAGCCGGATCTAAAAATGTACTGGACCCGAAGATCCGGTGTTTTTATAGCCTGTATTTTCCAAGACAGTGTCCAGGAATAGATTGGAAAGTATCATGTTGTTTTTACATTTTAGCGACAGCAGTAACTATGTAAACAGTGCAGACAGGCTCTATAAAATCAGGCCAATATTAGAAAAACTTTCGGATCAGTTTTCAGTGACTTACAGTCCCAACCGAAAGATCGCTTTAGATGAGGGCATGCTTGCTTGGAGAGGCTGGTTATATTTTCGAGTTAACAATCCATCTAAGATATTTCAGTATGGTATTATGGTTAGCATGGTGTGTGAATCAAAAACTAGGTATATTTGCAAATTGCTTATGTGACGCAAGTGGATGGCCTTAAATACTACTGTCCTCGAACTTCTCAGTCCATATTTAAGCCTGTTTACATGGATAATTATTACAACAGTGTTGCTCTTGCAAAAAGCCTATGTGAACAGAATACTACAGTTTGTGGGACAATCAGGCAAAACAGGGGAGTACCAAAGGACCGTAAGGACTGGGCGAGTTGGCCATGGGATTAGAAGTCTGCAGCTGTGAGCTTGCATCCAGGAGATAGTTGATTCGAACCCCACTGTCGGCAGCCCAGGAAATAGTTTTCCTTGGTTTTCCATGGATTTCCATTTTCACACCAGGCAAATGCTGGGGCTGTACGTTAATTAAAGCCATGGCTGCTTCCTTTCCACTCCTAGACCTTTCCTATCCCATCATCGCCATAAGACCTATTTGTGTCGGTGCGACGTAAAAAAAAAAAAAAGATGGGGGGGGACCTTAAGGACAAAAAAAAATCCTTGAAAAGAGGGGAAATGACATTCAAACATGATGGGGAAATCCTTCTTATCTCTTGGATGGACAAGAAAATAATCACAGTGATTTCATCCATGCATTCTGCTGAAATGGTTAAAGTCACTTCAAAGTGTGCCAGAAAAACAGTGAAGCTAGTATCCATTGCAGATTACAATCAGCACATGCAATACCTTGCTCTGTATCCCTTCATGAGAAAAACTTGTAAATGGCCAAAAATGGTTTTCTTCTATTTACTACAGTGCACCTTCTTCAGTACTTTCCATTTCTTCCAGAAGTACTTTCCATTTCTTCCAGAAGTCCAATACCCAGACAAAAATTACCTATCTACAGTGCATACAGGCAGTTTCCAGATACTATCTTGAAGGTCATAATCAGGGAATGCATTTATATGTACTAATAATTATTGAAATATGTACATACATATTTAGTTATATTTATTGAGATATGGGATTATATATGGACTTAAAATTACACAAATGACATTAATTTCTATTTAATATCAAAGTTCAAAGAAGCTAAACAAAGTAGATCTGCGTGCAACATAATGTTGCACTTCGGATTTTAATATATTTGAAGAACACACAATCTTTTATTCTCTTTTACCAAAACAGTGGATTACAAAATGTTCTTTTAAGTGCTGGAAAGTGAATCTTCTCCTACTATCTCTAAGGACAGATTTATATTGACTGAAACTGCGTTCAACATCGGAAGAGGTAATGGGGGCATAATTCAACTTCACAATATCTGCTGGGGTTAAATCCAATGTTAATTTTACACTTGAATCTCCACACAGCATTGCAGCAACCTTTGTCATTTCTTCATATCCAGGGTTCTTTGAAAGTACAGTGGCTATCTTCATGTTTGCTTCATCTGCAACTTTACCTGTACCATGATTTAGTTGTTCCACAGTTTTATTCACAATTTCACAACTTTCAGAAAGTGAGAGATGCAAGTTTTGAAGCCTTTAAATGTTTGTGATGCATGAAAAATTATGCTGAATGTAACATAAGTCATTTCTCACACTTGTATCGCAGGCAACTGTTTTTGCAGCTACAATTGAGGCTGTATCTTCAGAGTCCATGGAATGCACAACGTTCTTTATACAGTCTATATATTCAACATAATATTCAACCGCTTGCAGCCACGTACCCCTCCTAGTTAGAATCGGCTTAGGCGGCAATGGAATCTCTGGGTACATTTCTTTCAAAAGATGAACTCTTCTGTGGGCTTTGAGAAAAACTTTTTTCGCTGAGGAAATCAATAAATCTACTTTTGGGTAACTGCCTCTTACCACTTCCGCCACACGATGAAAGGCATGTGCTACACATGTTAAATGAATCGTTTTAGGATATACAACACATAATGCTTCTCCGGCTTTTATCATATAAGGTGCGGCGGCATCGCTAATAAAAAGTAACACTTTATTATACTTAACGCCCTGTGGCCAGAGGATACTCGTAGCCTCATAGAACAGTTTTGCTATAGTTTTGTTATCGCACTTTTCTAGAACATCACAGTATAAGAGAATCCGTTTACAATAATCTTCGCTTAACAAACCAATCATTATGTTGCCAAATTAACCTGCCTTCTTTGTCTGTTGTCTTATCAATGGAAACCCAAATTGGCGTCTTCAATCTCTTGCCTTATCTTCCAAACAGTTTCATCGTATATGGCTGAACAGTACATTTTTCTGAACGTTGACTCATCCGGGATGGATTGTTTAGTATATTTCTTAAGGAATTTTCTGAAGCACTGAGTATTCAGTTTGAAGAGAGAGGTATGTCAGCAGAGATGAAAGCACGGCAGAGATCGGTGTTGAACTCGGACATTACACTGCAAGTTGCTGGTTGTGTCAGAAACAACTTCTCTGCTCGGAATCTCGTTGTTTGTTAGCCTGATGTTTACTGGTTGAAACGTGCTGTTGCACAAGGAACCTTTGAGTAGATGTCACTGTACAATGACACAAATTACAAAATAATATCTTGCTGTCAGTTGATAAACCATCTTCTTTAAATTCTGATACGTAACTTTTCAGTTTTAAACTGGTTGACGGAGCTACTTTAGGCACATTGTAACAATGTTAATGTCTTCAATGAATATCAATATACAACTGCACACACTGAACGTTCAAGAACACTATGATCCGTCTCACTGCTAATTCAAACTATGAATGACTGGTTGTGAACTAGATGGAGTTATGAAGCAGTCAAAGGGAATGCCCGAATTACGAACTAATCCGGAAACCACTAGCACATTGTCGATGAATGAGATTTCCCTAGTTACGAAATTATGGCACAGATACAGTTGATGTTATGTAATGCAGCTTATCAGTGTTGTAATTGTGATTCAGATAGTCACGGTACTGACCGGCTGATCTCCACCATTTCCAGGCTCAACCTCTCTTTCTTTGCACTGCTTATCAGCTTATTTTATCAGCCCAGACGTGAACAGGCGTGGTATATGACCTGCACACAGGTTAAAATATTAATTTTTCGAATATAGATTTTTAATTTATTTCATTATTGAGAGGACTGCTAATTTAATATAATTTAATACTTTTTAGCTGAAATATGGACTATATTGATTTTAATGACTAAGAATATTGAACATACTGTATGTGCTAAACTCCAAAATATGGAAAACAAATATTCCATTTTTCAACTCCACACATCATGATTCATATAATGCAAAATATAATTAATTTTAGCTTCCTAATCAATATGTATTTACGTATAAATCCGTTCTCTGGTCATAATACTTCTGCCACTGTCCCAGTCTCAGCCCCGCCCCAAATCCGAACAGCCTCTCAGTGAATGAACATGTTCTGCTAAAGTTTCCGCCACTGAAAACTGACCCTTACTCGACAAGAAGATGTAGAGTTCGTCTCAAGAAGAAAAAAAGCATGTGACTCCAGGTGGTACTGCAGGAGTGTGGTGTCCCTCTGCACCCTGGGGCATGTGACACCAGATATCACACCTTAAGAAGTCATATTTCATTTTGCATGGTCTATGAATTCACTCCCTTTTTCAATTATTTTTGTTAGTACTTTCTGTACAGTCTCCTATTTTTATTTATAGTCAAATCTTTTCAAATATTTCATTGCAAGACTTGGTGTGATAACCTCATGCCCCAAGCTGAGCCTGACATTGGTGCTACTTAGTTTTGCCATGTTTCTACTGTAATCCTTTCTGTGCGACCTCCCTGTCGAGCGTCGAATAACTTAGACATTTATGTACTCGATGAGGTGTACATAATTATTTTCTACATGAGCGTGTTGTAAGACACACACATTCTTGTGGGCCACCTTAATTTAACCACTTCAATATTTTCTCATAAATTCGTATGGAGAACAGGTACCTTAATAGTATTAATGTTCTCCTGGTGTGCTTATATGATATGATATGATATGATTTTGAGGAACACTTTTCTAAATGCAGTGTTTCAAAAAGTTGAATATACCCATATGACAGGTCTTGAATCAAACATTTCAGTTACTGAGGATTATATGGAGCCTAATATGAAATAAATTTGCTGTCATTTTCCATTTCCACACCAGGCAGATGCTGGTGCTGTACCTTAGGCCACAGTCGGTTCCTTTCCAATCCTAGCCCTTTCCTATCCCATCGTCGCCATAAGACCTCTTGGTGCCGGTGTGACTAAAAGCAAATAAAAAGAAACTAATAATGAATTATCAGCTGTACTATTTTTCAACTTCAACTGCTTTATTTTCAACTTGTACACATACTACTTGTATTCAGTGGATGATAATAGCTAGAAATACAGGATTTTCATTTCAAAACTCAAAACTTCCCAGTCTAAACAACTATTTATTTCATTTTGATGTTTGAAAAAATATCATGTCATTTTAGATATTGAGGGGTAAGTTAAATACCAGCATTAATTCATTTTAGGTTACACCTCATCACCCCCAGCCACCTCCTCTTTGAAATTTCAAAAGACATCCCTAGATTTTGATATGTACTTTTGAAAGAACATTCATTTGTTAGTACATCTCATTCATTTGTTCTTACATCTTTTGTCTTTTCTCATTTTGGCCTGGAAATCTGGATAAAAACAGAGAGAAGGTACAGAAAAAGGAAAGGGAAGTTTATACCAGTGTTAGACAACTGAACTTCTGGCTCTTGTACCATTCACTCTTGTCTATTTGTGTTCTTTATGCAGCAGTCCACAATCCTATATAATTGTTGTGTATTTTCATTTTTAGTTTCTGGAGAAAAACAACATCACTGATATGACTCGTGAGAATTTCAGCTTCAGCTCCAAAGTGATGATTGGAGATTTCTTACAACCTGGAGATGAACTAGTGCGCTTGACTGAAGAGCAAGTGATGAAGCGTCTCGAAGAGCTGCGGCTAGCTCATGGTCATTCTGCCAAGTCTCGCTCGACTGCCAACAAGTGAGTATAGCATCAGTATAGTAGAAGCTTGTTTTACTTGGATTGTATTCAGATTCTGGAAGTATTAAGAATTCTAGAAACCAAACAGATCATTGAACAATTTGTGCATGAAACTTCAAATATTTCCATTGAAGGAAACAAATGGAGAGTAGTAACATAAGTGCAAAGAATTAATTTGGTTGTAGGTCTACCCACTTAAAAGAAATATAATATTGTCCAAAAGGTTTGGTATTGATCTTTAATGGTGGAAATGGGCAACTGTTAATGTTCCTCTGTTTCCTTAATTGTACTATACTTTTCATTGTTAGTTCACCTACTCGAGTATTAATATTTAAAGCATAAATAATGAAAGGTACAAACAAGTGGCAAATCAATATTTGCATCTAGAAAGATAAAAATGTGAAAAGCATGCCAGATAGAATACCTACCGAGATCACTCACTGAGTTCAAGCGCGCTATTGGAGTCTAACATCAACGCTACACATGGCCAGCTGTTTTACACTGATGCGCAAATAGCCAAATACAACACCCAATTCCATAGACTTACAAATAATAGTCAGAGAGTTCTAAATACTATTCTTAGTCCCCACGAAGAAATATCTTTGGATTTTAATAAGAGAACACACGAGATAAAATGGAACATTACGAAAAGCTAAAGCAATATTGTGCTTTACATGCTAAAAAAGAATCTTTTTTTAATAGAACACACAAAACATTAAATATATACCAGATTCCAAAAAACACTGACACTTTCCTCAAAGAAAGTAAATGACTTCAATTACCTACCAAAACTAGTTTGAGGCCACTTTTGATAGTTTATGAGTAGACTTATCAGATTGTCGAGCTTGAAGATTTCTGCGGATTTGTCTCTCTTTGAAGAAGAATTGGCACTTTAAATAGTGGTAGCCCAATTTAGGAATAATGTTCAATGTGTGTTTAATACAATAGCCAGCTACTGATGGCACAACTGTAATTACCTCAATCGAGTCGAGACACCCGTAATAAATATCGCCCCACATGGACCTAAACAAGCTCAGTTTTTCTTTAATTTTCCTTTCAGTTTGGAAAAGAATGACACATATACTTTTAGATGGATGTGTTAGAAACCTCATGCCACTACTGAATATATAATCTTTAATTTCGGTAAAAACTGAAAACTTTCATTTGCGCGACAGAACGGACACCGGATATACACTTTATATACATTTTTAGGATTGCCTAACAACATACTTGGCCACATGATAAACTAAACAGTTTTATATCGAAGGATCGGGAAAGGGGCTCTAACTCCAGCACAGCACTTTCCCAGTCTTCAATATATAAACAGTCTTGAATAATGAGGAAGTTCAACGTTTTCACCTTTCACAATGAAACAGTCAGCCTTTATAATAAAATTTACAGAAAAATACAGGTCACATATTCTGCTTTTGGCCGACAATTGCTTATTTTCCATGGAATATGTCTCGCCCACCACAAACATTATTTTCTTTTGGTGGTGTAAGAAAAGTCATCTACCATCAAGCTTCCTTCCGTAACCCCCTTTACAACCAGGAACAAAACAGTACTACATTTTCTGGATATAATATAAAACTAGTTGATTGCACACACAAAGCATTGCACGGATACTAACAGACTCAAGGATAATTTAAATAATAATAATAATAATAATAATAATAATAATAATAATAATAATAATAATAATAATAATAATAATAATAAATAATAATTGAATGGGTGGTTTTATTAAATTATCCTTGAGATTTTATGCCTAACGTCATCTTCAATATGGAACAATAATGAGAGTTGTTTATGTACTGACAGACTTTCGTAAATATTGAAACAAGCCAATTCCCTCGATAAGCGTTAAAATTACCACCATGACTTTGCGCACGCATGTAATTGCCTCAGTCAAGTCAAGACACTTGTAATAAATATCGCTCCACATTGATCTAAATGAGCTCAGTTTTTCTTGAATTTTCCTTCCAGTCTGGAAAATGTCACACACACCTTTAGATGGACGTGTTAGAAACCTCATGCCACTGCTGGATACGTAATCTTTAATTTCCGTCAACAATTTGGTGCACGTGTTGTTGCAGCTGGTGCATTGCGACTGCTGCGCCACACTCCGGTGGGGCCACTAACAACAATGTTGAGAGAGCAGAGTGATCACACTAAGTACAAGGGCTGATCAACAAAGACTGAGACTGATCTTTTCCTGTAGCTTCTGTGATAGTTTCCTATCTGTAACATAAATATTTGAAAAGAGCAGGTTTTTATGTATAATGCCTGTAGGCAGCAGCACTCTCGTATTGGTAGGTTGGTAGTAATGCTCTATTTTGTAGACACTATGTGTATTTCGTATACCAGACAATGGAGGTGACGCGAAAGGAGCAGTACAGCGCAATCAAATTCTGTTTTCGTTTAAAACATACAGCCACTGAAACTTACAAAAAGCTGAAGCATCATTATGATCCTGAAGGAAAACAAGCCAGCACAGTGCCAAAAAAAGGCAAAAGTTGTTCCGTCTGCAGGGAAAGGGATTGTGATCACATTTTTTGAATGTAACGGAATGATTTACCAGCATGCAATTCGCCCTCGCACTACTGTTACTGCATGTCAGTATTGGCTACACTAAGGAAGCCCATTGCAAAGAAACGACCAGAGCTTTCTCGGACTGGGTGGTGACTTCATCATGGCAATGCATGGTCTCATGTCGCAAATCAAGTCATGCAGTTTCTGGCTTGATTCAATATTACCTGTGTACTGCATCCACCTTATTGCCCTGATCTTGCATCCTGTGATTTTTTTTTTTTATTCCCATCACTAAAGGCAAAGATTAGGAGCATTTGATTTGAGAACTCTGAAGCAGTGCTCAAGAAAAGTGAGGTGATTCTCAAGGACCTGACAAAGAATGGTCTGCAGCATGTGTTCAAGGACTGGCAGAGATGCTATAAAAAGTGCTTTGAAGTAGGAGGGGACTACTTTGAAAAAGATCATGTAAACATTGAAATGGAGTAATAAACATCTGTGAAAAAAATGTCTCAGTCTTTGTTGATTAGCCTTCGTACTTAATATTGTTGTTTATACCTTTGTTATCTTTTATACTCATTTAAACTTATTATTATTAGTGTAAAATGGCCCTCCATAGGCGGTATCTAATAATTAAATAAATAAATAAATAAATAAATACAAGTATTCTATTCGTCATGTGAAAAGGAATCATAATAGAATAAGCAGAATTGACAAATCAAGCTGTATAAAGACAGGAACATAAAATGGATCATCTAATATGCTGGACACAATGACAGATTGGTGTAGGAAAAGGGAGCATTAGAAAGAGAATACAAGGACAATCATTGAAATGGGAAAAGACAAGGACAATTTCCACATCTATACAGAATGTCATTCAGGATCTTGGGTGATGAGTTTGGAGGCCGCTGGCAGCGCTGTTTATCAACTTGAGCACGTCAAAACGGGGAGTGATGATTCACATCAGTACTGAGAACATGTGCGTAGAGTTTCCTGACATTAGCTGCAACAGTGCTGAAGCGGATTGGCCCTTACTGGGAGGGCTACATAACAGCCCTTTCTGATGCTAAGTTTAGCGATTCTGCAATCCAAGGAATGTGCAAGAAGCGTGATTTATTGATATCAAAGAAACAGGATCAGTGTTGTGTTGAATAAAAAAGGCAAAGGCCGACTGGGCTTAATTCCAGAGGGGAATAAACAGGCAAATCCACGACCAGCCACCAGCTTTAAATCAGAAGTGGTGAGAAAAGTGAAGGCCCTTGATCTCAAGTGGTAACCCTGCCCCCAAAGGACTATCACATGTAAGTTGGGGATGTCTGTTTCAAGAGTTAACACCATAATCAACAAGGACCTGCAATTAGAAAAGCAGCATAAGCGTCGATCACAAACTGTTGCCTCATCACGTTGCAGAACGTCACGCTAATGCAAGAAAGCTGTATGAGGGCTATCTGGCAGGAGACAGATGGAAAAATGTAGTGACATTAGACGAAGCATATGTGTACCTTAGTGATTGTAACAAACCCCGTTCGATTTACTACTGCCCTAGAGACGAAAAAATGATCAAAAATTCAGGGTACCTATTTTCTGAAAAAATAGGGAAAGCAGGGAAAACACAAGGAAGTAAAAATGCAGAAAATATGCAGGGAAAACAAAGGAAATGACTTACGTCAGAATTAAGCTTTCGATGTAAGACTGGACCCAAACAGAATGATTGACAGAGATTGATATGTAGTCATATCCAGCAACTAGTACCGAGAGAGAGAGAGAGAGAGAGAGATGGGGGGGGGGGGGAATAATGTAATTCCAGGTCTCTACTTTGATAGTAAAATTAAATGTTTGTAGATAATAACTTTTCCCCATGAATTTGTAATTGCCTTATTCTCATTAAACCAAAACTTAAGATAATGATAATAATATAAATAATACATTGAAACCTCATTAGTGCGTTCCTCATTAACACATTTTTGCCCTTAGCACGTTGTAAATTCGAAGTTCTGATTCTCACCGTATTAAATCTATATTTTAAAAAATACCTTGCTTATCGCGTCACGAATGTTTGCTATTACCGCTTAGCACAATCACATTTTTCCTAGCCCTGAAAATGTTATTTGTCATCCCTTGTGAAGGAAACGTGATTTCCAACTCGGTTAAGAGCTATCGCCACAATTGCGTGATTAGGGGAAAAGGCTTTGAATTTGTGAACTTTACAGGATAAGGTGCATCTTCGGGGAGCGAGCCGTTAGCCTCAGGAATGTGCAGTTTTCCTTTCCAGTTAGCAGCAAGATTGTTGAATAAAAGAGTGAGCCTCTTTGTGCTTGTATTTCACATTCCATTCAGAAGTTAAAAATTGATTTTGTGTTTAGTGGTACATTGAAGTGTAGCAAATATTTATCGCATGTTACGGTAGCCTGTATCTTGATTAGGAATATAATTGTGTGAAATAGACTAGTGTGGTGCGTATTTGTCTTGATATAGCACGGTTATGGATACAGAAAAAGTCGTTAAATTCTTTACTAATGAAGACAAAATTAAAACCAGTCAGAAAGTGGACCTTAAAAGTTCGCCAAGGTCGCGAATTTTGAATTCGCACCTTCGAGTTTCAACTCGATCACTTGAGTTGGTCGATGTTTATTCAAAAAGGTGGCCAAAGTCATTCCTCCCGGTCACACGTGGTCGAGCGTAACCTTCAGTTAATTGTCTAAGGACTTGGTGAAAATGTACCTCTACGCATATGACATCGTATTAGGCTTGCACGACAGGGAGGCCTTGCAAGATACTGTAGACCGGCTCCAGGAATGGGTCGTAAACAATCAACTCCAGTTGGATACCAACAAGACAGTGCAAATGATCTTCAGGAGGGGAGAAAGAACCTCTGCACAAGACAAAATATACTACGGAGCGGAGGAGTTAAAGATCATAAACTCCTTCAAGTACCTAGGCATCACACTACAACCATCGGGATCATCCTACAAAATTAACATATGGCAGAGGGCAGCTTCCGCCATAAAAGCCATTTACGACATTTTTCTGAGAAGACTAGCACTAGGCACTGCATTAACACTTTTCTATGTAAAGATAATGCCTATTCTGACCTATGGCATTGAGCTCATATGGAACAATCTGACAACTCGAGACCTCTCGACCCTTGAGTGTGTGAAAGCAAGATACCTAAAGAGAACTTTGGGAATATCAAAATACGCCCCTTCGAGTCTGGCCTACGAACTTGCAAAAATGTGCTTCCTCATAGAAGACTTGAGGTTCAGACAACAGCTGCCAGCGACGAAACAAGAGTCGGACCTACTTTGGGACAGACATCTGGTCCGAATTCTACACAACAGATGCGATGCTAGATCGGAACTGGACGGGACCAAACAAGAATTTACGAAGAGCCATAACTAGGCTCGCGGTACGCGGTTTTCACCACAAGCTATGCACAAGAAACAGTTTCCACGAACCCTCACCAGAGTGTGTATGCAACCTCTGTGGGAAGGTCTGTAAGCGCTACCACTTTGGTGAGTGCCACAAGCGCACTAAATCACTAATGGAATATAGCAAAGAACAATGAACTTTAACTCTCTGCACGTTTGTGCGCTTTTCTTATTAAAAATAGTGTGTGATCAGAAAATAATGTTTAATAACTCACTGCTCCGAAAAAAGGCTTCTGCTAACACTTGTTTTAGAAAGAATGTGATCTGCAATAATACTTCGATATTTTTATTGACCCACTTGCACATGTTTTCGTATTTGTTGTTTGGCGTTTTTCACACCTTTATTTTATAAGCCCCAGCAGAAAAGGTTTTCATATTTGTTCGCTCGTGTTTTTCACACATTTAAATACTTTCCTTTCATCTTTAGAAATGGTAGATTAATTTTCGCTGTACCTGCGGATACATGACTAAGCCCTCATGTTGGAAGAAATCATATCTAGTGTTTCCATATCCCTGTTGGATAGTTTTTATTCATATATTCAGTAGTACGTTTTCTTGATTAAGATGTTCTGTTGTCCTCTGCAGAAACATCTTAACAAGGCTTTACTCTGTTATAAATTAAAAACACAATAACTCTTATCTTCTTAATGTTCTTTTCAGAATGCCCAGTGTTTTATAAAGCTTTTAATATGTGCTAACTATTATGGATTTCACTTCAGTATTGAGGAGAAACTATTACAGAAAGGTGAAATCATCAGAAAAAAAAAAATTCTACAAAAAAAAAAAAAAGTCAGTGGTGCTTGTTTCTATACACAGGTTGACCAGCATGCATATTCACACAGTACCCATTTGTTACAGAGGTACTGTGGTGTTATTCCTGAGTTTCTGAATACTAATCCATATGCTTCTGTTTAAAAACTGTCACTCTCACTCACGCCAATTTCAAGAATAAGGTCCCTGATGAACACAAGCATAGTTTGAAGAGTGGTTGACTGATAGCTTGCTCTGAGCAATGTAGTTCATATTTGTTGGTTGTAGTGGCTGTTTACAATAGGCTTACCAATTACCCACTTCACAGATTGGCACTTCACGACAAGTTATAGCTTGTTTGATGTATGATGCATTTATTTCCAGTTCTTTACACTATTGTAAGTGTTCTTGCAAAATATATTTCAAGATGATGATTCCAGAGTATGATAAAGATACTCAAGCGTCACTCTTATGTACCATGTCCCACTAAATTTAATGCAGGGAAAATGCAGGGAAATTACAGGGAAAATATATTTAGATTACTCATGGGAACCTTGACATTGTATAAAGAATGCCAGGGAAGTTTTCCAAGGGGTTTCATTATCATCTCTGGATACTGCTACAATGGCAAGTTAACTATTTGCCGTGCTGCTAATAATGTGAAGGATAACTCTACATACTATCAGCAAGAGGTTTTTAACACCCATTTACAACACAGATATCTCAGCACTGTATGGGAGGGCAAAAAAATCATGAATGGGTACATCAAGATAAAGCATCCAGCCACATCTCTCCTTCAACTCGTCTGTTCTTAGAGAGAATGACCCAGTGTGGGTGAGGGACGCAGATGTAGAATACACCCCCGGTATTCCTTGCCTGTCGTAAGAGGCGACTAAAAGGGGGTGACCTCGGCGCGGACATGGATTGCGGTTTGTTATCATGTGTTGGACCCCCTGTGGATGGGAGGGGCTGAATACATTCACAGGTAATCCCTGCCTGTCGTAGAAGGCGACTAAAAGGGTCACGTGGCCATCGGTCCCCTGTTTTTTTATTATTATTATTATTATTTTTTTTTTTTTTAGGGTTAGTTGTAGATCGATTCAAAATTCTTAATGTGTGTGCTTCTCAGAGGGCCTCTTACATGTGCGATTATGCTCGAAAGTCCGCTGATGACCCTGGGAAGCCTTTGATTCGGAGCACCACGTACCCGTGCAGTAGTATCCGCCTGACAACATAGGTCCCCGCACAGCCGAACGCCTGAAGGGCATAATATTATTAATTGTTTTTTTGTTTTTTCTCTATATTTATTACTGTGTACCTGCTATGGGGTACATGCTATTGCGGGTGATTGAAGGAAGGGAGTCCTAGTGCTCATTGCCTCAGCCATCCCGTATTAGGCATCGTCCAACATCGAACCCCGGGCAATATCTGCTACGATCAGGTGGGTATTGTCTTGGCAGCTTGGTTCAGCTACAGATGCCCCTGATCAGAGTAGGTGACATTCGGGGAGGATGATTTCGGGCATGATGTTGAAACACCTTCTGCCTGCCATGGGTAGTTCGTGACCCAAGTCTTTAACATTTGATTCCCTAAGGGGGGCAACCCCCTGAGAACAAGCGCAGCGAATTAGTTTAGGTTCCAGCTTCCCTAGGTTCCCGGTTGCTACCAGAACAGATGGACAATATTTCAAGCCGGTTAAATCGATCCTTTTCAGTCGACACATCAAAGGTGTGTACGGCGAACTTGAGGATCTTAAGTAAATGTGCAATGGTGGTTTTCTTCTTAAGACCAGCACTGCACTCCAAGCTTAAGTGTGACCACTTTGGCGAAATCCCCGTCAAAGTGGAAGAGCACAAAACCTTGAATCTGTTTTATGGAGTTATCTTCCACCATGATCTCGTTCTGAACACTGACGATGAATTAATGGAAGACACGAAACACCGTGGCGTGACACACATCTGGTGCATCACGCGCAAAGTCAACGGTGAAGATGTTGTCACAGGTGCATTCATAGTCTCCTTCAAATTGCCCGTGTTGCCGGAGAAAGTCGAGGTTACAACTTGTAGTTGCGATGTGAGGCCGTACATCCCGCCTCCTCTGCAGTGCTATCAATGCCAGAGATTCGGACACATGGTATCTCGTTTTAATCCATTTTTGTGTGGTATGTGTATTGTTTTTACAAATAAATTGGAAGAAGATAGTAAAGCAAATTCCAAATTGCTGTACAGTATTATTAGAAATACCAGGAGTAATTATGAGCAAATAACAGCTTTACAGAAGCCAGATGAGAACATCACTAAGGAAGACACGGAAATAAGAGAAATAATGAAATTGTACTTTGAGAATTTATACAATGGTATAAAGAATGACTCCAGTCCTAATGCACAGATTCACTCAAGCTGCAGTGATAAGATATCTGAAGAAATGCCACCAACTTGGAGTGAAGTAAAATCAGCCCTTAAAAGTATGTGTAATGAACGAGCTATTGGCTTTGATGAACTAAGTGCAGACATGATTAAAAGCAGCTGGCCCACAAGGTATTCAATGGCTATACAGAGTGATAAGGGCAATATGGAAGGATAAAATAATACCAGATGACTGGAAAAAGGGAGTTACAGTTCCCCTGTTCAACAAAGGAAGTCTAAAAAAGTGCAGCAACTATAGAGGGATTACCTTACTGTCCCATGGTTAAAATATTTGAGAAGATTCTTGAGAAAAGATTAAGGAAAATGATTGAATCCCAACTGCAAAAAGAATAATATGGATGTAGGAAAGATAGATCAACTATAGACCTCATATTCACAGTGAAAATGATATTAGAAGCGCAGTCGGAGACTGTAACTTGATATTTGTGTTTCTAGACATTGAAAAAGCATTTGATAGTGTCCCAGAACAACAACATGGGAGTGTCTTAAAAAGAAGAATGTATCTATGGAACTCATTCAGAGAATAAAAATGCTTTATGATGCCTGCTACAGCTGTGTTCAAGTAGGAAATGGATATTCAGATTGGTTTCAGACACCTAGAGAAGTGCAACAAGGCAGTGCTCTTTCGTCATTACTATTCATCACCATCATGGATGAAATCATAAAAGAAGTGAAGCAGAACACCAACATGGATCTTAAAGCATTTGCTTTTGCAGATGATATAGTTATCTGGGGAAATAGTGAGATGTAAGTCCAGGAAAGGCTGAACATCTGGAATGATCATCTGAAAAAATATGGACTGAAAGTAAGTGCTACAAAAACTGCTGCAATGTTTATTAATAGGCAGAGAAGTAAAGATAATATAAGTTTGGAGGGTGTACAATTGGAAACAGTAAACCAGTATCAGTAACTTGGAATATCAAGTGACAACAGAATACAGCTTGAATTAAATAAGCGTATTCAGAAATCCATTCAATTCTATCAGCAAGTTTGATATCTGCTCTCGAATAAACAAGTGCCACTAAGATTAAAACAAACTCTGTTTTGAACATACTTTGTCCCTATATTGACTTATGGGTTGGAAACCTGCACAACTACCAAAAAAGATGACAGTAGACTTCAGGCTTCAGAAATTAAGTTTCTAAGAAGCATGCTTCAAAAGACTAGGAAAGACAAGAGATGAGAAGATTAAAGAACAAGCTGGAGACCATAACTAGGGCATGTTTGCTCCATAAAAGGCATGTTATATTCCTCTGTAGCTTGCATGGCAAAACTAAGATGACTACGTTCTGCCACCCACTTCAGAGATAAGAAATCACTATGGTAATTCCCGGAACCAGACACATCCGAAAAATGATTAGCAACCAAGGATGTATCTGTCACAATGCGGTCTGCAATGGAAATTCCCAGTACTGAGGATGGTACTTGTAGTCTTGAAATACTAAGAAACAATGTTAGGTTTTGGTCCACCCAATCAATACACATCACTAACATTGTTTCTTAGTTTTAACTGTATCAATACAGATCTATGCGATGAAGTTCGTAAATTGTCTGGAAATACGTCGAAGTTTAGTCCACGACTGAGATGACAGTGGACGTCACATACCTTTCCCAGGACATTTTCTTAATCTGTTGAATAAGAGCTCGTGCCTTAGAGTGGAGTTTTTTAAATGTTAAGAAATTGGCCATAGTAGGCTGCCTACGGTACTGTTTATGAGTGGGACGTAGTTCTCTTACAGCTGCTGCAATTTCTTCAGTCCACCAAGGAACGAGCTTCCATCGAGGAGGTTGCTGAGAAGAATGCAATGGACTTCTCACCAGCAGCAAGAATAACTTTTTTTATATATCGTCATCTACGCTCCGGTTATTAGCTTCATTAAATACAGCTAATGATTTAAACTTTGGGCAATCAGCACGTTTAAGAATCCATCGGGGAGGAATTTCGATGGATTTCTGTTTCAACAAATTAAGAATAATAAGGAAATGGTCACTGTCACAGGGATCATTATGTGTATTCCATTGGATCAGGGGAACAAGTGCTCGGCTGCAGAGACTAACGTCAATGAACGAATAAGTGCCGTACGCCGCGCTGAAATGCATTGCTTCCCCTGTATTCAAAGTGCATAAATCCAGCTCTCGTATTAATCTCTCCAATTTCCTTTCTCCACCTGGAGGGTCTGAGTCTGCGTCAGCAGATTTTCCTCTTTGGAAACCTGTGCACTCCCCTCGTAGGAAGAAACCCCGCTCTCGGAATACGTCGAAGAAGTTCAAGGCGTACATCACCTTGTATGGTGACAAGGTGATGCACATGGAACATTTATCTCCATCTTCAGATCGGGATGTGAGTGTAGGTTAAGTAGCATCTCGCTGCTTCTAACCTTAAAGCTCAGAAGTTCACACTATGGCACTGTTGCAATGAAATTTTAATGATTATGGCAGGCATCTTACTGAGCGGTGTCAGTTAATTAGTCAGTTCGTGGCGAGTATAGTCTGTGTTCAAGAAACCAATCTGAGACCAGGTCATCATACGGTCTTGAGAAATTTTGAACTATACTCAACAGAACGACATCATGCCTACTGGGCTTCTGGTGGAGTTGGTATTTTTGTTCGCTCTGATATCTACAGTGAAGAGGTTCCCCTAAAAAACCCACTGGAAGCAGTTGCGGTACATGTACTGTTGCCTCTCATAGCAACAGTGTGTAATGTGTATTTTCAACCAGGTGAGCTACTTCATGTCAGTGACATAATTGATCTTATAGATTAACTCCCACATCCGTTCCTCTTATTGGGTGATTTTAATGCCCACAATCAATTATGAGTTTCTTCGAATCCATTTTTTCTCATCTCCCAACAAGTTCATTTCCACTTCTCAGTTTTATCAGGACGGAGGGGGGGGAAGGATATTGTAACGTGTTGGCGGGGTAGATAAATAAATAAATAAATGGGTACAGCACCTGGTAGCAACCTATTTCTAAGATTTATTAACTAAGCACTACAACTACAGATTTACACACATACAGACGATAGCCGAGCCACAAGTTAAAAATTAAATAACTGGAGGTTCAACCTGTTCAATACTCAAAAGAAAGAAACGTAGCAATCACATTTCTATTTAAATGGGACCGGTTTCGACCTTAGTCTAGGTCATCATCAGCCATAAAAAACATGTAAAATGTTTAAGAATGTTGGAGGTCAGTTTTTCACTGTTAGGCACAAAGACACGGTTACACACTTACACGGTTCATGCTCTCTCTCTTAGTTTCTCTTATGTTCCATCTACAATGACACACACACACACAGACGATTATTTACAGTACACTCTCTCAGCCACTCAGTCACACTTGTTAGCGCTGTCATGGTCCACAGCCTACACGTCAGTGTCGCAGGTGGGGATAGTATCCGCTGTTTACTCGATCCGTCGAACTCCGCAGTCTTCACACGTCGGTACCCAGTGTTCCCTTCGCGCTACTCCAGAACACTCCAGGTTCTCCTCCAGCAGCCAGCCTCAAGGGACACACACACACACACACACACACACACACACACACACACACACGCACGCACGCACGCGCACACACACACACACACACGACGTCAGGGGAACAGGCACGAGTCCTCGGCTCCCACAGGCAGATACTCCATTTAGGCTGACACCTCAGCCTGACTGGGCTCACTCCTCACCCTCACACTTTGAACAATTCTCACGGACTAGCTCTCACTGACTAACTCTGTAGGCAACTAACTGCTCTTTTATACCTGCGCCAGCCCTTCTGGAATAGTCCGGATGTTCGATGGATCGAGGGACCTCGCGAAATAGAAGACTCCAGATTAGTCTTCCAGTCGTTTCCGTAGTTCGCTGCGGCGCGACCGCAGATAGAAGTGAGAGGGGCCGGCCCAGCGCTTGAGTGTTGCTCGCGGATTGGCGCGCTCGAGCATAAGGGGGGTGGGGCGATGGGTGACGGCCCCGGCGCGTAGCGAGTTAGCATGGCGGACTCGACAACCATTTCAATATCAACTGTCTATGAGAGGGCATCTTGACAAATCCTAATCTTGATATGGGAAGTGCAGGGTAAAGAAGGAAGTCAGATAACGACAGGAGAAGGGAAGAAATAAACAGATAAAAAAATAAATACAGGTGGTAAAAGACTTAAGATCATAAAACACAAAAGGAGAAAAGGATCACCTTGGGAGTCCATGTAAGTAATGTAGAGGAAGAAACAAGTGACATATCAAGTTGCATATAGAAAGATGTATGCATGTTGGTCGGTCGGTCATTCAGTCCTAAGACTGTTTGGTTCCTCAACAGCTCTATTATCAACTTTCACTGAAGAGATACTAAGGAGTGAGGTACTTTTCTGTTGCTTTCCTTACCAAACCAAAAGTTGGTATTACGTAAAGTTGGTATTACATATCAGTCTGCCAAGCTATAATGATAGCTGATAATTTGGCAGTTTAGCTGTTATTATTTACAGAAGAGAAGATCAGGTTGTCAAATACCCTTATAGTGGTCAACCACTTCACTATCATAAATAACCAGCACAAGTGAAGTAAGAGGAGGGGCCTACAAACTGACTCGTATCAGTAAGGATGCTTAGTGATATTTCTGTTATTGACATATTCCCAGTTACAAAGACAACGTAAGTATCGGTAGGAGTTACGAACCAAAATAGAATAGATCAAAGGACATAGCCTGATACCTTACTATAAAGAGGTGATTTTGTTAATACCCATAAGAAAAGAACCTATAGCGTACTCACACTACTGGAAACGAGTAGTATATTACTAAATATTTCCCGTCTTACTAATAAACGGTGTATAACTTTTATACAAGGTTTATACACTGTTTATATGAAATTCGTTACTAATAAACCGTGTATAAGCTTTCTGTGTATACATCTGTTATAGTTATTCATTGAATTGCTTATACAGACCAGGGCCCTTGTATAAGCGCTGTATAGCAGCGAGTAGCGGAAAAAGAAATGAGTGAGCAGTTTATTTTCGTGGTATTTATTGTCTACAGTAATATAATCTTGGTGAAATATTCGACTTATACATTTAACATTGAACACACATTGAAAGAATGGACGATAACGTTGATGATCTTCACGATATTTTAAACATAGAAGGCATACAGCATTCAGAGGTTATGGAGGCTAGACATCTTCGTAAAGTAAAACACTTTGAATAACTGGGTGTATTTTTGTGTAGTAATGTGTTACTGCTTAATAGACTTTTGATATTGCGAGTTTATTATACATTATCTGCCCCTACAAAGATCTTTCTCAAATTTGAGTACCTATAAAATGGGACATATTCTTCGAGAAAAAAATGGCATAACTTGCAAACCACACATAATATGATTTCCATACTTTGTAGTTGAATACGCAGAAATATGTATAAATGCCTAATAGAAACTTTTTTGATCAAACCTTTCTTTTATGCTACAAAACAGTTTTTCCTTTCTTCTGAAAAGTGAGGATTTTGGAATGTGTACCCTTTTCAACTCTCCGATTCAATTACAATTGCTTACGTTTTCCGTACTACCCCAGTTAGGAGCTTTTGATCTTTTCTTAGCTTTTCCATTTCTTTTTTGGCGTTCATTACACAAGCAAGCTGAAGAAATGTTGATATCAATATAAGTCAATTTCCAGCTGTCTCACGGAATGACAATGAATAACTAAGTTATAAAAGAAATGATAGTTGGGCGTATGTTTGTGTAATAATGTGTTACTGCCTAATAGACTTTTGAAATTGCGAGTTTATTATACATTATCTGCGTCTACAAAGATGTTAGATCTTTCTCAAATTTGAGTATAAAAAGGGACATATTCCTTGACATAAAAAATTGTATAACTTGAAAACCGTACGTAACATGATTTCCATACTTTGTAGTTGAATGCGCAGAAATATGATGTATAAATGCCTAATAGAAACTTTTTTGATCAAACCTTTCGTTTAACTACAAAACAGGTTTTCCTTTCTCCTGAAAAGTAAGGCTTTTGGAATGTGTACCCTTTTCAACTCGCCGTTTCAATTACAATTGCTTACGTTTTACGTACTATCCCGGTTAAGAGCTATTGATCTTTTCTTACACTTTTCCATTTCTTTTTTTGGCGTTCATTACACAAGCAAGCTGTAGAAATGTTGATATCAGTATAAGCCAATTTCCAGCTGTCTCAGTGTTGCCACTGCCTTTTCGATATGCCGTGCTACTGTGCGACTTTCTGGAAAGTTTTGCTCGTAGATAACCAGCAGAAGCGATCATAAAGGCGGCGAATGTGCGAAATACGTCGGTGAACTGCAGGAAGAGATTCCTACGCCTTGGAACGAGTGTATACGTGCTGTATATAGTAATACAATGCGTATACCTTGTTTATTAGTAAGTAAAGTGTAAAACGCTTATACAGGGTTTATTCACTGTATAACTAAACAAGAGTTAAAAGGACCTTTTATTAGTAAGACGGTTCATGTATAATAATCAAATTATACACCCTTTCATACAATTGCAAAACATTTCATTTTAACAGTTGTTTTTACAGAGGCACAGTGGAATATAATTTTGATGAGAGCCTTCTCAGAGGTTATATCTATGGAGTAAGCATCAAAAGAAAATAAGATAATAATAATAAGAAGAAGAACATGCAAATTGAAACATGCTTAATAATAAATATATTTTTGAAGTAACTAGCAGATAATCTATATATTAAATTTTTTTATGAAAACTAAAGTCAGTCAGTCCGGCCATTCTATCCAGTCGATTTCCTTCATTCTTTTTTTAACTGAAAGGTATTCATGCACAGATTTGTCATCAGGTACTATAAAACATTTAACTTCCGCCTTCCTCAAATTATTTGATTTTTCAATTTTTTGTCTCTTCGAAGCAATCATATCTTTGGATCTAATTGAGGTACGGAGTTTGTTTTGGCCTAAGAACACTCAGTGGATCAACCTCTTTCATTTCAGCTCTTAATTATTCAAATTGGTTGATTCTGAGGAAAGTTGTGAGTGCACATTCAATTTGACGTCTCATTTCGTCAACATTTTTTTTCTCATTGAAGCAATCGTATCTTTCGTTCTAATTAAGGAACACAGTTCGTTTTAGTCTAAAACACTCAGTGGATCAAGTGCTTTCTTTTGAGGCAATAACTACTTAAATTGGTAGATTCTGAAAAAAGTTATTAGTACATTTGTTTCTGTGACGAAGATCTTTGAAGGATTTTTTAACAGTTCGGCGCGTAGTGTTGTTCCAAGGAACATTTAATTCAATTTCTTTGCGTGATGTATTTTCAAGTGTTTTGTTGACATAATATTACATTCTATTACCTCAGCAGATCATGTGCTTTGTTTCATTAACTCGAAACTTTGCAAGCACATCCGTGTGGATAGTAACGAACAACACCATACTTTGTACATTGCGGGTGGAGCCAGCGGGAAACTGCTAGTAAATATTAACAAGAACATTAACAATAAATAGAAAGAAAATTCAGGAAACTCAATCGTCAAAAGTTACCAGTGTTTCGCCCAGAGTGCGGCATGGGCTTATCAGTTGGATACCGCACTTTTCCCAAGACACTGGCCGGCTAGCACGCCGGTAGCGACACCACTGCAAGCCATACATGTGATAAGCACAATGCAGTGCCGACGTACTAGGGGAGAATTGCATCTCCACTTGCTATATTTCCCTCCCGGGCTAGCATGACCAAAATATGGCTTCCGATTGAGATAGCTAGAAATAAAATTCAGGAAACTCAATCATCAAAAGTTACCGGTGTTTCGCCCAGAGTGCGGCATGGGCTCATCAGTTGGATACCGCACTTTTTCCAAGACACTGGCCGGCTAGCATGCCGGTAGCGACACCCTGCAAGCCATACATGTTTACATGTTTATTATATACATTAAAAGAATTCATCTACCGATTGCAACGTAGATATTAACTATCATATAGATGTTGATTCCCATACAGAACCTGAAATATTTGTCCCGAATGAGTTAATTTATAATATCAATATAGTTGGTCCATTATTGGACATTATAAATTATATATTTATAAATTATAGAAGCCTATATCATCAATGGCAAAATTTTTAATTATTTCGACAATTACCTAACATCAGCCACACAGTGACTTCTTTTTAACAGCGGGCTATTTCAAGTATTTAACATCAATTTCTTCAATAACAATTCAGTAGAAAGTGTGTATGGTATTACTAGTTTACAATCTTTGGTAAAGCAAAGCTGCTTACAATCTAATTTGCTGATCCACAGCAACAAAATGGATAATTTTATGAAACTTGGAAAATAAATAATTTCATAATACAATCAATGAAAGGGATGGAATATCCCTACGGAGGACATTAATTATTAATTAAGTATGCAACCCTCATAATACAAGAACATCATAAGATTATTATTTGACAGGTTCCATTAACATGAGATTATAATTTGAGCAGATATTAACAAGAAAGTTTAGAGATCCCAATCCTGAGATAAACTGACATAAGTCTCCCCTCAATTTTACAATGTTTTATCATGAAATAATTTACGTAAATAGAATGCCTACTCACAGGGATATTGAGAACTCAAGAGGGATGATGGTGGTGGTGGTGGTGGTGGTGGTGGTGGTAGTGGTGAAGATGATGATGATGATGATGATGATTGGTAGAGCAACGAAAGTAGAAATGGAAACTAGCCCACATTTGCTCCTAGAACTCAGTGTGATCAAAAATGATGTGATTCACTTATTTAAACATAATCTTCCATAATACTCAACACCGTGATGGCAAGTTGCAAAGTGCAAGACACAACACCTTTTTTTCTCAAGCCTCCTTTCTTGCAACAATAGGTCTGGAATCAGGATGGTTAAAAATAGACAATCATTAATGGAAAGAAAGTGGTGAAAGAATTCTTCTTAGGATGCCATCTCCCTATGAAGATTGGCAGTGCAGTTAATTATGATTACTCATGAAACAGCAGCTCAAGAGATTTCAATGTAAGTTCGACACCAGTGGTGAAAGTCTTTAAGCCAGGAATTTCTCTGTCTCCCCACCCCTCGATGATGAGTTGGAAAAGTTCATATCGTTCACCTCTCATGATGTGTGCGATGTACTTGAGCTTTCACACCTTGATGGCTGTTAAAAGCTTATTTTTCTTATTTAACAAGTTGGGAACTTCCTCATTAGCTTTATTTTCTATCCAGGATATTTGAAACATTCTTCTGTAGAAGTAAATTTTGAAAGCTTCACTCCGCCTCTTCACCAAATGGTTGAGCGTCCAGCCTCCGATACCAGGGAAAACATAGCATCGCAACATTCGAACTCGGAGCTGAAGGTTGAGATCTCTACTGGTGAATAGGGCCCTCATGCTGTTGAACAAATGTTTGGCTTGCCTGTTCCTGGGTATTTCTTTCTTGGGATCACATTGCTCATTCACTATCGTCCCAATATATTTGAAGGATAACACTTGCAGAACAACTGTGTTGTTGATGTGCAGGGGGGCCTGCTTAGGTGTTTTTGAAAATATAATCAGCTTGGTCTTGCTAGTATTCATGAACAGACCAAATGCTCTACTGATCGTTGTAATGTTGGTGGAAGAATATGATGATGATGATAATAATAATAATAATAATAATAATAATAATAATAATAATAATAATTAAAAAGTTCTATTTTCGTCTCTCTCTTAACTTCTTAAGCTCACTTGATATTGATATCAACAGGATGCTGTGGAGAACCTGCTCACTCATTGAAGCCATTTGAGCACCTTGTCAACCAAGAACTGCCCATGGTAAAACGATGCAGGCTTATATTGTCAGGCCCGGATCGTGAGGCACAGAATGCCGATCACGTGATGACGTGACATCAGAAGAAGGGGAGGTAGAGAGACAGTAATGTAAGGTTAATGTGTGGAGCCGGTCATAGTAATAATACTGGGAGAGTATAAATATTATTAATAAGCAGAAACACTAAACTAGGTAAGAAGATGAGATATCTCACATAACGTAAATGGAGGATTATAAAGCCCTTTAAAGTACACACACTAACCAACCCTATGAGCATCATTTTCACACTCTTCATAATAGGGACTGTTTGCATAACGAATAGTATTAATAGCATCGCTAATACCTCATTTACTTTTATATTGTCACACTAGAGATGAGCCAGGTAAATGAAAGTAAAAAGTTTGTTCTAGCCCCTAACAGAAGGCATAGTGTACTGTAAACACTAGTTCTTACCAGTAAAGGCAAATAGAAAGAAAAGAATATGTAAAGAAACACATAATAGGATAAACATAATGTCAGGTTAGCGGGTGAAGAGAAGAGAGATAGAAAGAGGAGACAAAAGCAGACATGAAATTTAAAATGTGTGTGTCTCTCTGTTATGGATATTAGTCAGGAAGGGACTGGGTTAACCGAGCTCGATAGCTGCAGTCGCTTGAGTGTGGCCAGTATCCAGTATTCGGGAGATAGTGGGTTCGAACCCCACTGTCGGCAGCCGTGAAGATGGTTTTCCGTGGTTTCCCATTTTCACACCACGCAAATGCTGGGGCTGTACCTTAATTAAGGCCACGGCCGCTTCCTTCCCAGTTCTAGCCCTTTCCTGTTCCATCGTCGCAATAAGACCTATCTGTGTCGGTGCGACATAAAGCCAATAGCAAAAAAACAAAAAAAACAAAAAAAAACCACTGGGTTGGCGACCACGGGGCCCTAAGCTGAGTCCTGGCATTGCTTCCACTTACTTGTGCCAGGCTCCTCACTTTCATCTATCCTATCCGACCTCTCTTGGTCAACTCTTGTTCTTTTCCAACCCCGACGCTATTAGGTTTGCGAGGGCTATGGAATCTTTCATTTTCACGCCCTCCGTGGCCCTTGTATTCTTTTGACCGATACCTTCATTTTTTGAAGTGTCGGACCCCTTCCATTTTTTCTTTCTGATTAGTGTTGTATAGAGGATGGTTGCCAAGTTGTACTTCCTCTTAAAGCAATAATCACCACCACCACCTGAACAAATAACATTACTTTTAACTGGAAAATTCAGAAGAAATTCAGTTGAAACATACATTGTGTTATGTGATGTGCCATGTTATTGGGTTGTTAGGGAAATTCTGAGATGTTACTGAGACGGAAATAAAAGATAATTAATTTAATGAATGAAAATAATACATTTAAGCATCCTCAAAGTTTCATTTGACTAGGGTTGCTGATGAACATTTTCCAGTTTGTAAATCCATTGATGTAATTATTGTCCTTCATCTCACTTCCATAATGTAGATTCTTTAGAACATAGTGCAAAACTTGTATTACCTAAATGACTTTCCCTCTTACTAGGTTGGGAGGTGGATCGCGACTTGCTCATGAGCAGAAAATGCATCTACAGATGGAGCGTGAGAAAGCTGCTATGGCAGCAAAAGAGGCAAAGCGAATTGCGAAGGAAGAGGCTGCCCGTCAGAAGGAACAAGTCAGGTAAGGGAAGAGACATAAGATAAATGTGAATACAGGTGGTAAAAGACTAGGAATTCAGGATAGGCACAAAAGGAGAAAAGGATATGAACAGGATAAATGAGTAACAGAAAGGAATAAGCACATGCCAAATCAAGACATATATATGTATATATATATATAGAGAGAGAGAGAGAAAGATACATGAAAAGGAACACATGTGAACATGGTGGCAACTGCTGCTGTTGTGTGAAACGTCTCTCCAGTAAATATCATTAAATAGTAAGATTAACAGCGAACAAATGGCATTCATGACAGTAGTGTAACTTATCTGTTGTTGACCTGAAGCATTTCTCGTACATCTGCTAAAGAACTAATCATCGTGTAGCCTCTTTTGAGGATGTTACGAAAGATTTTCAAGGCCGTTTGGAACACATCACAAGCTGCACCAGCCATACAGATGAGGTACAGCAGCTAACAGCTGAGTTCTCCCAGTTCCAGGAAAGGGTGTCTACCGAGCTGAAAGACAACACATAAACTAGAGTATATGAACGGGCCGATGACCTTCGATGTTAGGCCCCTTAAAACAACAAGCAAGCAAGAGTATATGAACAGCGCCTTGAGCAACAGGCTGAACTACTTGACGAAACTGAAGAGTACAGCTGGCAGAACTGTTTAGTGCTACTTGGTATTCCGGAAGAATCGGTAGAGAACGTGTGCAAAAAAGTAATCAGCCAGTGTGAAGGACAGGTTAAATGTAGAAGTAGCTATGTCTGATAAAGATTGCTGCTGCAGATTAGGAGTTCTTAAATGAACTACAGCTGAGATTGTTATTACAACAAAGCGCTCTATTATTATTTATTTACATATTTTACGCCCACATTGAAGCACTGAAATCAATACATTTGAGTTAATTTCTTCTTTTTCTTCTCCCAGAACTTTCTCATCCTCTCCGACCTGGAAGCCCTTTGTGTGTCTGATATAGTATATTGTTTCCGTTCAACTGTTTTTAGTTTGAGACTTATGCTTTTGTTCTTCAAAATCCTCTTCTCTTTTCTGTCTTTGATTTGTTGCCGAGTTATACCCAATTCTTCCAAATCATCCTGAACTTCTTTGAACCAATTATTATTGATTTTATTCTTCAAAAAGTAATCTAATAGTTGTTTCAATATCCTGGTGTCTGGTAATCTTGATATGTGACAGAAAAAGGAAATTCTTCTTTTACGCATTATAGATATTATTGATTCACATTCACGATAGACAATGTTGTTAGGCAACAATCTCCACTGTCCATCAACTTGGTGTTTTTTATTAATAATTGTTCTAAGAATTCTTCTCTCAGTTTTCTGTAATTTGTCTGTTGTAGATTTTACATTTAATTTGAATAAAGTTTCACCAGCATACGTTGCCTCTGGTTTAACTATAGAATTATAGTGTTTCAGCTTAGCGTTTATCAAGAGATTTTTTTTTTTATAGGTTGGCCAGGTAAGTCTTTGTGCTTGTTTAAATTTAGTTGTTCTGTGTTCTGTTGCTTCTTTTTCATTTGTGTTCCATGTTATTATTTCCCCAAGATATTTGAATTTCTGAACAATTTTAATCTCTTTATTACTGTTCAGTTGAATAACTGGTAAATCAACTTTAAAAGTTGGCATCATTTCTGTTATAATAAATTTTATACTTCATCACTTTATCACTGGCTAAGCAAATGTTTAAAGGAACTGGCCTTTTACTGACTGAATCCCTGCCGGATACTACTATTTTAAACAGGGCGCATGATCACTTCGGGCTCCGTTGGATGTGGACATAGGAGTGCCGCATTGTTGTGTTCAAGGAAAATGAATAGAAAGTGTTTGTTAGCAACGTGGTACAACTAATAAGCCTTACGTGAGCGAGCACGAGATTTTCTGGGAAAATAACCTATGAGTTACATAATAGCATGTAATGTTTGTGTATGTGGATATGATGGTGCGTGTGTGAAAATGATTGTATGAAACTTTCTGGAGGTGCTTAAGAAACAACTAGGGTATGCGTTAATGAAATATGGGAGACAACAAAGGTACGAAATTAAACATGATAATAAAACGCATTACCGCCACACCTGTAGATCTTCTTACAAAATTGTACAAAACTTTTTAATCCTCCTAGTCAATATTATATATTTTTATGTCCAATTAAGACAAAAGTTCACACATAACTAGACATGTTTCGACCTGGCATTGGGTCATCCTCAGTAAGACATGTATATTGCATTAATATGCGAGAGGTCGCACCCGTTTTAGAACGCGAGAGGTCACGCAAAGGCAAATTGTTCACGCTTCATATTTTAATGAGCTGCTATTTTCCTTTGGCGGTGAATGCTCTGATAAAAATATTAATATGTACCTGGTGTAACTGCCTTTTGACTAGTACTAACATAATTACCCAGTAACAATATTTCCTCAATGTAAAAAAAGTTAATGAATTTTGTCGCAAAATCTGGTAAAGTTACGAGAGTTTTTAAAGAGTGCGAGAGGTCGCGCGTGAGCAAATTGCCGCAACGTTTCCATTTGTACATTTCAATGAATGATTTGGTCACAATTCAAGATAAAACTGCAGCACCACACTTCACTGAAATCCACCATAAACCCCATGAACTTCACTTAAGAAACTTTCTTGGAAATGCAGTCATGTAAGATCGCACTACGCGAGGGGTCGCATGAAGGCAATATGCCGTGGCAGATGCGAGAGTGAAAGAAAACTTAAACTACTCCGGAATGCAGCAGGCAATTCACTGACAATAATCAACGTCAGGCGAGAGAGAGGGAGGGGTGGGATGAAACAAGAGCCCTAAGCCCTACAGCAGCTAGCAACGAAATTATTAACAAATATTTAAAAGTGCGGCAAATTTCCTTGGGTGTGACCTCTCGCGTGTTAAAAACATAGGAAACACAAAATGAAATGTTAGTTCAAAAGGTCTTTTAAAAGCATGATGAAAGTTTTAAAAAAACAGTCGTGTGCTGGAAGTCTTTCTGTTTCAATGCTTTTTGTTGTCCTTTGGTGTGGTTCAACTGGTATCTGTACACTGTTGGCTTAGATTTTGTATTCCGACCTGGGCTGATATACGTAAGCTTTATTGAAGTTGAACCATCTGATTTTAGTCTGTAAAGTGGATAATCCAAATCAAATTAAGGTTGAAAAGTGGTGATTAACAGGAACAACATTTAGATTAAGTTATGAAGAACGAAAATTAACTTATGTTATGTGGCCTGCTTGTATCACCCGTGTTCTCTGATTATGGAGTCGAGCTCTCGACTGACTTGCTCCCTCGGTCGAGACGCAAGACATGTTGCTGCAAGGAAGTGGAGTGGGGAAATGGGGCGGGACTTGTGGGAGAATGGGAGTTTGCGGAATAATGGGTGTGGTGACTGAAACCGAGTGTAATAATTGTGAGTTCTTATGTTCCTGTTTTTTACTACAAATGATCAGAATAAAAGTTTCCCATATTACATTCTTTTTTTCATTTGTCTCATTTAAGTTGAGGGCTGGGTTCTTATATTGATCCATACTGATGTAAAAATTCCATAAAATGTTAAGTAGTGGACGTTTTTGTCCACGTTGTAGAATTTTTAGATCTTGATCTATTGTAGTATACAGTAATTGTGATTATAGTCTTTGCGACGGTTACTCACGACAGAGAAACGTTTGTATTTTAAAGCATTGCAATGTTGTGTATATCTTATGAGGAAGTTCCTACCAGTTCATCCGACGTAACTTGACCCGCATCTCTGATATCCCAGTTTATATATTCCAGAATTTGTGTATTTATTGCTAGTATTTACTGTGTGAGAGTTAAATAATATTCTTTCGTTAGTGTTGCTGGTTTTGAAAGCAATTTTTAGGGTTCTGTTTTCTTAGGTCGTCAGTGATTATGTGTATATTATTATTGTTAAATGTGAATGTGGCATGTTTTTCTTAAGTTTTTGACTCTTTCGATAAAGTAGTTGTGGGCTTGTTAGTATGTTTATTGATTAGCTTATTTATAAATTTTGTGCTGAATCCATTGTTCAAAGCTATTCCGTGGATGGTTTTGATTTCTACTTTCAAATTTTTCTTTGAGAGCGGGATTTTTAAAGTTCTTTCTAACATGCTATTATAGGCAACTTTTTTTTTGAGCTTCAGAATGTATTGAATCTTGTTTAATGGTGTTAGCAGTGTAAGTTGGTTTCTGGTAAATGTTGATTGTTCTTACGACGTTATAGTGTTATGTCTAAATAATTGAGTTATTGTTCTCAATTTCCATAGTGAATTTAATACTCTGGACTAAACTGTTGAGTAGTTTTAAAATTTCATTTTCTTCATTCACGCTGCAATCTATGATGGCTAGCACATCGTCGATGTAATTTGTCCAGTATTTTATAGCTTTGATCTTCTCTATGATGTTTGTGTGTTCTAAGTGGTCCATATATATGTTCGCCAAAATACTAAAGGATTGTGCTCCCATACGTAAACCTGTCTGTTGGTAGATTTTATTTTCAAAAATGAAATAATTATTAAAGAGAATTTTAACAGGCCTATGAACTCATCTATTTCACTAATGCTTAATTTAATGAATTTGGTTAAATTATACTGTATCAACTTTATAGTGGTTTTAGCGGGATATTGGCATACATATTGATGACATCAAATGAAAGGATCTTGTGGTGTTCTGGTACTTTTATATGTTTTATTCTTTCCCAAGGTTCTATGGAGTTCTTTATCATTGTGTTCGCTTGCTAGTGATAATGTGTACTAAGGAAATCTTGAATAAATTGAGATAATTTGAACATCGGGCTACCCCTAAAATTGATAATAGGTCGTATAGGGATGATAGGCTTGTGAATTTTTGGTAACGATTTCGCTACGAGTAGTGGCGTATACTGAGGGCTACCAAGGCTATAAGTGAAGCCCAAACCTCAAACGCGAGCAATGGAAATCTAAAGCACATTATATTATAAGCATCTGACACATTGTTTCATTTGCAAACTTGAAAGCAATTAAGAAAAGACGTCGCACGTATTTCTGAGAACAAGGCTTCGGAGACTGATATTGTAGCCCAGGCTCTCATCCCACTCCCCGCTACACGCCTCACGCGGGTTGCTGCTGTATTGCCTACAGGCACATGGATTGGCAGAGGATAGGTGTGCTAGGCTTCGGTCCATCAGATCGCCACAGCTAAATATCAACCATGCGTTACTCTTCGTATATACTTCCTCACCTGATCCTTCTGACTTAATTATATAGATAATGGAGTGCTGGTATTTCACTCCCGCTTACTCCTACATCCTTGTAGGTGGACTCTGCAGGCCTTCTGTTATAGGAGTAATATAGTTTTATTTTTATAGGTAGATCTGCTAAAATGAATTGCAATCTTTCAGGTTTAGTGTTCTCTTTTGTTGGTTGGAATTGAACCTATGATCATGGGTCAGACACCACCACTGATCATCCGAGGAAGTTTATTAACCAGTGAACGATGGGCATGACCGCTGTAAAATTCAACATTTTATTTAACGAATATGGTGATGATGTTACGGTAATAATAATAATAATAATAATAATAATAATAATGGTGCATGGCATCTGTATAGGCTTGGTGGTAACCTAATAGGGATAAAATGAATGGCGAAGACGTCATAAACATCCAGACCCCAAGCCAGGGAAATTAAGAGTATGAGGGGTTGATTCTGAAAATTGATCCGGGGCCGTCGGACCAAAGGCAGGCATTCTATCCATTTAGTCTGAAAGCGGGACTGCAATTTGCTAAACCTTAGGTTACAAACACGATTGATCAGGTGTTGAGTATTGGCAGTGGCAGAGGCCAGGGCAGTAGCTTGTGAAGCAGCCTTGACAACACAGCAGGCTTCTCCGTTGGCTATTGGTTACAGCTCAAAACGCTTAAGGCTTGATGTTCCCTAAACCAACTATCGAAAATGGGTAATCTAAGTCTATAGTGGTAGCCCACGTCTTGATACCAGCGTACGCCACTGGCTACGAGTAACCTAGGGTTCATGACAATGAGTTTTTATTTTCAAATTAATTGAAAAGGAAAGTACTATTATTGACTATTGATTTTAATTCTTTTTGGGATTCTTCTTGATTACGTCAAATTTGTTTTCCGCAAAATACAAATGTGTTTTATTAATATAATCTTTCCTCTCCATGATTACTATTGCATTCCCTTTATCAGATTTAGTTGTTCTTAGGTCATTAACCTTTAATTTTTCTTTTAGGTTTTTAACTTTCTTATTAATGGATTAGTCTGTGTTATGATTAAATACTTGTTTACGGTAAGATAAGTTTGTTTTTCAAAACGTATTTTATCTTTTCCTGTTTATCTAAGGGTAATTTGTTAACTTCCATTTCTGCTTCTACTAAAGTGGTAATTAAACCATCATGTTTGGAGGTGGTGGGCCAATTATATAAATATTTAAAACAAATCGCTACTGGAGTGCAGAAAATCTCCATCAGCTGCACATCTGTCCAGTTCATGATGTAAAATTAGAAGTTTGGTGTGCAATAAGTGCTCTGAGATTTATAGGGCCTTTATTTTTCCATGAAATGCTGGGTTGAGTTGCTCAGATGGTGTAGGTGCTGGCCTTCTGACCCTAACTTTGCAGGTTTGATCCTGGCTCAGTCTGCTGGTATTTGAAGGTGCTCAAATACGTCAGCCCTAGATTTACCGACACGTAAAAGAACTCCTGCGAGACAAAATTCTGGCACCCCGATATCTCCGAAAACTGAAAAAAGTAGTTAATGGGGTGAAAAAAATATAACATTATTATTATTTTCCACAAAACGATAAATGCTGACCTAAATATAGACCTCATTCTCAGGCCATTCTTTCAAGAATAGACAGAAGAAGAAGGAGCAATGGTTACTTCGTGCAAGATAATGTAACGGCACACACTGCTGCTTGGTCTGGTAAGCAAGTTAATAAGTAACATCATTACAAGTAAAGAATAGAAAAATACTGTCCTAGAACTACCCAGTCCAGGAAACGTGTTAAATTCTGGACCCGATAACATTTCAATCCAGAATGTGGGTCCAGAATTAAATAATGACTTGGAGGGTGGGAATAGGTAGTTCAAAATATTTCATCAGAACATTGTGTCTTAAAAATAAAATTTTAGAATTACAAGTAATTTTAAATTCAATACAGGATGTTATGTTTATCTGTTTGGATGAACATTGGTATAATAATCATGAACTTGAATTAATTCATATCAAACGTTATTATCTGGCAAGTAGCTACAGTTGGGTTTTTGCTAAGTCAGGAATTGAATGTAAAGAAAGGAAGGATCTTGAAGAGCAAAATTCTGAATTAGAATTTAACTAACTTCAGTGGAATTTAAGCTTCCATATGATAAAAGAGTAATTCTGTTAACCGTGTACCGTTCACCAGATGCTAATGTTGAGATTTTCTTAGGAAAATTAGATCAAGTCCTTTTTCGGTAGGAATAGCAGCGCAGAAGTAATTCTTTGTGGTGATTTTAACATAGATTTCACTGAAGAGAACCTTCCGTCAACTTCACAACTACTGCATATTCTTCAAAGCTGTAATTTAAAACACTTAATTTTTATACCCACCCGGGTAACTGCATCAGGTATACATTCGATATATGTCTATATGCCTACTTATCCCCTTTCTATAGACAGTTATCCTGGTTACGACTGAAAGACAAATTTAGACTCCTTGCGACTACTTTGGTGTATCAAGTGCTTTCTGAAAAAGCTCCTCTTTACTTGTCCTCCAGATTTCACTGCCTTAGTTCCGTACACCTGTTTAATATCTGATCAGGTTGTATGCTAGAACCTGGTCAGGCTGTTTGCTAGAAACTCCTGTACATCTGACCACAACTTCCAGCAAATCGTCCACAGTCACCGCCATGAGCTGGTGGAATGAACTCTCCAATGACGTTAGGAATTCTAAATCTACGATGAAGTTTAAAACCCTCTGCCGATGTCGTCCAGGCTTTCTTGTGTGTGAATGGGATGCATGAACATGAGTGAATATATAGAATGTAATTTTAATTTATACTTTAGGTTGTAGAAATTTAAATATGTTTAAGTTAGGTCATGTCAGTTTTTATAGTGTTATTGTGTATTAAATTGTAAAATTTTGAAATGATTACATTGTACAATTTATATTGTAAATTAGGAGCTCATTTATATACCTGATGTGGTTAAGTATGAGAGAGAGCCAGGAGCCCTAACTTCACCACAATGAAGTTGCTTTAATAATAACAACAGTATAATAGAATAATCATGACAACAGGTTTTTGTGAAAAGAGGATCAGTAGAAAGTTGAGACAAAGACGATCATAAAGATGCACAAGGACAAGGATAATCCCCACATCTGTATCTCTCTACATGTCTTAATTTGACGCTTGTTAGCTCCTTTCCTATTCTTAATTCTTGCTGAAGTATATTAAATTTTGTTTTTCATAGTAACGTATATTAAAATTACAAGATATTGCACGTTGTCTCCTCTCAGGCTTGATTTCTCAAACTTTTTCACTCCCCTCATAGCCATTCGTGGTGATGGTGTTTATTTGACACAGTGATTTCATCCTGCTTTAAATTGTTATAAAACTGAAAACTTGTTAGACTAAGAGATCCGCAACCTCACTATGTACACTTATTGTTCGTTTCCATCTGTAACATTTGTTTTTAATTTCTTTTCTTCTCAGGTTTAACACACCTTTTTGATTTAATTATGTGTTTTATTAACATTGTTTTCACTGAATTTTGTAGCACTGAATTCTTTATTGCTCCATCTGATGATGTAAATGCTGTTTTTATTTCCGTCATGTCTCTTTTGCCTTTTTTCCATTTGTTCCTTAATTATTTTTTGGCAGATTTTTAGGTTCTATTATGTAAATTTTCTTTAAACCCCCCCACCCCGCCTTATTTCACTGAAGATGGCTCAAACGAGTCAAAACATGTTTGAATTCCATTACTCTATCGAATGATGGAACTATGTGACGTATTGATTCAGGAGGATACTTTTAATTTTTCCTTTGTAAAGTATATTTATTAAAAGACATGAATAAAATAATTCTAATAACATGAAACTTCCAGTTTCAACCATTTTAACAACAGTTGAGAATAAATTTAAAGTGCTGTTAAATACTGGCATATTTAAGAAGCCTTCCTGCATTATGTTAAACATGATTGCCAATATACACTAACAAAAGTGGGAGTCTTGTTGAGATTTATGCTATAACTTCACCCCATTTTCTAATTGAATGTTAACTTAAGGTGATAATGCCATATATAGATAGGAGGAACAAGAAAAGAAACACAAAATAGGATGAACATAAAGACAGGTCAGTATGTAAACAAGGAGCAACAAAGAGGAAACAAGGACAAACATGAGAACACAAAGATTTGGAAGATATAAAGATTGTCCTTGTCCTTTGTGTGTTTTTGTGTTTGTCCTTGATTCTTCTTTGTTGTTCCCTGTTCACATACCGACCTGTCTTTTATGTTAATCCTATTTTGTGTTTGTTTTCTTGTTCCTCGTATCTATCCATACAAGGTGTATCAGAACTATACCAACAAAAAAATCAGGGATGCTCCTTGTGTTATGTTAAGAATGATGGTTCAGTTGGATTAGCGGAGAAAATTTTTCTTTTCAAGAAAATGAATTTACTTTGTTACTTCCAGGCATGCAATTCAAATTGATGAATTTGCTGTGTTTGCTATGCCATAGAACCAGCTGCTGCTTGTTGCTGTGCATCAGAGTAGGAAAGGCAGGGGAAGACAGAGGTAATGCTTGGTGTGAATGCACAAGTTTATCATTTGTTTCTTATAGCCACTTTCCAGCCCCAGTAGGCAGTGTACAGTTCTTTTCTGCACAAATCGACTACTATGCAAACCCCGTAGAAAGAGAAGATAAACTTGTTCCAAGAATACAGGTGGCTTTCCAGGTCGTTTGCGACACACCACACATCCTGAACAGAGTCCAAAGGTCACTACTACATCATTGTGAACTTTACATTGAATTAGGAGGGGGCATTTTGAACATCTACTGTAGTCAGACCATTTAGTTTATTGTTCTCTTCGTTCAGCATTTCATTCCATTTACAATGTTGTGAGTTAAGGAATAAACAATCATGAGGCAGCAGTGTTGTATCTTTGAGCATGTTAAATAATAAAGAACGTTACTGCAACCAACAGACAAGAGGGGGAAAAGATCTGGTGCATTCCTTGACTGACAAATGTGTCTTAATTACAGTGTGTTCTTGTACTGTGTATGCAGTTACGTCTGTTTAATGAACGAAGTGTGGATATTTCCTGTAAGAGACAAGGACAGTCCTGTGCGAGTCGAACAAGGAAACGTGCATACGCACGGAGCGTTATTTTCTGTCTCCATCGTACACTCTACTTCCCCTCCCTCTTCTTTTCTTCCCTGAAGCACAGCATGGCTTGTGTTCTGGCATAGCAATTGCAGAGAGTTTGTCAATTTGGATTGCATTAAATTAACCTCATTTTTTTGAAAATAATAATTTTCTCCACCAATCCGATTGCACCGTCCTTCTTAACATAACAGGAAGAACATCCCTAATTTTTGAAAAAAAAAAAAATTTAAAAAAATGTTCTGTTACATCCTGTATATGCTCCCTTGCAGTACTTAAAATCATATGTATTTTCTTGTTTTTCCGATAGGCTGCAGAAAGAACAGGAACGATGTGAACGGCAGGAGGCAGTGCGCCGTGAACGTGAACAGAGGAATCTGCAGATGATGGAGGTAACATAATGATGTATTGTATTGCCTGCTTGTTTGTTTTGTATATTTTGAGGGAAGGCTACACCACTGCTAGCATGAGTTAGATCATGTTTGTTGTGGTGGTGGTGGGTTATCCCATTATGTTTGTAAATACAGCAGGAGATGATGTTCAACAGCAAATAAAATTGCCTACTAATCCAGTCATGTCTGTGTGTGTCTGTATATAAAAAACACTTCTCCATAACTGTGTGTGAATTTGTGACCGGTGATTTGGTGTTTCACTTTCTCAACACTGGGAATATCAGGATCAAGGTAAATCTTCACACTCCTTCCCACTGTCTTTCATGTCCATTGCTTCGAGTGAAATAAATTGACAACCGTGTTAATCCTGATTTATTAGTTTCTTATCAGACTACGCCTTTTGTGTCAAGTGGATTCTGAAAGAGTGTAGTAAATGTTTGCTTGTTTTCTGATGAGGGGGAGCTTCATACTCTTTCAAATTCGTTCAGCAGTCTGATAAGGGGTTGGGAAGACTTGAATCTGAAGGGGTTACAATTTCAGACATAAATTATACAACCTGGCTTCCTTTATTTCATTTTTAAAATTTCTCATTTATTTAATTAATCTAGGTTATTTTGTATTCCTTTTGTATTGCTTTTACATTTTTATCAAACTCGTTCATGTTGTCAGATCACGTTGTTATCCTTCTCACATGATAATGTAATATTCCTTGCTTATTATAGCTTCTCAATATGAATAATGGAATCCAAAATTTTATAGTATTATAATAATTTTATCTGGTACCTTCAATAGTTATTGCTCTATTTGCATTAATATACAGATTGACTTGCTGAACAAGTTAATACTGTAGAAGTTCTTTCAAGAAGGTCTTCTCTTGATAAAGGTTATGTTGATCTTATACACAAAATACACTATTTAGAGTCAAGTTATTTTAACCCTGTTGTTTGTGAGAGAGGAACTGAGCACAGTTATTTTAATGGGGCATATCTACCTCCATGTTTCAAAAGAAATTGGATCTAGTTCTTATAAATTAACGCAAGCATTAGGACAATTATGCAACATACGATCTTGTTCCTCTGGCAATAGATGGAAAAACCATCACACTGCCCAGGATTTATCATTTAAGAAAAGGCTAGGAATACAACAGATATGGAATCTGCCACCTGGGCGACTGCCCTAAATGCAGATCAGTAGTGATTGTTAGTAATTAATTGATTGATATGGCCTTCCAGTAGAATTTGGTTGTACTTTTGCTCTGTTGGTTAATATCATGGAACTAATATTCTTTTTTGATAACAGAATTTGGTGTTCAGCAAATTGCTGGTTTGAGACATCATCATCAGCATCATCATCCTTTCATGTATTACTCCTATAGAAGAACTGTTACGGTCTATACAAAAGATTTGCATTTTCACGCCATCTCTTCCTGGGGTGTCCAAGCGATCTCTTCCCACCGGGGCAGTAGTTTGACTGCTTTGGGGATCCTGCTTCTGTCCATCCTGTTTAGGTGTTCTAGCCAATTTCTCTGGTATTCATAGATGTATTCCAATACAGGTCTGCTTTTAAGGACATTCAGCACATCTCTATTTCTTTTGTGTTCCCACTTAGTGACTCCTGCTGTTCGCCACATGTATTTCATTTCAGCTGTAGTTATTCTTCTCTCATCGCATTTCCTCAGGGTCCACGCTTCACTTCCATAGCAAAGTACAGGTCTTACCAAGGTTTTGTAGATTCTTGTACGAGTGTGTTTTTGAATTAATGAAGGTCTAAAAATTTAATTGATGATTCCTAGACATCTGTTGAATTTGGAGATTTTCTCGGGTATGTCCAATTCTTCAAAGAAAGACCGTTTGTAGCTGAGGTATTTAAAATAATTTACTCTTTCCGAAATGTTATTTAAGCAGATCTTGCTTCTTCCTGGATTTGCCACAGAAAGCCATTATCTTAGATTTCTCAGGGGATATTTCCATTGAGTACTTTTCTGAGACTAGGTTTAGGTTATACATTGAACGCTGTAAATCATACCAGTTACAAATAGTGATTTATAGTTTACTACTAACATACTGTTTTATTCTGGATGTCCTCAACTATTCCTTCTGTTACATATGTAATGTTCTCTGCATTAATCTGTGCAACACAATTGTCGTACATATTTGTTATTTGGAGGTCAAAGAGTCTGTTTAACTTTATCAGTTCTCTTTTCTTAGAATCGTGAAAATATTAATGTGAATTACAGAAGATCAATAAGAACAGGATTATTTCATTGTTTTCCGGGTAAACCCAAAACCTATATGCAGGTCACAGCAGCCATAGCAGTTTCGTAGAGTGTTAGCAGGCATTATTATTTTTGACCATAACGATTTTGTTGTTGTTGCAAAAATCAATATGATTCAGTAATAACTTAATATGTATAGTAAATTGCTATCATGTTCACTTTTTTGCTATTCAGTCAGTCAGTCAGTTGGTAGTGCAGTGTATGGCTCAGCATCAAGATCTATGCTGAGCCTTTTAGACAGTGCTCACCATAATGGAGTTAGGCTGGCAATGGAAGTTTTCCATTCTAGCCCCATTCCCAGCCTACTCGCTGAACCAGGAGTTCCATCTTTACAGATAAGGAGGCAGCAGTTACTCCTCACGTACGCTGCCAAAATTCGTGAAATGTCACTACATCAAAGCTATCAGTACATCTTTAGTACCCAGTACCACCAGAGGTACCAAGACAGGCTGAATGCCACCCGGCCGGTCGGGTTTTGAATTGATAGCTTGTGTCATGAGTTAAATATAGATATCGGTGGTTGTCTTGAATGGACTTTTAGCGAGGTACCTCCGTGGTTCCGTGACTGGATATATGGCTAGATCTACTCTGTGGACCTAAGGTGAACACGGATTCCTCCATTTATTGGAGATATTTCCAGGACTTCGTTCACCAGTATCCGATCACGAGATTTATCTTCACAGATGGTTCCAAGATCTGAAAAAATGTTGGTTGATCTTTCGTCACCGATGATATAAGCTTGAAGATTTTGCTTCCTAGTGTATGTAGCGTGTATACTGCGGAGCTTTGCGCCATCTTAGAAGCTCTGCAGTATGCACTGGGTGACGAGAAAAACCATTTTCTCATGTATACCAACTCATTAAGTTCTCTGCACTCTATTGAAACCTGTTTCTCGCAACATCCACTGGTGCTGCAGATTCACGACCTTCTAGTCAGGTTAATTAATGCTGGTACCAGAATCACTTTCGCATGGCTTCCAAGCCACATTGGGATTGCGGGAAACAAACTTGCGGATGAAGCTGCAAAGGTTGCAGTACTTTCACCTCCAAGACCTACGAATGTACCTGCTAAAGATATTTGTTCTCAGCTACGTCGAACAATCTTGTGTCCTGGGAATAAGAGTGGCTAGCTATCCAAACACCGAACAAGCTGAGAAAATTAAGAAGACACTACCGTGTGGCGGTTCTCTTTCCGGCCTTCACAGAGAGGGGCCGTGGTATTGTGTAGGCTGAGGATAGGTCATGGACGATCTACGCACTCTTGGCCACCCGCAGTGTGTTCTTCTGGTGCCGGCTTCACCTTGGCCCACATCCTTATAGAGTGCGCCAATCTCTAAAGCCTAAGATGGAGCGTTGGTCTGCAGGAAACTCTCTAACGCATATTAGCTGATGAGGCAACTACTGCTGATCTCGTCATCCACTTTGTGTGTGACAGTGGATTAATCAAGGGTATGTAAATTGCAAGTGTGCTGTTACTCAGGGAACGCACATTCCCTTTTGAATCGTTAGGGATTTTTCAGCTTAATTTAATAATTTTTTGTTTTATTTTATACTTCGTTACGATATTCCTTTGTGGAATAAATAATTTTGTTTTATTTTAAATTTCTTTTCCACTTAATTTGCTCAGAGAGGATGATTACCTAGTTGTACTTCCTCTTAAAACAAAATTCACCACCACCACCACCACCACCACCACCACCACCACCACCACCACCAGTCAGTTCAGTCAGTCAATAGGAACAAAATAGGAACATGAAAAAGAGCACATTATGTAATAATGACAGGCACAGGTCAGTGTGAAACAAAAGGGACAACATACACAGGAGACAAGATCAAACTGAAAAAAACAGAAGGACAAAGACAATCTCCATGTTTTTATATACTGCTGTCTCCAATAAGATAAGTTCCTTCTTCATTTACAGTTCTTCCACATCCCTTTCTTCTCAGCCCCTGACAAGTTCGTTTCTCAGCTTCATCAGAAGGATGGACATCAACACTATTGAGGGACCCATCTTGAGTGATAGACGTAAAAGAAACCAGATCTAAAAATGAGAGCGCCACCTTTCTCCCTCTCTCATGAACTGCCTTTCATGGCAGATGCTATGATGATGATGATGATGATGATGATGATGATTGTTTACAGGGGAAATATTGGGTCTAGCAGAAATAACTCCCGTTCCTGTAAACAAATATTTACCCCAATTTGTCCTCTTGAATTCCAACTTTATCTTCATATTTTTCCTGCTTTTAAAGACACCACTCAAACTTATTCGTCTACTAATCTCATTCCACGCAATCTCTCCACTGACAGCTCAGAACATACTACTTAGTCAAGCAGCTCGTCTCCTTTCTCACAAGTCTTCCCAGCCCAAATTTTGCAACATTTTTGTAACACTACTCTTTTGTTGGAAATCACCCAGAACAAATCGAGGTGCTTTTCTTTGGATTTTTTCCTGTTCTTGAATCAAGTAATCCTGGTGAGGGTCCCATACACTGGAACCATACTGTAGTTGGGGTCTTACCAGAGACTTATATGCCCTCTCCTTTATATCCTTACTACAACCCCTAAACACCCTCATAACCATGTGCAGAGATCTGTACCCTTTCTTTACAATCCCATTTTTGTGATTATCCCAATGAAGATCTTTCCTTATATTAACACCTAGATACTTACAATGATCCCCAAAAGGAACTTTTACCCCATCAACGCAGTAATTAAAACTGAGAGGACTTTTCCTATTTGTGAAACTCACAACCTGACTTTTAACCCCGTTTATCATCATACCATTGCCTGCTGTCCATCTCACAACATTTTCGAGGTCACGCTGCAGTTGCTCACAATCTTGTAACTTATCACTCTATAGAGAATAACATCATCCGCAAAAAGCCTTACCTCCGATTCCACTCCTTTACTCATATCATTTATATATATAAGAAAACATAAAGGTCCGATAATACTGCCTTGAGGAATTCCCCTCTTAATTATTACAGGGTCAGATAAAGCTTCACCTACTCTAATTCTCTGAGATCTATTTTCTAGAAATATAGCAACCCATTCAGTCACTCTTTTGTCTAGTCCAATTGCACTCATTTTTGCCAGTAGTCTCCCATGATCCACCCTATCAAATGCTTTAGACAGGTCAATCGCGATACAGTCCATTTGACCTCCAGAATCCAAGATATCTGCTATATATCTTGCTGGAATCCTACAAGTTGAGCTTCAGTGGAATAACCTTTCCTAAAACCGAATTGCCTTCTATCAAACCAGTTATTAATTTCACAAACATGTCTAATATAATCAGAAAGGATGCCTTCCCAGAGCTTATATACAATGCATGTCAAACTTACTGGCCTGTAATTTTCAGCTTTATGTCTATCACCCTTTCCCTTATACACAGGGGCTACTATAGCAACTCTCCATTCCTTTTGGTATAGCTCCTCCGACCAAACAATAATCAAATAAGTACTTCAGATATGGTACTATACCCCAACCCATTGTCTTTAGTATATCCCCAGAAATCTGATCAATTCCAGCCGCTTTTCTAGTTTTCAACTTTTGTATCTTATTGCAAATGTCATTGTTATCATATGTAAATTTTATTACTTCTTTGGCCTTAGTCTCCTCCTCTATCTCGACATTATCCTTGTAACCAACAATCTTTACATACTGCTGACTGAATACTTCTGCCTTTTGAAGATCCTCGCATACACACTCCCCTTGTTCATTAATGATTCCTGGAATGTCCTTCTTGGAACCTGTTTCTACCTTAAAATACCTATACATACGCTTCCATTTTTCACTGAAATTTGTATGATCGCCAATTACGCTTGCCATCATGTTATCCTTAGCTGACTTCTTTGCTAGATTCAAGTTCCTTCAATTTCTCCTTACTTCCACAGCCATTTCTAACACTATTTCTTTCCAACCTGCACCTCCTTCTTAGTCTCCTTACTTTTTTTGTTATAGTGGATCTTTACCATTCCTTACCACCTTTAAAGGTACAAACCTATTTTCACATTCCTCAACAACTGTTTTAAACCCATCCCAGAGTGTGTTTACATTCTTATTTACCGTTTTCCACCGATCATAGTTACTTTTAAAAAACTCCCTAGCCCTGAAGATGGTTTTCCGTGGTTTCCCATTTTCACACCAGGCAAATGCTGGGGCTGTACCTTAATTAAGGCCACGGCCGCTTCCTTCCAACTCCTAGGCCTTTCCTATCCCATCGTCGCCATAAGACCTATCTGTGTCAGTGCGACGTAAAGCCCCTAGCAAAAAAAAAAAAAAAAACTCCCTCATGCCGGTTTTATCAGCCATATGGTACTGCCTAATAGTCCTAATTTTAATACCTTCCTTTCTTTCACATTTATTTTTAATTACCACAAAAACAGCTTCGTGATTACTAATACTATCTATTATTTCGGTTTCTCTATAGAGCTCATCTGGTTTTCCCAACACCACGTCCAGAATATTCTTTCCTCTAGTTGGTTTCACACTTTCTGAATCAGATGCCCTTCTCATATTGTTATTGGCCATTTGTTGGTCATGCTTTCTGTCATTCGCATTACCTTCCCAATTAACATTTGGTAAATTGACATCACCAACTACAATCATGTTCCTGTCCTTATCATTTCCCCCATAGCTGATTATCTTATAAAATAATTCTAAATCAGTGTCAGCGCTACCCTTTCCCGGTCTGTACACTCCAAAGACATGAAGATGCCTAATATCTTTAGGAATGATCCTTACACCTAGAATTTCATGTTTGTCATCTTTAACTTTTTTGTAGCTTACAAATTCTTCTTTCTCGAGAATGAATACTCCCCGTCCTGCCATTCCTATCTTATCTCTACGATACACACTCGAGTTCCATGAGAACATTTCTGCATCCATTATTTCATTTCTCAGCCATGATCAACTCCTATTACAATAGCTGGTAAGTATACGTAGGTGCTTTGAAAAGTTCTCGGAATGTACTAGAATTAAGTATCTTACCTCGGTGGAACTGCTTTTATTTTTCAATGCATTTGGTCAAGCGAAGTTCCAATGCCTTGATCCCATCTTGAAAATGAGATTCCTCCAGGCCTGCAAAATACCTCTCCAATTCGGCTGTCAGTTCTTCTGTTTTAGAAAATCTCCGTCCACCGAGGAAAATTTTCAGCTTGGGGAATAGATGAAAGTCTGATGGTGCCAAATCAGGTGAATAAGGTGGATGTGACAACAATTTGTACCCCAGTTCATGAAGTTTTGCCATGTCAGTAACACTTGTGTGCGGCGGAGCGTTTGTCCTAATGAAAGATGACCTTTTTCCTTGCCAAACCAGGCCTTGTTTTGCGTATCTTTTCCTGTAGTTGGTCTAGGAGGTTTGCATAGTATTGCCCCGTAATTGTTTGGCCAGTAAGAAGATAATCTATCAGCAGAATGCCTTTTGCATCCCAGAAAACTGAGGCCATGACCTTTCCGGCCGTACACATTGCCTTTGCTTTCTTTTGTGGTGGTGAATCAGCATGTTTCCACTGCTTTGACTGCTGTTTTGTCTCTGGGGTATAGTAGTGGACCCAAGTTTCATCTGTAGTCACAAACCGGTGCAAAAAATCTTGTTGGTTGCACTAAAAACGGGCCAGACTTTGTTCGGACATTTCCAATCTGGTGCGTTTATTGTCCAATGTCAAGAGCCGCGGCACCCATCTTGTGGATAATTTTTTCATACCCAATTCTTCGATTAAAATATAATATACCCATTCAGAAGACATCCCTACAGCTTCAGCAATCTTCCGCACTTTCAGTCGACGATCCTCCATGACCATTTTATGCACTTTTGCGATAAATTCTGGGGTCGTAACACTTTTTGGCCGTCCACTACGCGGATCATCATCCAAGCTTTCCCGACCAAATTTAAACTCGCTGGTCCACTTGGCAACAGTTGAAAATGAAGGAGCAGAGTCCCCCAGTGTGTTCTGAAAGTCGGCATGAATTTCCTTTGCTTTCATACCTTTCTTTACAAAGTATTTAATCACTGCTCGAATCTCAGCTTTTTCCATTGTCACAAATCACTACGCAGGAACAACAACAATGAGTCGTCACTACAACACTCCTGCAGCTAGAGTACTGTCGCGCCACGTGTTCACTCACAAAGGATGTGTGATTATTGCGCGGGAACCTCGTTGCTCTAGCACTGACATCTAGCGGTGATTCCGAGAACTTTTCACACTGTCCACGTATATCTATTAAATTACTTAATTCTATTCCTTTCTTTACAGAACTTCTATAGTACAGCACTAACATTTTTATGTCATCCCTATTTGACTTCCAGATCCCTGTACCCTCATCACCGCTCCCTGGACCATCCCGTTTCCCTGTATGTACCTCCCTGTAACCCTTCTAAACAAATTTCCTAACTTACATGTACCACTGCGGTTTAAGTGAAGGCCATCTGAGTGCAAATCCCTATCTCCTACCCACCCATTAGGATCTGGAAATCTCACTCCCAGTTTCCCACATACCCGTGTCATTTAAATCCTCAATCACCTTCTAGTCATTATCCCTCCTACACAGTATTCCACTAATAACAATCTCCGCTTCCTTAAGACTTCACCCTGCTGCATTTACCAGATCCCACACGTCTCCAACTATGTTGGTACTTATACCTGCTTGTCTTACGTTGTTAGTACTAACGTGAAACACTACCACCTTCTCCTTTCCCTCCTCCTTCTCTTCTACTTTCCTCAACATCTGCCTTAACCTAATTCCTGGATAACACTCTACCCTGGTTCGCTTTCCTCCACACACTTTCCCCACATGTCTAACAGTGGAATTCCCCATGACCAGAGCTTCAGTCCTACCCACCTCATTGCTCTCCCCTTTGTGTTAACACTTGTGATAAAGCTGTATGATCTGTTGCTGCCATGCAGTTAGATGTCTGTCATCCCATAGTGTTGTCACAGTTCATGATCCACTGTCAATTTTTCAAAGAATCTGGTTCTCTTCCATACACCACTTTCACACTCTCATCGTTATGGCATTATGTCCCATATGACCAGCAATGATGATGTAAGAAACTCCATCTGCATGTAGGCCAATCACTTATCCCTATTCAAGCTATTGTTTATTTATACTTCATTTATCCTCACACAAAATCTATTTTTACATGCAAATGCATAGTGATTCCTACAGAAAGTTTTACAGCCTGTTGACTGATACACTGATTGCTTGGCTCTTCCTTTATTTATACACTTAACATGACAGTCGTGTGATAGTCCAGAACTCACTTTGGGACCCAGGAATACAAAATCACTCTACAGCTCTAATCACATGCTTATCATACACTACTTTGCATATTCTGTATGGTTCGTGTGCATTTCACCTTTCTTTTATGGTGTTGCAAATTTTATAAACATGAGTGTATGTTTCTATAGAGTGCTTTTGAAGTACTTCACTCCATGTCACTTCATGTAATGTGTAGGTATATTAAACAGGTAACTTTGCCTTGCTGCCTGTTTTGTTTGTATTGTAAGCTGGGTTGAAGAGTGTGAAATGTAAGCAAATTCTCATGTTATTTTCAAACATAAAGTAGAGTGGTTAAAAGATATAATATGAAATGTATTCAATAAGTTTGCTTTAAACAGTTTGTAGACCATATAGAAAGAAAATGCTATGGTAAGGAAACTTACCCAGGAAAGAAGGGAAAATGTCTGATGAGTGTTAAGGAAGTGTGATGAATTTGTGTCGTCTGCTCTACTTAGGAAAGAGCACAATTTCCATTTTAATAAAGTGTCTCCTTCCCTAAGGAAACTTTAGCATGCCATCAACAGCAATGATGACCTGCATGATTTGAAAGAAATCCATTTTATATCTGTTTCTGTATGAAGTAGAATTTAAAGTCATAAACTTTAATAAGAAGTATTTTCATTGTGTGAGAGAGAGGATATCACAGTATGGTAGTAATATTATCTACAAGAAATTAGAAAAGTTAGGAATGATCCCGTAATTTTAAAAGTTTATTCCTGTGTTTCAAAATGTAAGTGGTGTCTCTTAAAATCTTCTGTATTCACTACATACATACATACATACATACATACATACATACATACATACATCTTCATTAAAGATTATTATGCCTTTCCATTCAGTCTGCAAGCCTCTATGAATTTACTACATGCTTCCGTAATCCTCTGTTTGTATCTAGCTCTGTGGTTTTGTTTAGTTCTGTATCTCTTAAATCGTTAGAAACTGATTCTGACCATCGCCATCTTGGTCTCCCACTACTTCTCTACCTTCCATGACGAAGTCTATTATTCTCATAGGTATTCTATCCTTCTCCATTTACCTCACTTGACCCCATCACTGGAGCCAGTTTTTGCTTAACTGCATCATCCATCCTTTTATCTCCTCCCCTGTGTGCCCTCCTGTCATTGTTCCCATATGTTTTTACAACAAATAATTCTCGCTACTTTCATGCCTGTTACTCGAAAGTTATTAATAAAGTACTCTTGAATTCACTCAGCTTTCACTCCCATACAGCAAAGTTGGTCTTAAAACAGATTTTGTAAAAAATAGTTTTATCCGGTTGCTGATTTCTTTCTTACAGAATACTGTTGATTTTAACCTCGAGCTCACTGCATTAGCTTTACTGCACCTTGATTCAATCTCACTTACTATAATACCATCCTGCAAGAATACACATCTTAAAACCTTGAAATCTACCTGTTCCAGATTTGTATATCCAACCTGAAGTTCAAATCTCTTGAAGTATCTTCACTAATGACATCACTTTAATCTTGAAAATTCAAATTTTCATATCATACTCACTGCACCTTTTCTCATTTTCCAAGATATTAGATTCCAGGCATTGACACAGTCTGCCAATAAAACCTTTACAGAATAGGCCAAACGGCTTATTACATTTCCACCTAACTGAATCCTTCCCTGCTACTTTATATCTTTCACTAGTTGATCCATGCAAACTATGAACAAGAAAGATGGAAGGTTAAAGCCTTGTCTAACCCTTGTAAGTATCTTGGACCAAGGACTCATCCTACCATCAATTCTCCTGCAGCTCAAATAACAACATAAATGCCTTTGATTGGTCTTAATTGTTGTCGTTGGCTGCAACTTACATTTGAGTGAACATATTCTTCAGCAGTTTACATTTTCACGCTTGCAGTGCTTTGTGAATATGTTTCATAAGACTTAGTAGCCCAATCTTGGCATGAAACATATGTCTACACAAATCACGTGTAATGGCTGGGGAAGGGCGGGGCTGAGCTTAATGGGGCTTCCGTGCGTGTTGTTTAGCCTCTTCATGTCGATGTCATTCCTCTTCAAACACAGTAACTGATGTGGAAACAGTGTGGCACCAAAGTATATGATTCTCAGCAAGCACATCCCAGGATTGAGTGTTAATTCCAGCTCTTTTCATAGTATGCTTTAGCTAATCCTTGAAACGCCTCAAAGGGGCTCCGGAAAGTCTTGTGCTGGAGCAGAGTTTACCATACAGGAGTTGACAGGGAAGCCTGGTATCACTCATATGACAAACGTGTCCTATCCATCTGAGACGGTGGCCATTAATGGTAACCTGAATGCTTATAGCATGCGCTTTCTCAAGAACTGCAAGGTTGGTGACGCAGCCCTTCCTTTTGATATTCTGATTGGATCTAAGTTTTTGCAGATGGAAGTGTTCTAGTTTTTTTATATCCTGATGGTAGAGGGTCCAAATTTCACAACCATTAAGCAGTGTTGATATGATATCACGGTACACCATGATCTTGGTATTCATCATAAGGTCCTTATTCATGTTGAGTGGGTAGCACCTATTCTCCTATCCTCATCTTGTGAGTATTTAGCATTTGTTGAGAGGATACTTCTTAGATATAAAAAGTGGTTGTCCTTGTCCAGTGGAGTAACCACAAAGGAGATATTGGAAGCTGGGAGGTTCAACCCAGGTGCAGGCTATGCAAATACTTTGGTTTGAAACAACTGACAGACTGTTGCAGTTCCTCAGCTATGAGAGCAGGTACCGCAGAGACATCTGCATATTGCAGTTCTGTAACAAGGATAATCTTATTGATCTTTCAGGAGTGAAGTCGAGCCAGATTGAACAGTCCCCCATCAAAGCGATATATACACCTTGGTTGTCTGTGGATGTTCCATATAGCATGGCAGCTAGGTAAAGAAAATGGGTCAGAGATAATATTTTGTTGAATGATTTGCCCAGACCATTAATCCCATAATCCCTCAGAATGGCGGACATCTTTGCACTTGGTACTCTCTTGTATACCTCCTTATGACCTGCGAAATGTAACTGTCTATTCCTCTTGTAATATTTTTCAGTTACCTGGCGCATACCATTTCAGGTCTAATTTCCCCTGTTCCTGGTGCTTTTTGACATTGGAGTTCATTTACCGTCCTTTCCTATTCCTCAAGTATAATTTCACTAACATCATTGTCCTCCTCCCCATGAACTAAAGATTTCCTTTTATGCTGAAAAGATTTCAAAATATTCCTTCTACCTGTGTAGCAATTCCCTGGGATTTACTACGAGCACAATTATAAGAATCAAATTAATGTTTGATGTAAGTTATATTGACATTAAATACATCATGGGATCAATTTTGACCCTTTAAGGGTCATCGTTGTCCATTACAACTAAAATTGATAATTTATATAGTAGGAATATAACCTGTATGCTTGAAATAATCACTTTAAAAAATTATGGACTGTATTATAAATGTACAGAATAAAAATATGGGTTACTCAACTCAGTCTTAGCTACTAGAATTTGTTGATTCCAAAATCCATTTATTAAGCTTACATCAAGTGTGACATAACTACTTTTGCAATTAACAAATAATCTAAGATTAATCAGTCCTTTGATAGAAATACATATAAACTACTGTAAAATTGTTTAAAAATTGGGTCTATGAACTATTGTGTTGGCATCTGGAGATAAAATACGATCTTGACAGACTTAGCTGATGAAAGTCTATTGCAGTTGGTAACAATATTAATCTTATAAGGCTTGTGTCAGGTATGCCCTATGGCTTGGCCTTCAGCGGATGTTCGCATGATTGATGTGCTTAAAATGGTGACAAATATGTTAGGCTGAAGGGATCTTGTAGAACAGATCATCTTATATCCAAAAATATTTCTATGATGGATTAGTTATTTGTGAATATGGATCATGTTGGGCATGGTACGTCTGAAAGAAAAGGAAAGGAAAAAAATTATATCAGGTATTGATAAGGAATCAAAAAGTTATTGTGTGATGAAATGGAAATGGTGTATGGCTTTTAGTGCCAGGAGTGTCCGAGGACAAGTTCGGCTCGCCAGGTGCAGGTCTTTTGAATTGACTCCCGTAGGCGACCTGCACGTCGTGATGAGGATGAAATTATGATGAAGACGACACATACACCCAACCCTCGTGCCAGCGAAATTAACCAATTAAGGTTAAAATTCCCAACCCTGCCGGGAATCGAACCCGGGACCCCTGTGGCCAAAGGCCAGCACGCTAACCATTTAGCCATGGAGATTGTGTGATGTCTTTTCTTCATCCATTCTTTTTTCCATATTCTCTCTGGGTAGGGTAGTGTACCAAAGTCCTCCTCCACCTTACTCGATCTTTCCACCATTCCTCTTCTAGTACTTTATTGCTATCGTCTCCTCTATTTGCAATACAGTCCATAACAGAGCTCCTCAATCTTATTCTAGGCTGTCTCCTAGGACTCTTTCCAGTCTCTGTATCCATGAATGTTTTCTTTGGTATTCTCTCTCCTGACATTCTCATCATGTATCCAAACCATTTTAGCTTTGCTATATCAATCTCTTCTTGAAGTGTACACACTTCCATGTTTCTCCTTACTTCCTCATTTTGTATTCTATCTCATCTTGTCTTTCTCTGTATGTTCCTCAAGAACCTCATTTCAGCTGCTTGTGTCTTACTTTGGTTCCGCTTAGTCAACGTCCAGGCTGTTGAAGCATAGGTCAGTATAGGTTTATAATAGGATGAGTATAAAACCTTCTTGCACTTCATTAGCACATCTTTGCTCTTGTCATGTTCAAAGTCTTGCTCTCCACAGTACTAATCTCCATTCCAAAATGTCTTATCTCCTCATTCCATAAAACAACTTGTGTCTGTTCTTCCTCTTCATTATCTCCCCAAACTACAATGTCATCAGTAAAGAGTATAGACTTTACTTGCTCGCCCATCATCTTCTCCTTGATATTATGTAGAATTCTATCCATGATGATAATGAAGAGTAAAGGAGACAATACACTTCCCTATCTTAAGCCAGTCTCAACTCTGAACCATTCATTTTGACCCACTTTGGTTCTAACACAGCTTTTTGCAATTTTGATACAATGCTATTACCCTCTGCATTATTTCATTCCCAATCTGTACCTCTGTCAATGTTTTCCATACTAAATTCCTTGGGACACTTGTCATATGCATTTTCAATATCTAGAAACTTTACTACCATGTCCTTTTCATATTCCCAATACCTTTCCATCATTTGATGCGATGTAAATATTGGGTCAAATGTGGACCTGCCTCTTCTGAATCCATACTGGTGTTCTGTCAATTTTCCCTCTACCATGTCTCTTATTCGTTTATCCAAGATTCTTTCAAGGATCTTAGCTGTATGAGCTATTAGTGTCACTCCTCTAATTTACACAATGCTTCCTGTCTCCTTTCTTGAAAATTGATATCATGACCCCTTTTGTCCACTCTTTTGGAACATTCTTTTCTCTCCATATCACTCTGAAGAGTCTATACAACCACTGTAGACCAACTGCTCCTGCTCCTGCTGCTGCTGCTGCTGCTGCTATTAACATTTCTAGTGACCTCGTCAATTCCAGCTGCCTTGCCTCATTTCATTCTTTTAGTGGCCCACTCTATCTCTTCCATGGACACCTCGTTTTCCTTATCTTCAATCTGCACTAAATCTGGTTCTTCGATTTCTCCTTGTACCAAGGTATTTTGCACGTTGTAAAACTGTTCAAAGTATTTTCCCCACCTCTGCAATATATCCTTCTTCTGTGTCATCACTTCCTCCTGTTCATTTTTAATGAAGTTAGCAACTTCACCTAGGTTTTTCTTCTTTTTAACTCACTGGAATAAGATCTTTTTGCTTCCGGTTGTATCTTCTTGCAGAGATTCAATGAATTTTTACCAGCATTTCTTTTTCTCTTCTTGAACCACCATGGAGCACTTCTTGCAGTGCCTGTATTCTGTTTTGCATTCTGTTGTTCTCTTTCTAAGCCATCTTTTCCAAGCTTATTTCTTCCTTTTAACTGTATATTTTACCCTGTCATTCCACCAGGGCATTTCTTGATCTTTCCTCCTTCCTGATACTCTTCCACCAGTCTTTTCTGCAGACTCCACCATGACTGTTTTAAAGTATGCTCATTCTTCTTCGACCCTTCTGATGTCTTCCTGAGGTATACTTGTTTTAATATGTGCCTGGAACTCTTTATTTATTTCCTAGTGCAATTTCCACACCCTTAGCTTTCTCTGCCTAATCTCAGCCATTTTTTTGTATCTTTTCCATTTTTAACTTAGCTATCACAACTCTGTGATCTACTTTGAAAGATTCACTTGGGAGGGCTGTTACATCTACCAACATTTTCCTTTCTCGACCAAAATGTAATCTATGAGTTTTGATTTTGTTATCCCAACTATATCTTGTTATCTTCTGACTGTTTTTCTTTCGAAACCATGTGTTACCAATGATCAGCTCATTTCTTCTACAAAAGTCTATCAAAATATCTCCAGCCTTGTTTCTCTTTCCATATCCAAATAGACTTATAATATCTTTGTCCCCTTTTCCTTCCTGACCTACTTGGGCATTCATGTCTCCTATGATAACAACTTGTTTGTCCTGTATATGCCCTTCCAGATATTGAAGGTATTCCTCTAGATCCGTATCTCTATTTCCTGTTTGTGGAGCATAGCCTTGAATTATATCTGACCTTAATCAACCTGTCATTTAGGTTTTCCATCAATTCTAGGTATTCCTTTAGGTATTTTCTAATTATGAGACCTACACCATTTTTGGCTTCTCTTCCTCCACTATAGTACAAGGTGTATCCTTTCTTTAGTTTCCTCCCACCTTTTCTGTTCCATTTGGTCTCACTGATTCCCAGCAATGCTATATCTTTGTCAACCATAAAATCTACAATTTCTTCCACTTTCCCTGTTAGTGTCACTACATTGATGGTTGCTATCTCGATGTGTTTGGTTGCTGGTCGCCCATTTCTCACATTTCTCCCAGCATCACAAGAATTGCATGTCACTTGTAGGGAATGCCCGAGCATTTTCCAAGGCTTCAGTACACTTTGAGAAATAAATTGACAAGAGGGTCGACCTTTTCAATACAATACATCAAGTAAGTGATATTACATCAGTTTTGGGACTAGTTTCAGACATTTAATGGCCAACTCAACCAAATAAAAATCAAACAGATCATGTGATAACTAAAACATATGTACAGGGTTATTACAAATGATTTGAGCAATTCCAAAGCTCTACAATAACTTTATTATTTGACATATTGTCACAAGGCTTTGCACACACATAGGAAAACTCAAAGTTTGTTTATTTTTTTTTTTTTACTTTTACAAATGTTCGATAGGTGCCCTTTTAGTGATTCTTCATACATCAAGCCTATAATCAAGTTTGTCCCACACTTCGGCGAAGCATGTCCCTATCAATGGATTCGAAAGCATAGTTGATGCGAGCTCGCAGTTCTGGCAGGTTTGTTGGGAGAGGAGGTGTAAACACCGAGTCTTTCATGTAACCCCACACAAAGAAATCGCATGGGGTTAGGTCAAGAGAGCGTGGAGGGCATGACATGAATTGCTGATCATCAGCTCCACCATGACCGATCCATTGGTTTGACAATCTCCTGTTTAAGAATTGACGAACATCACCATGGAGGTAGATGGAGAACCATCCTGTTGGAAGATGAAGTCCGCGCTGTCCTCCAGTTGTGGCACGAACCAATTTTCCAGCATGTCCAGATACACGTGTCCTGTAACGGATTTTTCGCAGAAGAAAAATGGGTGTACACTTTAAGCCGTGAGACTGCACAAAACACACAAACTCTCTGTGAATTTCGAATGTGCTGCACGATAGCGTGAGGATTCTCTACCCCCCAGATTCGCACATTTTGTCTGTTCAGTGCACAATTAACAAAAAATGTTGCTTCATCACTGAAGACAAGTTTCGTACTAAACTCATCTTCTTCCATACACTGTTGCAACCGCACCAAAAATTCAAGGCGTTTGACTTTGTCATTGGGAGTCAGGGCTTGTGGCAATTGATGAGTCGGATGCAATAACAGCGTAAGTAGATTTACGTTATTTTGAGAACAGGAGCTTGAAGTTTTTAAATGTTCTGAGTTAAAAGCAATATTAGGAATCAACCTGAATTTCATTTAAAGACATTTAAAAGAGCCAGGAAATGTATTCCCCAAAGAATTGTATTGATCTGTTAGCTAATAAGAAAGACAGAGTGATTTAAAATTTTGTTTTATACGCTGTTATTGCATGAAGAGCAGGAATATTATATTTTGCCATACACTACTATTGATCAGGGAGTTAGGAAAGCATGATTGCCCACTATAGAGGAACAAAAGTGGCAGGTTATCCCACCTCAGTTCTCCAAAATGTCTAAACTTACTAAAATTAAGAACAAACTCATAAAAAAAAAAATTGTCTACTAAGAAAGGTAAAAAATTAAGTTTATTCTTTATTTAATATTCACCCTTTTCGTTCTTTATTGCCTAGGCCGAGAGATGTTTGTTACAGTGCTCTCTCCAATTATGGTATTAGGCTACGGTAATTGCCCCCTCCCCTCCCAACAAATATTTGAAATGATATAAAATTAGAAACATTCCTTTCGGAACAACTTTTATTCCTGTTTTCATTTACAAAGTGATCCTCTAAACCTAAAAGAAAAGAAACAAGAAACAGATCACAAAGTATATAATTTGGATTTAGACATTGTATGTCTTACTTTCTTGAAATACTCAAATACTGCATCATTGACTAAAATAAGGATGATTCATCTTCACATGCTGCATTAGCAGACTCTAAGGAATCATTACACACAGACATGACTTTCTCATACCACTCAACATTTTCAGGTTTTAAGTATTTCATTAGTGAAAGAACATCAACCCTTTTGTCTGCACTAGCCACAAAACCTTCTCTTCCACTCGGTAACATCTTCTCCAGCCAAAGAACTGGCAGCAACTAAAACGTGCCGCTCGTGAAGCATGCCTCATGCAATAATAGCGTAGTGCATTGTACCGGTTATAGTGAGCTCCTGACCTCTAGCGGCACCCTAGCGAAATAAGACCAAGACTGGGTTGTAGTAAAGGGACCAGGAAATTCGAAAACGGTATTCATGCAATTGTTATTGCATCTAGCTCATTAATTGTAAGTGGCGAGGCTTCTGCTTTAGTCATTTCCATAAGATTTTCCAAACGGTCGGCTGTGGTATGTTCAGCTCTCTGCTTGCTCTCTCCATCGACTTCTGTGGGCTATGCATCAAACTTGCCTGCATGCAATCAACTGTTTTGTCATTCACTGCAGGTGGACCTGTTGATTTCCCCTTACAGAGGCATCATGAAGCTTTAAACTGCACATACCATCCCCGAATGGAGTTAGCAGTTGGTGAATCTTCATGGTACTTCGTCCTGAAGTGTCGTTGCACTGTTATGACAGACTGATGTGAGTGCATTTCAAGCACAACAAACATTTTCTCGGCTCCTGTTGCCATCTTGTCACACTGCTCACTGCTGCTGCACTCTTGTGGCAGAAATCTGAAGTGCAACTTCAGCATACCAAAACTTTTTGAGATTTTCTACATGACTGTTGAGTTTTGTGACCATATGTCAATTCATGGAGCTACAGTGAATTTATGAAATCGCTTCAATCATTTGTAATAACCCTGTATAACAGACAAAGAAAATGTTGCAGGAATAATTACAACATTAAATTACATATAATAACAAAAATTTATGGTTATGAGCTTCTTGTCATGATATGATGTCTTTAAGTTCACTTAGGACCTCAGGCAAAGAAGTAAATGGAAATGATAGCCAGAATTAACAATGAATAAACATACAGAAAAGAAATTAAAAAGGAGAAAAATTATTTATGAGACACCTCTAATGTCTGATGTAGAACAAGCACTGACTTGCTGGAGGATGCAGGCAGGCCATGTAACAAAGGAGTGGGTAGGGAACAAGCACTGACTTGTAGGAAGCAGGCAATGTAAACAAAGGAGTAGATAAGGAGAGGAGGGGAGGTGAGGGGAAAAACCCACAGCGCAGAGAACACAGTAACAGGAAATCAATCGAAAACTGCAGAGATACTTAAACATGCAGGATCAGAGTCAAAAAGTGCCCAATGGCCATGGATCTCCAGCCAGAACAAATGAGGAGACCGTTCGAAGTTGAACCCAGTACCTAACATAAACACATTAACTATACAGGCAACTACTCTAAAAATACTAAATAACATTGGGATAAATGGAAAGACAAGGTGTTTATTGAATTCAAATGGAACAAAAAAAACCAAACAAGGTGTCAGATAAAAAGGTAAAGGAATTAAATGAAAATACTGTATTTCTCCTAATCCATGCAAATGCAAGACGACCTTCAAAAAATTAAATCAGGTCTAAAAAGTGATTTTTAAAATCATATGAAATACTTTTTTAACTTGTCTCAGGCTACCAATTAACATTTACTTGGACACCAAATTTTCTTCCTGCCATTCACTTTGACCTAGCTCCTGTTTCATTGATAAATATTAAATTAAAGTTTACATTGTAATGTATGTGTGAATCATTTGGTAAATGTGAATTTATATAATCCTTTAAAAAATCCTACAATTTAGATCCATTATTGTTATGAGGGCCTTAATAATCTCATTCATTCTTGAAACTGTAGAGAGACATTTTCAAAAACAACAAATCACAGTACATTAAAAGGAATAAAATTACCATAAGCATAGTACTGAACTTATACACTCACTGGCATGAAAAGGCAACACTTCAGTTCCCTAAAAACACTGAGATTTATTTCAAATTCCAGTCACTTTTATGACACTAATTTACTATTTTTTGATAGAATATTGTTGTGCAAATCCCTTTAGGTGTCTGACAATGAAAAAGAACAATTTCTTATAAACAATTCATTCAAATTAAGCCTGAGATACAGAAGTAACACACATGGATTTACACTTCAAGCAAATTTTGAGGAAGTTCATGAAGTTAATTCACCTTTGATTTTGTTTTCTACACTTCTCACTTCAGTTCATAGACTGCTTTTCTTATTCTCAGAAGCAGGTGTCACATCCTGTAGCACCAATCACGACATCCGATCTTTCAGGCATGCTAGTGATTAATGCTGCAATATTCTGTTGAGAAATCATCTCCTATTCTTCCACGAGAGCCTCCCATAGGTCCTGTAGCATACTTGGATAGTTTTGATGGACCTTTTTCCTCAACTGGTCACATGAGATGCTCAATAGGATTTGAATCCGGGCTTCGAGCAGATCAAACCGTAACGTGAATAACCACTTCATCCAATAACTGTTGCGCACATCTCACAACATTGTCCTGCATTAGTCTGAAACCATCACCAATAAATTAAGTGAAAGGCAAAAAATGCTCCAGAAGGATTTTCTCCACATACTGATGTGCTGTAAGGCTCCATGAATACTTCACAAAGACCAAATTCCTCTGTGCAGACAGGGTGAGAATGAACATGGGGAAAAGCTTTCCCCAGGCATTCTCCAGACCCTTTCTCTATCATCGGATGATTACAGACCAAATTGTGGATCATCATTAAACAGTACTTTCTCCCATTGTTGAACTGTCCAGTCATGTAGTTCCGCTGCAAAACGCAGTTGAACTGTGTGATGCTGTGTGGCAAGTTCTGGGCCTTTAGTGGGTCTCCTGGATTGAAGATTAGCATCTTCCAGTCTTCACAAACATTGGCCTCTCGAAGTTGGTGGAGTCAATTTCATGCGTCAGTGGCGGTGGTGTGGTGGGACAGTTGCAGAGAACTTGAAGCTGTAAGATATGATCATATCTTGCTGATGTTGCTCTTCTCGGGTCTGATCCTCATCTCCTTGAATAGACTGGGCCCAGGATGCATAAAAATAGTTTTGAAAATGTGTACTAAATTTTATACCACAAGTTAAATCTAGGGCATTAGTAGCAAGACATAGATCAGAACATGTTTTTCCCATTTTGAGGTGCCAGGTGAGAACTTCAAGCTCTGTCCATTGCTCCTCTTCCTTATCATCCAGCTCAGTATAAAAATTTTCCATATCATTGTTCATATATTAATTTATGGACGTTGGAGGGTCGTCTTCATCTTCATTGCTGTCTTCAAATGGAGAGATGCCAGGCTTCTCCCAGAGAACAGGTGCACAGGGAAGAACATATCAGACTTGCTTTCCGGCAACCACAAGTGTTCTTGCACCATTTCTTGAAGTTGCAATTTAAGGAGATTTTCAGGAGCCACATTTCTTTCAGTTTTTCGGTAGGAGAAGTGAAATCGAGTAGGTACCCATTCCCACTAAAGAGAATTTTTTTCATGTCCTAACCACTTCTGTATCTGAAGGTCTCATCTCAAGGCATACACAGTTAAGGGTAAACCTACTAGACAGGACGGTGCTCTTGTTGCTGATTGGGTAAGCGCAATTCATTGAGATCGGATGCAGAGCTTCTGAGATTACTTCCATATAAATGAATCCGAAAAGCTTCACCTGCCTTAGCCACTCGGTCAATGGTTGCTTCAGGGTTAGAGAATACTTTGACTGTTTGGTCCAGGTGCTGGTTTTATTCTATAAGAGTACACAATTTAGTCTTCCCATGACCAAAGACTGCACTTGTCATGTCACACTCACAAAAGGTGCTATACTTGTATTTAAATGACCTTTTGGAAGAACAAAAATGTTACAAAGGACAAAAGTGTTGTCGTACTGAGATCTAATTAATTAATTGAAGGAACAAGAATCCACCTGATCGATACTTTCACTTTTATTTAATTTCAATAGACATTAAATTAAAAGTTCAGAACGTTTCGAATGCATTGCATTCATCTTCAGCTGCTTACATTTGGCAAAAGTAAAATTAGCTAAGAACAGTCTCACAATTTTCTTAAAGCCTTAAAAACAAGCTTTAGTAGTGCATGTGTGAATGGATGTGGGGGGGGGGGGGTAGAGGGGGGATGCTTTGAAGGCAATTGTTAGTTAAACTATGACTTCTTATTAAAAATCTTAATGTTAAAAACACTGATGGACTAAAATATAGTTCACTACAAGTCTTGTGAATTTTCCATAAGTTTGTTGATTACTGGAGAACTTGTATGCACTATGTGAAGTATTTCTGTTGAACTGTTGGTAAAAAGTTTCCTTAAGAAGGCATCTGGTGTTTTCACGTCTCTTATCTCCTGTTGGGTGGAGAGGTGTGGCTTGTTTCCGAGATCTAGCAGAAAACCAGGTTTTAACAATTAGTACGTCTTGCATCTTCTACTGTCTATTTTACTGTTAAATTTCCTTCTTGCAGCACCTTTATCAGGAATTCAATGAAATGTATGATATTGCATTCATTTGAAAATACTTTTTGAGAAATGCCTGGACATGTGGCTTCGCTGCAAGTGATAAATATCATTATGGTTCTGTATTGAACATGTAGGTTGTTAATTAATTTATTGAATAGGTGGTTTAATAATAAATTAATTAGCAACCTACACGTGGCTTCATCAAACAGGATCTCGTGTGATTAATAATAGTTTACTGTTGAATACATTCTGCGCTTTTCGTGCCCCTCCCTGTCACATCAGAAGGATGTCCATCAAACACTACAGCAACGTTCGAATCATAGTGTACTTGTAAGTATGTCAGATAACTCTTAGCAGTGCATCCGCCTCCCCCCCCCCGCGCAAATTCTGTTGCCAAACAACTTTATGAAGATGACCTCCATACACCACTACAAAATGTTTTCTTTGTTCCTTTGACAGCATCTGTGGTTGGTGTGAATGCTGAAAATAAAGAAGTTTTAGTCCCCTTTTGCATGCTGTCTTCCCTAAACAGTGGCAAAGGGAAAAGTTACAGTTCAAATATGAAAAGACTCTTCAGGTCTTCATCTAACTGTTTGGTCACACAAATTCTATGGAAGAGTGTTAGTGGCTCCACAGTAATTTTTTTTCCCCCAGTATTAGCACTGTTGGTAATTGAAGCAAGTCTGTTCACTTTATCTTTACATTGAATTGAACATTTTTGAAGTTACCACCATAATTGTGGAGATTCCTTCCAAACCAAGTTCGTAAGACAAGTGGCAATTAAGATCCTCTGTTCCTACCATGCCACTACATTTTGATACCAGCACATCATTTGCGGGGAATGGTAATTGTTGAGAAAACCATAGCATAAACTTGTTAACATCTTCATTGTCTCAAGCAATGCGAGAAGGGTTGCATGTCCACATGTTGCTCACTAGTCAATGATTTTATATTATGAAATAAATATAATTGTGAATGTAATGTAAATAATTTATCTGTTACTCGTGCTGTATCTACAGACTGTTCTCCTCCATCATTATTGTCCCGAGTGGAACACACCACCTGCGTGTTTTGCATGTGTTTCCTGATTCATTCCAACCTTGCACTCCTTGCACCACCTTCTACTTTCTTTTCGTGGTTCAGATGATGTACAGCAAATTTACTCACCTTCAAAACTGATCCATATGACGATTGCTCTAAACACCTTAGTTTAGGAGATATTTCACAAAATTCGATGAAAAATCACATTAGCAACTCTTTGATAAAAACACAACTATTTGAAGCCTATATCTCAATCGGTGCGTAAGTTACGGAGCTGAATTTGTAACTGTAGCAAATTTCTTCTGCTTTAAATTTGGAAGGAATGATTTTTTTTTTTTTTGTGTGTGTGTGTGTGTGTGTGTGTGTGTGTGTGTGTGTGTGTGTGTGTGTGTGTGTGTGTGTGTGTGTGTGTGTGTGTGTGTGTGTGTGTGTGTGTGTGTGTGTGTGTGTGTGTGTGTGTGTGTGTGTGTGTGTGTGTGTGTGTGTGTGTGTGTGTGTGTGTGTGTGTGTGTGTGTGTGTGTGTGTGTGTGTGTGTGTGTGTGTGTGTGTGTGTGTGTGTGTGTGTGTGTGTGTGTGTGTGTGTGTGTGTGTGTGTGTGTGTGTGTGTGTGTGTGTGTGTGTGTGTGTGTGTTTTTTTTTTGTGTTTTTTTTTTTTTTTTTTTTTTAAGACCAACTGTTTAGAGAATATTTAAAAAAAAAAAAAGTTGGAAGGTTTTTCAATGCTAAATGCTGCACATTGGTGCCCCAAGGTCAAAAACTTGGATTGTACATTACAGCCTCAACACTAATAACATACGAACGTATTACAATTGACAGCAAACCCCTATATTCACGATGATTTTACTGGACTATAAATAATCCACACTTTATTTGCTCACGAAACAAAGCCCCTTTCTAAAAATATAGGATAATGTGTTAAACTTCCAATTAAATAGGTAATTACACAACATTTCTTCAGTATTTATTATGTGTTGCATTATTTGTGCTAGTGAGTGTATATTAACTTCAAACATATTGTTAGTACTCTTGTGCTGCTGGAGTGAAAGTATCACTCATTAGGTTGTTTGAAAACAGATTTGGAGTAAGGTCATTGATGTTGACTTACCTGGCCTCTCACTGTGGGTCTAGTTAGGACTTCCAAGTGTTGTATTATTCTGAGGACATGAGCAGTACCATCATATGAATGTGATGGTGTCAAATATAAGGTGGAAGTGGTCAATTGGTGCTAAATTTCATTTAAAATTAGTCATGTTGGCTGCTTCTTTACTCTGTATCAGAATGTTTCTTCAATACTCTTGTGGAGAAGCAAGCACAATTTTCTGGCCCATCCTGTTGTAGCTAGCTACAATGTACCAATTTGAGTATGCTACGTGTTTCCTTGGTCCCAGCTAGCTGCTGAAGAAAGCAACATGAGCATATGCAATGTACTGATCCTGACTAGCAGTATTTCACTAACAGAGCACTTAATCAAAATGCATTGCAGGCAAAGAGCAAACACTCCCTACATAGAGCAACGGAAGGAGGATTTTTTGCTATGTTGCGAAGAAATACTTTATAATGTAATGTACCTCAGCAGTGTTATTGGGTTCATTGCACACCACTGTAAAAATAAAAATATACTGGTTAGATTAAATAAGTTAATTTTAACATTTAGATGTAATATCTACAATAGAGTGAGAAAATAATGGGAATTTTTATAAATAAATAGGAAAATTGCTGGGAATAATTAGGGAATTTTAAAATATTATTACACTTCTTTCCCAGATATGAAGGCAGCTCAAATATAAATGAGAATTTGAATGTACCACTGCTGTTAGTAATAATTCTGAGGCGGGGCTTTGCCAGGATGTTGGTGCGGGTGTCTGGAGAAGGTGTTTGCACGTGTGAACACGGGTGGAGAGCTGGGCTGCTTCAGTACGTCATGAGTGAGCAAGAGGTACATACGTGTGTTGCGCAATGCATCATTATCAAATTTCTAACAAAAGAGGGCACCAAACCTTCCGAAATTTTGAGATGGCTCTGCGCACAGTTTGGGGAAAAAACACTTTTGCAGACTCAAGTGTATGAGTGGACTAAAAAATTTATAGTGGGAAGAAAAGCTGTGGAAAATACACCTCATGAAAGGAGACTGTGGACAAGCATCACTGCAGATAACATTGTTGCCATTCGTGACATTATTGGTGAATATTGGTGGTGTAGGAATAAGTTACGGAAGTGTTCAAATCCTCTTCCGAGATGAACTCCATTTCAGAAAATTGTCTGCCAGGTGGGTTTCTTGTCTCCTCAACCAGGAACAAAGAACTTTACACCAGGAAATTTATCAGAGACTCCTGTTTCGCTACGAGGAAGAAGATGAATTCTTGCATCGTATAGTGACTTGTGATCATCATTACACACCAAAGTCCAAGCAAGCAAGCAAGCATGGAGTGGCGGCGAAGAGACAAAGCAGGTCTGGTCAAAGCCAAAACACGGCCATCTGCTGGAAAGGTACTTGCAACCGTTTTCTGGGACTCCGCGGGCGTTTTGCTGGTAGATTTTCTTCACGAACAAACGACAATTAATGCAGCCTGTTACTGTCTCTTTTTGGATGAAGCAAAAGCTGCATATCACAATAAGCGATCCCAGCAACCGATCTGAAACGTCATTCTTCTCCATGACAATGCAAAGCCACATACTGCCGCTTTAATGCGGGAAAAACTGGGGGAAATTCACTGGACACCTCTGGATCAACCACCGTACAGTCCAGATTTATTGCCCTGCGATTACCATTTGTTTGGACCACTCAAACAAGACCTAGGAGGACAGCAGTTCAGTGATGATGCAAATGTAGAAGAGTTTATGCGCAACTGGCTCCGCGCACGTCCCTCTTCTTCCTATTGGGATGGCATCAAACACTTACCAATCCGATGGAGAAAATATGTATTGAAGACAGGACACTATGTAGAAAAGTGATCTCTATATGTGTGGTTTTTTTTGGTTGATGCAGTAAATTTTAAAAAATATTTCCCGTTTATATTTGATCCGCCCTTGTACATTTTAAAATGTGAAAAGTTTATTTGCATAAACCAGCTGAAGGTGCAAATCACATGAAACTTTGTCTAGGTGAACAGTTTTTCTGATCAAAACTGTTTGAAAATCTGGTGGTTTGCTTCCCCCTTTTTTTTTTTTTTTTACCCACTGATGAGAATATGTTCATTATTAAAGTGAGTAATGTAATTTCTCTGTAGCCCAAGACATCAGCTTTAAACAACTCTCCATCACTTCTATTTTATACTATAGGTGTTTGGAAGCACAATATGCTGGCACTGACTGTTTCTATTCCATCCTTGTATCCTATAATATCTTCTCACCAAAACCTTAAAGTTTCTATGTAGTATTTATGAGAGATGGTTGTCATTACATAATAAATGAAGTTTGTTGGTTATTATGGAGTGCTCTATACATCTTTAGCTTTTCTTGAAGTAATAATTTGAGTTCAAACCTGTTGTTGTATATTGTAGTTATTTTAAACACACAGTTTTATTCTCTTTTCATTGCAAGAGCATTTTACCTCACCTACTGCTAGCTTGCTTCAAATCCTACTTCAGCGTCTCTCACTCACTGAAGATGCTTGAGGATGTTTTTGTACTAAGTGAAAGCAAGGGGGGTTTAGAACTTATTGTTGTCGGATGATAGGTAATGCACCTCCTTTCAGAACCAGATTGGTATATTCTTTGTGAACAAATTTTGGTAGCCACATAATTCTCTCCATATTGGAGTATTAATGTGACTAAGGCTCAAAAAGATTTCTCCGTTTTGTTTTCCCTTGATGAGATGTAAAATTAGATGATCTCCTATTTGTATTTACTGAGCTAAAATTCATGCAAGGTGTGTGTATTTGAATTCTCTTTCTTTATCCTCTTAGTTATGCACTGTTGGATACATTATAAAATCTGAAGGTGACAGCAGGTATCTTTCCCACAGCAGTACTGCTTCCTTTCTCTCCTCTCTCCCTTCCTATCGAATGCTGTAGTTGTTTTGTTCAAAGTCCAGGGAGCTTCCCAGGCCAGTGGTAGCAAGCATGTGCTGCCACCACTGAGCTGTGTTTCTGGCCGCAGGGGAGGAAACGTCTCGCATTCTCGCTTGAACAAAAGGTGCACATCATCCGTGAGATCGAGAGCGGGCAGAGCAAATCAGATGTTAGCCGCAAGTTAGGCTTCGCACGGTCCACAGTTGCGACTATATGGAAGCACCGTGCCGGTGTTCTTTCAGCCTACCATCGGGGTGAGAACGGCATGGTGCGCAAGGAAGAGGTTCAGATGAACAAGGCCGGCGGTGAGGAACCGCAGACGGTAAGGATGTAGTTGAGTCCCAGCAAGAAGAGCAAGCTAGCGATAATCTGGGTGGCGGTAGCATGAAGCTAGCATGGCAGAAGAACTCCTCTCTCATAACACTAGCAAACTACGACATCACTCTGTAGTAGCACAGGGGAGGTGAAATTCTTTCGGCACTAACAATGGTGTCGAAACAATTCTAGGAATTGTATGAATTGTTTCCACACATCACTGAACTGCAAGTTACAAAGATAACCATGACTATGCTGGGAACAAGACTCTTGTCATGGTTGTCAATTTATTCCAATTCACTAAATGTAATCCTTCTATTTCCAGCTTAGTAATGTTATGTAAGTTTCTATGGGTAGGTGGAATGTTTTATTTGGGAAAATAGCACTCTCTTGTATCCATGTAGTGCATGTTTTGTTGTAGTTGTATTGCAGGTGAATGTATGTTAATTGTTTGCATGTCCCCAAAGTAAATGTGAAGTGGCTTTTTAAAACTCTGTAAGGCCAGTATGGCAAATGATTGCTTGAGTTATTGGTATTGGTGTTAAAATAACATATATTTTACTATTCTTTAAGTTGTGAAGGTCATGTTATTTTTACGAAGTGTTAGGAGTAGAGAGAATTCACCAGATGAACAGTATGACAGAGCAGATTTATTTGCATTCCCTATTTGTTTACTGTTATGATGTGTGTATGATCCTGTCTTGTCCTCTATTCTTTGCAATCTTTGATAATTCCATATTTCTTTGACATGATAAATGTGTAATTTTAATCAAATTCTTCCTTTATAAAAGTTCCCCTGAATAATATTATAGTGACATTTATTTTTATACTATAGTCATTTCTTTTAAGTTCACTTATATTTTGGCTGTGAATATTGCTCAAGAAAAGAGACTGTTAATGTAGAACACTGGAAAACCTTTCAGTATTTTATGTTATGAAATTACTTTGAAAAATAACCTTAGTTCAATAAGATGTGAAAGTTATTAGAATTTATGCTGTGTAGAGAGGACAGAAATACAGTATATAACCTCAACACTTTTCACAAAGCTTCTATAACCTTTTCCTGTCTGCTGACCCATATGATTATGTATGTTAGATTTTTTTAAATTCATCCGTACTGATGAGTTACTTTCGCCATGTCAGCCTGAAGTACAGTGATTGTGCAGGAACTGTGAAGTGTGAAAGTCTGTGTGTCTTTTTACACATTAATTGTTGGGAAGTGTCCAATAATGTCTCTTTCGAAGCCTCAGGGAAGTTTCACCATTCCCAGGCCCTAATTAATTACTAATAGAAGACAATACAATGGTTGTACAAAATACTTTAAAAAATTTGCAAAAAAAATGAAATCCCCAGTGATTGGAGGTATGGCTTGAACATTCCACTATTTAAGAAAGGTGATCGAAAGAAGTACAACAATTATAGAGGTAAAAACCCTTCTCTCTCCGTCATGGAAAGGAAAACCAGAAAATTTGATGAACCTAAGCTTGGAGATCAACCCTAGATGTCGTTTTTTCAACAAGAATGCTCTTTGAAAAATATTTGGATAAGAATAGAATGGTTATAGTTGTAGTTTTGGATATTGAGGAGGCATATGATCACGTACTACATAAGCACACATGGGAATGTCTAAGATGTAAAAAAGCTCGAGTAAAACAACTGTGTGTAAATTCAAGGAGGCAAGTCAAGTTCTTTTGAAATCTAGAACATAGTCCAACAAGGGAATTGCCTATCACCTCACGACTTCTCTTGTCCGGCTCCATGGCTAAATATTTAGTGTGCTGGCCTTTGGTCACAGGGGTCCCGGGTTCGATTCCCGGCAGGGTCGGGAATTTTAACCATCATTGGTTAATTTCGCTGGCACGGGGGCTGGGTGTATGTGTCGTCTTCATCATCATATTCATCCTTATCATGACGTGCAGGTCGTCTCTGGGCGCCAAATTAAAAGACCTGCACCTGGCGAGTCGAACATGTCCTTGGACACTCCCGGCACTAAAAGCCATACTCCATTTCATTTTACCACTTCTCTCCATTATGATAATGTATGAGGGTATAAAAGCAGTGAAAATGAAAGATCAGACAACAAATGCACTTGTAATTGCTGATGTTATGCTATGGGCTAAGGCAGAAGCAGAAGTTCAAACTAAACTAGAGCTTTGGCAAGAAAAAATTGAAAGAATGGGAATGGGAAGTACTATAAACCAAAAAATAGGCTATAGGTTACAAGCTGCAGCAAAATTCTAGCACTCCATTTATCACCTACTTTGGAATGGCACATTTTTCAAGCTTCCAAGGTCACACTGTACAAAACACATCTTACAAGAGGGCATTCCCTACTCGTCACCACCGATTTCGCTCAAATTTATAGAACAAGCAGGGCTTGGCTAGAAATGAAAGTATCCGAAGTCGGAACTCCAGATGGCCAAGCGTATAGGAAATAAAAATAAAAATGTTGATGCGGTTCTCGCACTGTATAAGCCACTTACGTTAGTGCGCACGCCGAGCAGTTGTTGGTGTATCGGTAAGAGCTTGGACTGGTAATTCAATGGTCGTGGGTTCGACTCCGTGCGCGGAGAATGTTTTTTCTGTCAACTTTTATATTATTCGTTTTCCAATTCAGCAAAAAGGTGAATAATTAATTTTATTTATTTATTTATACGCGAAAGGCATCGAAAAGGTAAAAAAAATTGGGATATCATTGTCAGATTTTTTTCTACCTGCGCCAAGAATCTATTGTTTGTGTACAGTCGGCAGGAGCAACCTTTACTTGCCAGGTGGAAACGAATCCTACAGCGAAACGACTATTCACGTTTATGGCACATTCCCCAAGCCAATAAAGGAGAAAGAAAGAAGAATTTCTGTTTGAACACATCGGGAAAGTTCGCAACTCCAAATTTGCTACAATTGTGCGCTCATTAAAAAAATGATGCCTTATATGCCTTTTTCATATAAAACAATAAAAGAAATTAAAATAAATGAATAATATAAAAGTTGAGAAAAATATCCTCCACACGGGGAGTCGAACTCACGACCATCGAATTACTAGTCCAAGCTCTTACCGCTTCGTCAATTACTGCTCAGTGTGCGCACTAACGTAAGTGGCTTACACGGTGCGAGAGCCGCGTCAACATTTTCATTTTTATTTTTATTTTCTATATGCTTGGCCATCTGGAGCCACTTTGGGTACTTTCATTTCTAGCCAAGCCCTGCATGTTCTATAAATTGGTGCAAAATCGGTGGTGATGAGTAGGTAATGCCCCCTTGTTAGACCATTTCTAACATACAGACTGGAAGCAGCAACTTTTGAGTGCAAAACATTGCCTACAAGCCACTGAATTGAAGTTCCTTTGTTCTTGTCTCCAAAAGACAGAGAGAGAGAGAGAGAGAGAGAGAGAGAGAGAGAGAAAAGGAGTGAGAATATCCAGCAAATACGTTGATTGGACAAGAGTTTGTTGGGAACCTTAGAATTGAGCAGCTTACAGTGATGTGGAGATATTAGAAGGATGATTCCCAGAGCAAGACTTCAGGTTGGGAAAAGCAAATTTTCAAAGACCTTGCCAAACATGATGGTACTTGGCACCCAAAAGTAGAACATTAGCTGTGGGTGGATAGGACAAACTGGAAGAGGCTTGTAAATACCTGCACCCGACTTGCTGGAGTGGAGAATTGATGATGATGGTGATGATAGGGCTGGATTTTGAAGAAAATTCAGTTTTTATTTGAGTGCTCAGAGATGATGCTTAGTGGCAGTTATGTGTATTCTGCAATAATTATGTTAGATATATGGGTCATCTAAATTCTTTTCCTCCCACTCTTTACAGAATAAAGCCATTTTTAATATTTAGGTGCATTTTGAATTGTCATTCTTTTATAGGTCTTTTTTGATTGGATATGGTTAAATGTTAATTTTAAAGTCATTTTTGTAGTATCTGTATTTCTAAGATATAAAACTCATATCAGCGTAAACATGCATATGCTGACCTCACTCACATCTGCAAACTGTTTGGTAAGTCCACATGTTTAATATGGCCTAGTGCAATACAACATGAAAACATGCTTCTCTTGCTAACAGATTCAGTGCCTTGGCTTACATAGTAAAGACAGCAAAATCTATCAAATGAATTTACTTATCTGGTCCATACTTTGCATCGCATTGTGGAAGAAGTCAGATGAGAATTTTCAGAATTAGATAGACTAGTTTCCTCAGCAAAGAAAGTCTTTGTCAAAGCACTGTCCCAAATTATTTCAAAGACAAGGCCCTGGCATAGCTTTGCCCCCAGCACCTGTTTTGACATACTGGCGTTTGACTGCCTGCATATGCCATTGTGACAATTTTCATATAGTGAGAAATAGTGAATAGCTTTGATAGGACAGATTCTAAGACAATTGGGAGTGCACAGGATCTGTTTTCTGATCCTTAAATTTAAGGTAAATAGGCTTGTTCAAATTTTTCATTTTTGCCAGAAACCTTTCTCCTTTTGAGTTTGTCCTGTGATATTATTTTACCACCTGTATTTATCTTTGGTTATGTTTCTTTCCTTTTCCTGTACTTATCCAGATTTCTTCTTATCCTACACTCATCCCACATCAAGACTGAAGATCTGTCGGGATGGCTCCCCAGTGAGTGTTGATGCCCACCCTCCTAATGAAAATAGGAAGCAGAAAAGAGGTCATCGGAAACTGAAAAGAGATGGATGTAGAACTGGGATTGATGAGAAGAGAGCCTATTTATTTGAAGCCGGCATTGTCTTTTTGTTTTCCAGTTTGTCCTTGTCTGCTATTTCTGTTGCTCCCTCTTCTTACACTGACCTGCAGTTGTGTTCATCCTGTTGTATGTGTTCCTTTCTTTTTCCTCTCTGATTTGATTTGACACTTCATTCCTTTCCTGTGCTTATATGGTAAGGAAATTCTGTTGTGCAAAAAGATTGTATAATGAATTGTATCTCTAATATAAACTAGCGGCAAGGATCATTAATTGGAAGTACACATTTGGTCATATTTTCAAATTTTTGAGTCGTACCTCATTATTTTTGACAGTATATTTGCCTGTATATTTCGGGCAAATTTAGATTCTCAACATCCAAACCCTAGTAATAACAGTAGGTTTTACTTAATACTGTGAACAGATTGTTGAAAAGGTACATCATTGCAAAAAATGTACAGAGAAAGAAAAATAGCTATGCCTAGTGTTTACCACAATTTAAATTACTAATTAGTAGTTACCAACAGAATGATATTTTTTTTAAATTGTCCTCGATATGAAATAATATATCCTACAGTAATTCTACATGTGTTTCTTAAAATGGAACGAATGCCCAGCTTAAGTTTGAGTTTCTCTGAGTAAATTTAGCAGTGGTTAAGGCTGAAGCAAGAAGAAAAGGATAAAATAAGATATAAAATTCCTCCTATACTATTCCCTTCTTAAATACCAATATTACTACTTTTACAAACTCAAACTGAAAGGAGATTATCTGAGTACAAATTGAAATTGTGTTCTAATTTTTCTAAACTATGAGCATTATGATTCATTTTAGCAAGAAAATGAAGTTGAATACGGAGCACTTTAAAAGGAGATTAATGTCATATTTAAACCAGTACTGTATTGTGATTATGATCCGAGATGGACACAACATTGCAGGTCTTGAAGTTGCATAGTAAGTGCAGTGTTGTCCAGTTGAGCTGATGTACTTTCTCTTGCTTTTCACTGCAATAAAGTGCGTAATAGTTATATAGCCTGTTCATATTAAGGGGTATGTCTGTATGTCGTCATCATCATCATCATTATTTCCCCTTTCCAGCTTCCCGGGTTGGGTTATGAATCAAGGACCTCCATCGCTGCCTGTCTCTCCAGCACTCTTCTCCTTTTTTTTTTTTTTTTAGTACATCTTCTGGTTTTCCTCCCCTAATTCTATCCTTTCTGGTCTTGCCCTCGATACCTCTTAGGAATTTCATCTCTGCTGCATGTATTCTACTCTCCTCTCATTCTCCTGTAGTCCACATTGCAGCTGCATAGGGTAGTATGGGTTCATAATAGGTTGAATATAATACTTTCTTACATTTCTTCGGGACATATTGGTTCCACAGAATAACCCTTACACGCCGGCAGAAGCTGTTTGCTTGTTGTATTCTTTTCCCAATTTCCTCAGTTATCTTTCCATCTTCTGTGATCTCACTTCCCTAGTACTTGAAACTTTTAACCACTTCTAGAATTTTACCATTCAGTTTTATCTTTCCTCTTCCTTCCTTCCTTCCTTCCTTCCTTCCTTCCTTCCTTCCTTCCTTCCTTCCTTCCTTCCTTCCCCTTGTCATCACTATTGTTTTACTTTACTCTGTGCTTACTTACATCCTAAATTTTTCTATCTTTTGATTCCATCCATCTACTTGTTTTTGCACTCCCGTTTCATCCTCACCCTATATCACTTTCATCTGCAAACAACATGGCTTTTGTTGCCTTTTTTCTCAATCTCTGTTTAATGTTTTTATGAATTCCATCATGACTATGATGAATAGTATGGGGGATAGTACACTTGCCTGTCGGAGACAGTTTCATCTTTAAACCATTTTATTTTTTCTATACTAGTCTTCACATTACTAATACAATTTTTGTACGTAGCGTTTATCATTTGCATTTCTACTCTGTTACCTTATTTTTTCCTTAATGTGTCCCATACCAACTGTCTGGGCACACTGTCATAAGCTTTCTCATTGTCAATAAATGTTATCACTACGTCTTTTCCAAACTCCGATCTTTTGTCCATCATATGTCTTAATATAAAGATCAGGTCAAACGTTGATCTGTGTTTCCAAAAACCATATTGTTATTCTTCCATTTCTCCTTCTCCTCCTCAGTCTTCCCTCCAATACTCTCTCAAATATCTTAGCTACATGGGCAATAAGGGTGATCCCTCTGTAGTTATTACATTCCTTTTTATACCTTTTTTAAATATCGGGATAATTAAACCCCTTCCCCACTCTTCTGGGATCTCTTTCTTCCTCCAGATTATTCTAAATAATCTATACAGCTACTGTAGCTCTATTGGTCGTGCTGCTTTTTTCATTTCCGTAGTTACTTCATCCACTCCTGTGGCTTTACCACTTTTCATCTTTTGTATGGCTTCCTCTGTTTCTAAGATCGATATCTTGTTTTCTTTCTCTTCTTCTTTCTTCATTGTTTCTTCTTGTTCCTTCTCATCTACCAGTTCACTGTATTTAATATTTAGCAATTCTGAGAAGTATTCTTCCCATCTCTTTAGTATGTCATCTCTTTGCATCAATATCTGCCCTGTTTCAGTTTTTACAAATTTTGTATTTTCCATATTTTGTAAATTATTCTTCACCAAACCATACAAAACCTTTTTACTTGCCTTTATATTCTTCTGTTAAGTTCCTGTGAAACTTTCCCAGCTCTTCTGTTTCTCTTCTTGTACTATTTTCTTCCATACCTTTTTGGCTTCTTTATATTTTTGCCAATTCTCTGTACTGTTGCTGCCTATCCACTTCCTCCAAGCCATTTGTTTCTCTTTAACTGCTTCCTTTACCCTGCTGTTCCACCAAGGAGTCTCCTTTTCCTTTTTCTTCCCTGATAGTCTTCTAGAGCTGTTTACTGCAGCCTTTACTAAACCATTTCTGAAACATGTCCATTCCTCTTCCACACTGTTCACATCATCTTTGCAAATTTCTTTCTTCAGATCCTCTTGAAACTTTTCCCTTATTTCTTTCTCTTTTAACTTCCATCCCTTTATTATTATTTCCCTTATTTCTATTAACTTCGTTATTTTACCAGGTCTTAATTTGGTTACCATCACTTTATGGTCTCCTTCAAAATCTGCTCTTGGGATTGCTGTCACATCTTCCAGTTGTCTACATTTCTCCTTGTCCACCAGAATAAGATCAATCATTGTCTGTCTTTCTAACTCCCCAACCATATCTAGTTAATTTTTGCAAGTTCTTTTTTCTAAACCACGTATTGCCAACAATTAATCCATTCCTTCTACAAAGATCTATTACCAAATCTCCTTCTTCATCTTGGTTTCCATAACTATAGGGACCAATTATCTCTTCTTTTCCCTGTCTGTCTGTTCCAACATGTGCATTATGTCTCCCATTATTATAACCTCTTTGTCCTCAATATAACTTTCCAGTTCTTCTAGAAACTCTTCTAAACATTCATCTGCATTCCCCGATTGGGGCGCATATATCTGTATAAAATCCTTGATTCCACTCACAAGTCCAAGTCTAACTTTAATTATCCTGTCACTGATCTGGTCAATTTTGTCCACATATTACGTAGGTCTTCTCTCAATATAACACCAACACCAATTGTTGCATCTTTCCTCCACTCCAATATAATCTATACCCTTTCTTCAATTCTTTTTGACCTTTCCCCTTCCAGTTTGTCTCACTCATTCCCATCATTGCTGTGTCTTCTCCATATACTCCATCAGTTCTTCTACCTTGATATTCAAAGTCATGACATTGAAGATGCCGATTCTTGTGATGTCTGGTAGCCCACTTCTCACAGTTCCCCCAGAGCACCAGGAAATGGACGTCACTTCATGGTGACGCCCTAGCATTTTCCAAGACCTCGATTCACTGGCACTCAGTTTATAGGTTGTTTAAACGATGGGTTCGCCACTCCCAAAGGTATTTTATTACCTTCTGCAAGGTTCAAATTAGGCCGCCCCTAACATGGAGTCAGACGCTTTTTGTAGCCGCTCCTCTGGAGTACAGGCGCTACGGATTGCCCCTTCCGCCATCTCCATCGTACCACAGTCCATCTTCTACGTTGTAGATGCCGTTGAGGTCTTTACCCATAACCCAGGGCAAGGGCTCTCCATATTTATGATCTCTGGAGAGAGGGTGTCCCAGTATCTTAAAGCCCACAGGAATTGGGCTACCTGTTGGTCCGTGGGTTGTATTGGGTATTTTAACCAGCCCTACGTACTGTAGGGACCTCCTAACCGCCACCTGGGGATGCGCTCTGTAGGGGTCAGCTTTCCCTGGTTACTTATTGGAAGTTAATCCCACCCACAAAAGCTGAGGTTATTTGTCTGTGTGTCACTGCTTTAAATAGTGTATGTGCTATTTTTAAAGTATCTGTTGTTCTTGTAGGACCCATTGTGTTTAGTCACGAGCATTAAACAGTTCAAACTAGTCTCAGGCTCGGGAACCACGAGTTCGAACCACACCATCAGTAATCCTCAGACAAGCGATTACGTGGAATTTGTACTCAGGGGTGGCCTGAAGGGCTGATTTATAATACATTAATTTCACACTTAAAATGCATAAAAATCAATTACATCTAACTGTAAAAATCCATCAAAATTAAAAACATTATTTTAGTATATTTCTGTATGGTGATATTTTGTTAAAATATGATTATGCTATTCTATTTACTTCAGTATCTTGTCATAAGAAGTACATAGGCTAATTAACAAGTGCCCTCTTCTGACTTACCAATCATTTGAAACTGGGAGTTCTGTACAGAAAAATCATGCGAGGATAAATTATCATAACAGTGAGAATATTTATGTAGAATAAATTTGGAATTTATCATTAATGTTAGGTCCAGTAATCCCATGGCACTACAGCCCTTGAAGGGCTTTGACCTACCAAGCGACTGCTGCTCAGCCCGAAGGCCTGCAGATTACGAGGTGGCGTGTGGTCAGCACGACGAATCCTCTCGACCGTTATTCTTGGCTTTCTAGACCGGGGCCGCTATCTCACCATCAGATAACTCCTCAATTGTATTCACGTAGGCTGAGTGGACCTCGAACCAGCCTTCAGGTCCAGGTGAAAATCCCTGACCTGGCCGGGAATCGAACCTGGGGCCTTCGGGTAAGAGACAAACACGCTACCTCTACACCACAGGGCCAGCATTAGGTCCAGTGTATATTAAAATTGTCAGATGCTTGTAATGAGCCTTATGCAGACTTAGATCTTGTCAGACTTTTCTGGAATAGTTCATTCAACAATTCATTATAAATCAGGTGTGAAAATATTGGAGAATAGAAGATGGGCAGTACCTTAAATCATTTTTCAGATTTTTAATAATTTGAAGCAATGTATTTCCCTAAAATTAGACTGGTTTTATCAAACTTTATCAACCATGTGTGTTTATTGAAATTTTAGTAGTGGACACAGTCTGTAAGAAATATATGTATGCTTTTTCAGAATTGCTATTTAGTTCTTAAGAATTATCCACCAATGAATTATAAAAAGGCCGAGGAGGAGGAGGAGGAGACTACTCTGAGCCACTCAGCCCTGCAATGGTGAACTCTTGTGTAGCTTTCAATTGTATACATCACTATCAGAAGAGATTTGCTATTTCTTTTCACAAACGAATATAAATTGAACCGTTATAAAATTACATTCAATTACCATATTCGACAATTAAGTAGCCTGTAGGGTGGCGGATTCAGAGAACATATGTACATGACATTTTAAATAGGCTGAAGATTTTAATTCATCATTGTGAATGAATGCGAGAGTGCAACCTGGAGAACAGTGACTATATCAGTAAAGACAGTTGAAGTAGGTTGAAAGTGTTGCAGCAAGTGGCTTGTAAGCCCGGGACACTGGCATAACCCAAGGGGGCCGCGCGCCCCCCCCCCCCCCCCCAAATGTTTCCTGAAACTAGAGCAAGGATCAGCTGTTGTTTTACGTACGGTACGGACAACTTTAAAACTTTGGCGGAAATGTTAAATTAATGTAGCAACAAAGAATCTACTAGCATGACTCAGTAGGGTCAATTCTCCATACTTATACTGCTTGAATGAAAGGAAAACATTTAGGATTGTGATGCGATGGGATGTTTCCCTGTAGAGGCCTCAGTATTGAGAATGCAAACATGTGTTGACAAATGTCAAGGCATGAGGAAACCGAGATAACGGGGGCCATGGCCAGAAACAGTTGCAAGCTTACAGCATTGTGTCAGCTTTTGCACATCGGTTCCCAGAAACATCATCCTAGGGATCCTCGGGTTGTGCTGTGTTTAAGTTGCAGCATTGGAAAGACTGTGACAGGATTGTGAGCTGCATGTTAAGTTCCTTATTTTGTGCCAGAAAAGTAACTTTTTTTGAAGAGGGACCGTTTTGTCACTGAGAAGCCAAAACTACATTATAAAATTTTTTGTTTTTTAAATTCTAACTAGCAAGACAATCGTGGATGCGTTCCTAAGTTTAATAGGTAGGCCTATATATTTTGTCCGAGGACTGATTGGAACCTCAGATGGCACCAGCAAAAGTGCTGGTAACTATTTTGTAATTGGCAGATGAGATAACTCAGTTCCAGTGGTTCTATCTTCTAATCAGGACGGCCCAGGCTTGAATCGCAGTCAATGCATGAAACATTTTTAAAATGGGAAGTCACGTTCTATTGATACGGATTCTACTTAAAACACTACATCCCGTCCCATACCTTTCTTTATACTTTTGAGCCATAACTGCATCATTTATGGTAGTGTATTTTGAGCATCCAACCATTCTTCGGGTTTACCTTGTGCCTTAAATGGTGAGTGGATGCAGTGACGTACCCACAGTACAGGCCAGTAGCGTGGATAAAATTTTTCCTTGGAAGAGGTTGTGAAAGGATTTTTTTATTTTTATTTAGAATTTGCTTTACGTCGCACCGTAGGTCTTACGGTGACGATGGGAAAGGAAAGGGCTAAGATTGGGAAGGAAGCGGCCATGGCCTTAATAAAAGTACAGCCCCACCATTTACCTGGTATGAAAATGGGAAACCACGGAAAACCATCTTTAGGGCTGCCGGCAGTGGGGTTTGAGCCCACTATCTCTCGGATACAAGCACATAGCTGTGCGCTCTTAACCGCATGGCCAACTCGCCCGGTGGATATGAAAAGAAATCCGGTCCTACTGAGTGCGGTGACGGATCTTCAGTAGACATTGATGGTTTTGATTGTTACCATGTACAATCATAGCTTCTGTACTCTTAACATAAACCGACAGCCCCGTGTCGGTAGATTTACTGGCACGTAAAAGAACTCCTGCGGGACTAAATTCCGGCACCTCGGCGTCTCCGAAGACCTTAAAAAGTAGTTAGTGGGACGTAAAACAAATAACATTTTAAAAAAAATTATTATTAATTACTTAACATAAACTGGCTGCATTATTGAAACTGATTGTAAAATTGATAATATCGTTCTTCGTTTGCAAGGAAGTAGAATCTTCATTTAATTTGTCGTCTTAAAAAAGGAACCACTTTGTTACTACACCCCATGAAGGTGACTAACTTCCAGGTCGTAGATATTTCAATTACGGGAGACTCAAGGCCAACTCTAATGCACCCAAAAACAAGGCTGTATCTTCCCCATCCCATGTCTTTCTTAACTTTGTCAGTGCTGGGAATCGAATGCAGGATGCCTTAAGTCAAATTGTAAAATAAGGAGACCTAAAAGTAACCAGCCAGCCACGCAGTGTAGGGGTAGCATACCTGCCTCTTCCCCAGGTTCGATTCCCAGCCAGGTCAGGGATTTTTACCTGGATCTGAGGGCTGGTTTGAGGTACACTCAGCCCACATGTTTATAATTGGGAAGCTATCTGACGGACTTTTAATTTGTCATACCATTTTGTCTCATTTCTTATCAGTGGCCGATGACCTTGATGTTAGGCTCCTTTAAACAACAATCATCATCATCATCACTTCTTTATTGCTTATCACATGACCATTATTAGAATAACATTCCTTTATTTATTCTAAACCAGAATATTGCCTCTTTACTCAAACTTTTCATTCTTGCATTCATTTCACTTGTACTCGAAATATATGAAATGCTGCATTTTCTTGGCATGGGAGTAACAGAGGTAGTTGCAGGGGTTGTGGGAGGTGGTTGTCATCCAAGTAGTCCAGACACCCTAGGAGTTTTAACAATGTACTTTTATTAAGTATTTTATATATAATGTATATTAATATTAGCTTCTGGAGTATGACTCATTGGCTGAATGATCAGTGTTGGGGCCTTCAGTTCAAAGGGTACTGGGTTCGATTCCTGGCCGGGTCGGGGATTTTAATCGTGTCTGATGAATTCTGGCTCAGAGACTGGGTGTTTGTCCCAACACTTTCCTCTTCATATTCAGACAACATACTACACTACCAACCACCAAAGAAACACACAACAGTGATTACATCCCTCCATATAGGGTTGGCGTTGGAAAGGACATCCGTCTGTAAAACCGGGCCAAATCCACACGTGCGACACGGTTCACACACGCGACCTATGTGGGAAAAGCGGAGGAAGAAGATTACTATTAGCCTCCGGAATCTGCATGAATCCACCACTCTTACTTGGATCCAAGGACGCTCATTTCCTTTTTAGGTATTCTACACCACCTAAACTCTGGAAGTTTGGACACCTATCAAAATAAAATTCTGAAAGAATGGCGCCCCTCCCCCGCCAAACTGAAATCCTGGCTATGCTACTGGCCCGGGATACAGTCGAGTAGGATCTTGGCTGTAAGTTGTCCAAAAAAATTTCACCAGGAGGAATGCTTCAGAAGGGGCCTAAAGCTTAAAACTTGATGTATCTCTCTTTTGGCTAGTTTTACACGAAAATAGCTCATGGCAAATTTTTGTTCTGTGCATTTTTCTGATACAGTGAAAAGGGAAATATCAGTGGCTTTCCAAGAACCAATAACTAGCTCTATAGACTTTTAAAATAGTTGCATGGAGATCACTCCAACAATGTTTTAAAAACTTTGTACAGTACGCAAAACATTTTGTGATACCTGGTTTTACGGGGTGAGGAGTAAGGAGGAAGCTCTCCTGGTTCCAATAATCAGGAACTGACTGCCAACTGAATGGAAATGAAATCTGAATTGAATTGATAGTATGATCGATTGATATGAATTTTCTAAACCTTTATTATCTTAAGCCAACAACAGTGTCACACACACACATTATGTAACATTATATAACATTTCTCGATGCAAATCTTGTTCTTAGCATGAATTCTATATTTTGATTTGCTGTGTAAACAACAACAGTACTGTGGCGGCAGATTTAATTCAAAAACATAAAATGATGGGAATGAGATGGTAAACTTATCAATATATACAAAATCATGCCATACACAAGGTAAAACTTAACTTACAGGTAATTCAAACGGCAACTACGGAAAGGACGTGGAAGTGGCAGGAGCCCTATGAGGTCCGTGGTAAAGTATAACATTATGGGGAAGAAAAAGTTCTCTATAATCACCCTCGAGTGGTATATTAATTAACAAATGAAAAAGATACAGAATCAAATCAAACAAAACAAACAAATGACATTGCCGATGACAATTAAGCACAATTTTGAAACAAAATATATTTAAATAAATTTATGAAACACAAACGTAGTCTTCTGGCGATATGGATTAAACTTTAACATGGAAATTGACACAGAATGACCGGAGGCAATCTCAAAAGAAGAAAAATCTTTACACGCGATTGGTAACATTGTTAACCACTCAACACTGGAGTGCCGTACACTGCACTCAGATTCCCAAATGCTCTCTGTCGCGGAGTGACGTACATTGCATGTGTATAGCAGCTTCTGATTTCTGCTTCTATCTGTTGAATATTTCTTGAACTATTACAAACGTAGTAAGATATATCTATAGACGAAGCGTCGATCTTTCATTTGATGCGTATATCTATAGAGTTTTTATCGATTTAGTATGATATATCACATTTGAAAAACCAACGAGTTCTGTTGTTGACATCATGGGAGCTAAACATTTTCTTGTGATCGCGAATTTGAAAATTAACGATGTTTTACTGAATGATGAAATGGAAAATTTAATTTTGTTAAGCAAGGACTAGGATATAGATTTTGAGAGTGAAGGTAGTGATCGTGACATTGATGTTGCTTTTGATACACGGGAAAATATCGGCCATGATGTTATTGATGGTGTGTTTGTTGGAGAAGATGTGGACAATTACAGAGGGCAAAGGGAAATGTTTACGGCAAATTATGGGTCTCAGAATGCTGCAAAAAATTGCTTACATCCTGTGTGAAAAATTTTCAGTTATATTCTACTGTCGAGTTCATAAAGATGATAGTAGAATATGCAAATATTTATGCTCAACATCGCATGCGGTCACACGGTATGTTATTTCTGTTCCGATCGAGGGTAAATGAATGTGTACCGGTTACTGTGGAGGAAATGTATGTAGTTTTTGCGTTGTGTACGTTAATGAGCATAGTACAGAAACCTGTATTGAGATTTTATTTCTCAAAAAATCTGAGTATTAGCTACTTCTATATTTGGTTCACCTGTATCTCCAGTTTGATTTGAAACCTCAGAAATTTCCTCCACTTCATTGACCTTAGATAATTCCAGTAAATTATGCTGTTTGTGTGTTTATGCGCTAACTAGCTGATGTACCCGTGCTTCGCTACAGAATTCTACAGTGTATACACCATTCTAGGCTAGGTAGTGTACATGTTGTGAGCAAGATTGTATTCAATTGCATAGCTCTTAATGTTACCCTAGAAACTTGACGGCAAAGTCACCAAACGTCTTTTCTCGTATGAAGACCGGGTTAGGGAATTTTCATTGTAATAGTAGGCCCGCTTGCCTACCATCAGCCACAATCAGGTTGGAGAGTTTTCATTGTAATGGCAGACACTCGCTCTCCACCTGCCTTTTTACATTCTCAGAAAGACTGTCTCAGTGGTTCTCTCAACTAAAATGAACATTGGTCATTACCTCCCAGATTTTGCATCTAACTCAGCACATTGAAGATGGCTTTGAGTTTTAAAAAAAGTCGCAGGCGTCACATTTGTTGGTCTCACACCGGCGTATGACACGGTAAACCACAGTCTCCTGTTAAAAAAATTTCACATTCTTATGAAAGATCTTGAGTTAACACGATTGGTAGCTACACTTCTTCATAACCGCTGATTCTTTGTTGAATTTCAGGGTCGGCAAAGTCGTCAGCGAACTCAAAAGAATGGCTTGCCTCAAGGAAGTGTACTGGTGCCTTTGTTTTTTAATATATACACAAATGATCAGCCACAGCCTGAAGACACCAAGAGTTTTATCTATGCTGATGACCCTGCTCTCGCTGTCCAATCAGATAGTTTTGAAGAGAAAGAATGCACCCTGAAATCTGCCCTAGAAGAACTCGGCAACTACTATGATCAAAACCAACTTGTGCCAAACCCGAGCAAAATGCAAGTTTGTGCATTCCATTTACGGCATCGACAAGCCAACAGGAAACTCGTTGTGACATGGAATGGAACTACGCTAGACCACTGCTTCCATCCCAAATACTTGGGTATCACTCTTGATCGCAGTCTCACCTTCAAGGTGCACTGTATGAATGTAAAACAAAAGGTCTCTTCCAGGAACACACTTAGAAAACTTGTTGGATCTACACTGGCTTAGCAGATGTCATGGGATAGTCACCTAATAGCGTGTGGGGCGTCCTCTGGCCCTACAAACTGCAGTGAGACGGCGTGGAAGTGAGTCGACATGTCCCTGGTAGTCCTCTGGACGCAGCTGACATTAAATTTTTTGCAGAGCGGCCGCCAATGCTGGTCTGTTCGTGGGTGCAGGATCCATGGCACGGAGCCTGCGTTCCAGGACATCCCAGATATGCTCGATAGGGTTCATATTGGGGCTCCTGGGTGGCCATGGCAGTCATTGTACCTCTGCTGCATGTTCCTGGAACCATTCCCAGGCAACGTGGGAGCGATGTGGCAGCGCGTTATCATCTTGAAACACCGCAAAACCATCTAGGCGCTGGAAGGCCAAAAATGAGTGGAAATGGTCTCCAAGCAGCTCAACATACCGCGTACCATTCAAAGTCTCTTCCAGAACAACTAGGGGGCCCATTCCATACCAGGAAAATGCACCCCAGAGCATGACAGAGACACCAGCGCCCTGGACCACACCTTCGAGGCAGGCGGGATCCATCACTTCATGTGGTCTGCGCCATACACGGTGCCTCCCATGGGCATGGTGCAGTTGAAATCGTGATTCGTCCGACCATATCACGTTACGCCACTGTTCCAGTGTCCATCCCTGGTGACTGGCGACTGTGCCCGATGATGTTGGGTTAACAGTGGCACCCATGTGCGGCGCCGGCTCCCATACCCCACAGAACCCATGTTCCTACAGATTGTCCACTGGGAGACGTGTCTAGCATGGCCTGTGTTGAATTGAGCCATGATTTGTTGCACGGTTGCCCATCTGTCACTATTGACAGTCCGCCTCAGATGTCGCCGGTCGCGGTCATCGAGGGTGGCTGGACGGCCGGTCGTTCATCTGTTGTGGACGGTGACACCCACATTCAACCATTCACGATACACCCTGGACATGGTTGATCGTGTGAAGCCGAATTCCCGCACCACTTCCGAAATCGCACTTCCCATCCGTCGGGCACCAACCACCATACCCCGTTCGAACGGTGTCAGCTCACGACGACGTTCCATGTTACACCTGTCACATGCACAACCACTGCTCACAAGGTCTCCTATACAACTGCTGCTGGCACAGGAGGCGTGTGGTGCGCAGACAACACCCCTGCGCATCAGTGCTCTGCTATCCCATGACATTTGCACAGTCTGTGTACTTGGGGCATACACCCACAAAATGTTAGAACTACTGCACTAGCCTTATGTTACTCCGCCGGTGAATATGCCTCTCCAGCATGGTACAAATCTGTCCTCGCAAAACAGATTGATGTGGCACTCAGTGAAAGCTGTAGAATAATTACTGGTGTACTGAAGCCAACTCCTCTCAAGAAAATCAATTACATTGCCGGTATTGCTCCTTGTGACGTCAGGAGAGAGGTTGCTGCTAATAACTAAAGGATTAAAACAAATTTAATGCCTTCACATCCACTCTTTGGATACCAACCTGCCCAACGCAGACTGAAGTCCAGGAAAGCATTTTTAACATCTTCAGAACACCTGAAAGAATCATCGGACAAAGTCAGGATTACCAAATGGAAACAAAAGACCCCGGCCTTTTGAAATGGATGGAACCATGGGAAGTGTTGCCTCCCGGTCACACCGAGGACTGGTTGACATGGAGGTCCTTAAACAGACTTAGATGTGGAGTGGGTAGAACCAGAGCAAATCTACAGAAATGGAACTTCCCCCATCGATACGGCCTTTTGTGACTGTGGCGAACTTCAGACAACTGAACACCTGCTATGTTGTCCCCATGTGTCCATCAAACTGCACAATGGAAGACTTGGTGCCGGCCAATCCAAATGTCCTTGAAGTGGCCAAATTTTGGGCCGAATCGGTGTGTCATCTGTATGACATATATTGTTGTAGACCTTTTACTTGTATATATTTCTGTATATAGTTTGTTTCTTTTAAATGTAGTATTATTCTATTTACTTCTGATTCGAATAAAGAAAGAAAGATAACGTCAGTAGGAATGCTGCGATTAAAAGCATTGCTATCATATGAATTACTCGATAAAATTAAAAACCACACATTTTCTCACTTTTAACGAACAGTACTCCGCTGCCGATCTAACAGTCCAAAGTTCCAGATCTGGAATGACCAAGCCGCAGACAGCCGTGATCCGCGACCACTCTTCGTATTTTTTCGGTAAGGGGCGTCTAGTAGTGGAGAGTCCCAGCTGTTTCCTAGGAGTACCCGATAAGTCGGAAAATCTCCATTCACTACAATGGCGGCGGACAAGAACTATCTCACTAAGTTATTTGGTGAATTCTAGTGCTATAATTTGGAATAGGCTTAAATTGTAATTCTAGACCAGGTCCTACTACTACTACTACTACTACTACTACTACTACTACTACTACTACTACTACTACTACTACTACGTGTGCACACTGCTCGTTCAAAACAGTGTGTCAGAGCAGGGATTGAATAGCTGGAATATTATGATGAACCAGTGTGTTACGTACTAGCAGTATTAGAAAATGTATAAACCAGAGGAATGGCATTCTAAAGAACGTTTTCTGATTCCCCAGCTATTTAGCGTTAATATTCAGTCAGGCTGTTGTACTCGGTATGCAGCAGTAGTCCCATCTATTGGAGTTGAGTGGCAGCATAAGAGACAAAGACCATCACAACAAACACTTGTTGGTGTGATGTTATTGTTGAACGATGTCATGCGTTTTCGATATTGTAGGCCTTCACGTTTAGTTTTCTTCCGACTCTGAAATACCATTCTTATCATAGTCGGTACGGTAAAACTGAGTAAAACATAAATGATCGGAAACTGCATGCTCTATAATTTTTCTTATGTAGCACTTTTCGAAAAACCAATTACGCATTTAAAAATTAAATTTTAGGCACCTTCCCCTAAACTACAATTTCATCCAGGGTGAAAAAAATTTGTTAATGCCTAGATTTAGTGACTCATCTCTCGACTTTACATACTGATTTTTATTAAAGTCTCTTCAGCCGTTTTCTCGTGATGCGTGTACATACATAAATACAGACAGACAGAAATTACATAAAAATAAAAAGTGCATTTCCTTGTTACTGTGGGCATGACCGATACAGAAATACCATTCTTTTCAAATTCTGAGCAATATACAGACAAAACTCTTATTTTATATATATAGATAACATATTGAACATTTTGGTAAAATTCATTGAACCGCTTGTCGTTTACGCCCGATTGGTGCTATACTCCTCCCACAGCACACGGTAGTCAGGTAATGAAAGTTGTCCCACGCTGAGAGGTTAATCAAGAAAAGGAAGTTAAATTTACATTTAGTTTCAAATACTGAACAAGTAAAGAGAATTGCCTCCAAACACAAGGATGATATGACTGTCCATCAAGGCACAGTCATTCAAAAACCCAAACTTGGTAAATGCCGAAGTCTAGAAGGAAACTCCGATATGCAAAATTAAAAGTTACATTATCATGGAAGTTACTTAAATCAAACAAAGGCCGGAACAAAGAAAGAGTTTAAAAATTAAATCAACCATGAGATAACAGCGCTTACCGTGAGAAGCCAGTAACCCCAGAAGGCTGGAGTCCTGAGACAGCCGCTAAGGTGATCAGAATTCTAAGACGCTGACAGTTGCCTCGCTCTCATGAGGAGCCCTAAACTGGAAATCGAGCGATCACAAATAGACCAATGAAAACATGGAATTTCCGCAGATCTTCGTATTCACCATGAAAAGGTCTTTACTCCGACCTACCACAGAGCGCGTCTAGAAAAATCTTTTTGCTGAACCAGCATATTACCGGATATGAAGAAACTACTGGAAAAAGCCTCTTACACACGTCAGTACTAGTATGTAAAGTGTACGCCAGATGTCTCACAGCGATGCATAATCGATTTATAGTTTGTGTTCCAAAGGTTGCCAATACGAATCTTGTAGAAAACCGAGGTCTACAGATTCAGCACTAGGGAGCCCAGGTATCACTAAAAGTTTCACGTACTGTACACCTGTCATAATTCTTTTACCACATATTAACCTGGTACTTAGCTTTTTTTTTTTAATACCAGAAGGAAGAGAAGAGATCAAATCAAGATCAGTAATAATGCAAAAAAATAAAGTGTAAAAGGGCCACAGAGAGCAAGAAGAAAGTACGTCACGACAAGCTTTTAAAAGGGGAGACTTGCCCTCTTATGTGCTTGAGAATCTGGAAAACAATGGGAGAGGTGGATAAAAATGTCATCGTACACATGCTAAGTGACTATCCCGTCAATGACAGGCACTACAGCTAGTAAAATATAAGTCTACCAAGAGCATTCTTTACAGGTTCATTTAATGGAGGAATATTGCATGTGCACAAGCTGTATCTCTTCTTTCCATAAAAAATATTCGTCCGTCATTCCACTTTCTATACCTAAAACCCATTCTTATCAATATATGTAATACTGACTTCTTTGAGCCCTGAAAGTTTTTTTTCCAACTAAATTGAGTCTGGCCTTCTCAGCTACTAGATACTCTCCATTATCATAAAAGCTAAAGGTAGATTTGTGCACTACGTCCTCATTGAAATCATCTGATCCTCTTATATTGTATTCTCATTTAAAGCAAATAGCATATTAATGTGGGGCTCATTTCCTTCAGCATTGTCTATAGCCCTTTTAATGTTTTGAACAGTAGTTTTACCTACTCCACATGCATTTTCAGTCAGTTTTTGAACGTCCTTGAAATTTACAGTATTTAAAACTGTCTGGATTATCAGCCGAAGTTTGGAAAAATCTTTACACATGTACAATAATAATGCCTGTACACTGTGTTTTGAAGCCTTTCTTGCCGAGTTGTTTTCCTGGCGTTCCCGCTGGTAGCATGCAAGGTACATCCTCATTATCAGTGTCAGAATTACGCATAGTCGAAAACAAAATAAGATCACCGCTCTCAAACAAGTGCACGTTCTCACATAAAGATGAAAGCAGTCGTGGCAACATCGCCTGGCGAAGGATGGAAAGTGGAGCAGTGAGCCGATTGACCTTCAGGCCTGCAATGATATGTCCTGAGCCATAGTATTTTCTAGTACAAAGGAATGAACACTTAGCCTACTCAGTTCTGTGCTAAATAACACATTAGCTCCAGATTACACATATAAATCACCACACACTCTACATTTTCCAAGAGAATGAATGAGCAAATGAAAACCGTGTAGCATCATCTACAGAAAATGAACTTGTAATGAACTCTTACAGCAATTACTCCGTAATGGTTCTCGTTGTATGCGGGCACATGTATATATGGTCTTGCTCCAAGTGTCTGCAGCATCTCCGAAAGTCAACTGGTAGCAATGCTCTACCTAACACATCTTTAAGTATTTCTCAGTGAATGCAGTCTTGTTCAGAACCAGAGCTTTCGGATTGGTTATGGAGTAGCCGATACAAAAATGACCAAAATCTTGACCAGTGTATACCACTATACCACATGTATAAAAAATGAAATGGCGTATGGCTTTTAGTGCCGGAAGTGTCTGAGGTTTTTTTTGCTTTGACGTATGTAGGCGACCTGCGTGTCATGATGACGATGAAATGATGATGAAGGCGACTCATACACCCAACCCCCGTGCCAGAGAAATGAAACAATTATGGTTAAGATTCCCGACCCCGCCGGGAATCGAACCCGGGACTCCTGTGTCCAAAGGCCAGCACGCTAACCATTTAGCCATGGAGCCGGACACCATGTGTATAGATTCTTACCCAAACAAAAATTTACACAAAATATAATGATATACACGTTCAGTATTCCCTAACTACAAATTCTTCTTTAATACTATGTCCTTACATCTTAATTTAACAAACTCACATGATACTACTTTATATTACAAATTATTTTACGAACATTTCCTGACTTAAAATCGGCAGATAGTAATTTACAAACATTTCCTAACCTAAAATTGGGAGGTTGTACTTGTGTACTGTTACAAAGTTAAAAGCATTAACCAAGGAAATGAAAATTAAAGACTTCAAAGCTTGTTGAGGTTGGTTGACTAGATGCTTTGAAAGAAATTATCTTTTGATTGGAAGAAGAAAGAATATCCCTCAATGGCATCTTAAAATTATATCATTAACGCCATCACTTTGCAGCAACAGCATAATTATCAACTCTAGCAAATTTGCAACACAGATCAGACTCCAACTTTTTTCAAAATTCCGTTGGATACAATGGTTAGGAAAAAAAAAGAGAAAAGGTCCATAAAAGCTACCTGTGATGGTGGAACATTAAGCATATTGTAAAAAAGAAAAAGGGAAAAGTAATAATCGTATGGCCTCAACTACCATGTGCAAGCAATACAATTTGACACCATCTGGTTGCTTGCTCGTCAACTTCAATGTTCCGTTTTACTCTAAGCCTGCTAGATTACAGAGTAAATTGAATCTCTCTTCGGCATGCAGACTACTCAATCTTAATCTAACTGAAATGCCAAGTTATTAAAATTCAGTTATCCATTTTCCCTTGATGCTGTAACAGACACTACAAATATTAAACTGAACTTGACATAGGTCATTACAATAATGTGATTATTTTTGTCAGAATACAGTATTAACAGACTGGAAAGTCATAGTTAAAGGCAATGCTATCATATAAAATGCTCGATCAGATGAAGAATGGCACAGCTTCATACTTTTCACGAGCAGTACTAGGCTGGCTTACTAACAGTGCCAATTTCCAGAGTTGGAATGATCCGAGTAAAGACAGCGGTGAATGCTGTTCTGCCGTTTTTTGTCAAAAGTCGGGAAGTTGAGGTGCTTGCCTTCTGACCCAAAGTGGCAGATTCGATCTCGGCTCAGTCGGTGGTATTTGAAGGTGCTCAAATACGCCAGCCTCATGTCGGTAGCTTCACTGGCACATAAAAGAACTCCTGTGGACTAAATTCTGGCACCTTGGGTGTCTTTGAAAAGTGTAAAAGTAGTTAGTGGGATATAAAAGCTAATAACATTATTATTATAGTTCACCATTGTGAATACTTTTCCACTTCACACTTAGGACCTAACTTATTCTTTAATATAGCTGATCATTTTAACTACCATATAAGCTGTCATTTATTCACTGAAGATAATAGGCAGTATATTATCACCCCATTACATATAATACTACAACAGATCCACTAACAGACACGAATCCGTACAAAAATCTCTCTTGGGCATCTATGGCTGAGTTTTAATGAATTTTGTCAGATCAACACCAAATGTGTCACGACAGATCTTTTACATGCCAACATAGTGTCGAATGGAATTTTAGTAGAATTTTAATGCATGTAATGATAAACTTACATTTACCCAATAAATTTTTACCATTTGTTTTGCATTGCACTAACACAGATAGGTCTTATGGCGATGGTGGGACAGGAAAGTTCTGGGGGTGGGAACAAATTGACTGTGGCCTGGATTAAGGTATAGCCCCATTGTTTGCCTGGTGTGAAAATGGGAAAGCACGGAAAACCATTTTGAGGGCTGCTGACAGCTACATGACCCAAATCATACAACCACTCGCTCTGTTTACTTAATAAAATTGTGTGTGCAAATTGAGATTTTAATTTTTTCTTCTGTTGTCTGCCATACTGGGGTTTGTGGATTATTTGAGTATATATAGTAGTGCTATTATTATTATTATTATTATTATTATTATTATTATTATTATTATTATTATTATTGAGCCTGTCTGGTAGCCATGATCGTAAAGGTATTGAAGTCTAAACGGTCTGACACTGTAGTTAGCCAGTTCAAGTCCCATTTATCACCATCAAAATGTTGGCCGGCAGGCTAGGAGAGGTGGTGGTATACAATTTCTAATCACTAGATTGCATGCAAAAAGCCTGGATTAAATTCCAAACCTCTCCGCAGTGCTCATGTGGAGTCAGGGCATATGGCGCTGAGGATGGTGATTCGTCCGTTGGATGTGGACATTAAGCTGTGAGCAGACTCCTTGGTGCTATTCGACAGGAGTAGGCTATGTGCCAGCACTGGGTTTTACTCTCTCCCTTCCTACTATCATATTTCACGTCATTCATTTCATCTCATTAAGCTTGACATCAGGAAGGGCATCCGGTCATTAAAACCTGCCACGACAGATTCATCTCGCCTCATACCCGACCCTATAGAGAAACGGGACAAACATTGGCCAAAGAAATAAACAAACATTATTGTTATTGTTGTTATGATCAGCTCCTCAAAACTGAAAGAAGACTCTTCAGAACATGCATAAATAAATACCAGTTCGAAAGTGTCTTGAGAATCCTTCCTAATGCAACTGTCTATCGAGAGATTGACCCAATTATTGATTGGCTAGAGGAATACTTTAAAATGATGAGGACTGTCAAATGCTATGTGTTTGTCACACTTCGGGAATGGAGTGAAATTTTGAGTTCCACAAATTTCTTCACGGAGAATAAAAGTGTAACCAGGTTTTCCTCTTTCCTCCAGCCCTGCGCTTGAGTGGTTCAAGTTTGATCGGTGTTGACCTTCACACTGATTGGGAACTGCTCTGAGATTGTGTTGGCTAGGGGAAATGGCAGGTGAGGGGAGAGATAGTGAGTAGAAGAATGGGAGGACGGATCTGTATTGCGTGTTTCAACAGACTTAATTGTGTTATTAGCTGATAACCAGTGAATGAATGGTAACATTTTTGTTCATGGCATTTCTTGTGTTTTGTAAGGAAGATAGGACTAAAATATAATATTCCAAACAGCTTTATTTATGTACAATATTATATTATTGAAGAGAATAATACCCTTCATTTGTTTATTTAAATATTACTATGATGCCTGTTTTAATTTGAAGTTTGTTATTGATGGGATTGAGATAGATAGTAGTTTAATTTGTAAATACACTGAGCACGATGTGTGCAGTTGCTTAAGTGCGGCCAGTATCCAGCATTCGGGAGATAGTGGGTTCGAACCCCACTGTCGGCAGCCTTGAAGATGGTTTTCCGTGGTTTCCCATTTTCACACCAGGCTGTAGCGTAATTAAGGCCATGGCCGCTTCCTTCCCACTCCTAGCCTTTCCTGTCCCATTGTCGCCGTAATACCTATCTGTGTCGATGCAACGTAAACCAACTTGTAAAAAAAAAAAAAAAAAAAAAAAAAATTGAAAAATGTAAATACCTTCATTTGCCTTTGCTTGCAGGACCTAGTGTTTACAGTGCACTATGTCTTCTGGTATGGGCTAGAGTAATTTTGTTACTTTCATTGATCTTTCTCTGTCGTATACTTGGCTTTGACAGTATGAAAGTGACTGAGGTTAGAGTGATGTTAGTAATGCCAGTCCTTCTGCAGCCAGTTCCTGCTATGAATGGTGTGAAAATGTTGCTCATAGGGTCGGTTGGTGCATGCATTTCAGTGGGTTTGGCAGACTGATATGTAATAGCAACTTCTGGTTTGGTGAGGAAAGCAACAGGAAACTACCTCACTCATTTCCCTAGTATGCCTCTTTCAGTGATGCCTAGGCCATCTATGACAGCTGATGGTGGAGCTGTTGAGGATCAAACCAGCCTTAGGGCTGAAGATTGAACATACATACATACAAATACCTTCATATATGCATTTGTATGATAAGTTCCAGACTCTTCTTACAGTAGTTATATTCTTGCTTTGCAAATAAGTAATTCTTGTAAATACATGTCTAAGTAGAAACTGCTTTTTTAATTCATCTCACTAAACTACATTCTTTCACAGAAATACTGTACTTGTTTAATTTTCCTTTAATTGATTTGGAGTTACTAGGAAATGAGCTTCTTGCTGTGTTCAAAAAAAATCAGATAATTTCTGTTTATGCCTATCATGTAAGGAAGCTGATTAAAGGTGCTAAATTTTGCTGTTTAAAGATCTTTGAGTGTATCAGGCATAGAATATGATGACCACCTTTGTCTTGCATCTATTATTCGACCAAAAGCAACATGGTACTAGTGATTTTCTGTCGCAAATATGTCTCCAGTTCAACAGAACTTCTGGATTGGTTCTTTGGATTATGAGGAGTATTAATACCAGTATCACAAATTGTGTGGTCCAGAATGATCATTAGAAATTTGTTGGCATATGCTAAGGAGAACCATGGGCAGATTCATACGTATTGTTAAGTATATTATCATTGATTATTAAAAGTCACATTGATGTGCAGTTTGCTGATTGTTATCTTAAATTCTGTTCCCAGATATGCTACAAATTTAAGGTTAGCTTTAAGACCTGGATTAGAATTACAACATCCTCATCCCTTACTAAGCTACAGTGGCCAATCTAGTTTCTTTCCCCTTTCCTAAGAAAATCTTCTCTTGCAGGCAGCTAGTGCTAAGCTATAGGAATTGTATTTTGGGTACTGTACTATTTAAGTAAACAAAACATACAATATTTTTGGAAAGGAACAAACAAGTGACAAATAAAATAATATAAATAGAATGACAGGAACATGAATTGGAACACATAATAGGATAAACATAATGTTAAGGAACAAATAAGTGCCAATTACAGGCCAGGTGTTTATGCTATGCTATTATGTGTCCTTACTCATGCTCCATTCTACACAGAGTGGTCCACCAGCCCCATAACCTGCAGTTTATAAATAACTGATATATATCTGTCCCTGTTCCTATACACAAGAAAGGTGCCGATGACCTCAGATGTTAGGCCCCTTTAAACAAGCATCATCATCACCTATACACGATTATTATAACACTATGGTTGGGTTTAAACTCAGCGATATAAGTGGAGTTGTTGGCACCAATGACATTTCAGTGATAGAAACTGTAATGAATGCATGAAACAATCACAGTTGCAATTAACACTTAAACAGAAAGCGTACATCAAGCCTATGAACAGGTACCATATAGACGGCGAACTTCCTGTTGATGCATTCACATCTGTGGTTAAGAAACCAAGCCATGAAGAAGCAGGTTCAAGTCCCAGGCAGTATCTTTTTTAATTCCCATTCTTTTTTCTGTCTATTTTGGGTACATACTGCCTTATATTCAAAGAATGAATTCTTATTTTGGTCTGGAAATGTCTGTTTGTATCAGATATTTCATAGCATAATTGTGAAATTGTGATTCATCCTAAAATAGAGCTATTATAAAGTGGCTGCATCATTGTCCACTTTGTTTTATGTCCATTGACAAGCTCCGGAAGTGATTACAAATAGTACAATTGAAATTTTGTATGTAATACTTGCATAACAGATGATCAACTGATGTTGGTTTGTTGTAAAAGTGCCTCTGTACAAAAATGAGGGACATTCCAGATTGTATCAAAAGGAACTTCCTCTTAATGACCTGATGTTATGTTCCAAGTGTCCCTGTTGAACACAAATGTCGTTCACAGTTCCAGAACGTACTGACTGTTTTCTTCTCTCAGGAAATCATTTGTGATACAGGTGTTACAACTGTAGTGACTTCTGTCACGTACCTCCATAGAAACATATTGACATAATAATCATCACTTAATAAGTTGCAAGTGTAGAATAGTAAAAACAGTTGTTTTCATTTTCACTACGTGAGTGAATGAACAAGCTTTGTGTTGTGATCTTTTTATGCAGGTGTTTGAAGTTCAGACAACGTGCTTAACATAACATTGTGTTGATGTTCTATACATAGGTACATAGAAGCTGTGAATTACTTCAAGAAATATCTTCATGTAACAGGATTTAAACCGGTTTCATTTTCTGATTTCAAAAGATCTTTCCGATTCATCCACAAGGACTACGCACTGGTTTGCTGGAGGCGCACTACTAATACTTGCATTTAATTTCCATGTCATATCTCTTAATTCATATTTTACAGCATTCATTCAAATTCTACCACAACAGATTATTTCACATAACCTGTCAACTATATCATATAGCAGCACACAATAAACAGAATGTGGAACGATCTTTCCATCTTGGCATGACAGTTGCATTAGTCCTTTTTCCTGTGCAAGGTTGGTTCATTTTACATTGCTGATGTGCAAGGGCAAGCAGAACAATATCAGCCTCAAGTACTAACAGTGTTAGGTGGGTTGCGTATCTCATGAATGCTGAGGGGTTGGTGGACTACTCTGTGAAAACACAAAAAATGTTTTCAATATCATCTTGCCTAGTCATTTTGACACAGGTGGAGAGGAGAGTGAGGGAGGGATATACAGTTACTGTTTTATTGCACTTGCTAACATACGTGTTAGTCATGCAAGTAAAAAAGAAAATCATTACTGCTGTATCTTCTGACTACAAAGTAATAGAATCATTATGGTGAATTCGTTTCACAGTGAATCTATTTCAAGCATGACTAATTATTTTGTTTTGTCGTGTTTTCAAAGATGCTCTGCAACACATTCAATCTAAGGGATGAATTTTTTTTTTTTTTACAATTATTATTTGGACCTTAAGCTGTTCTTTTTGTGCATTGTTTTAGGGGCTTTACAATTGCATGATCTTAGTCTTCAGCTACTGTCCATTTTGTGTGTTATGGCTGGTGTTAATTTGAGTTTTGTTTTGGTGCATGGTTCTGTGTGTCATGGCTGTTGTGTTGCATGTTCAGGCCCGACGCCGGCGCCAGGAGGAGTTGGAGAAGCAGAGGCATGAGGAACAGCTTCGAAAACAGCAGGTAACTCTCTCTGTGTGCCTTAGTGTGTGAAGGGACATCACCTGACTCACTTGACTGGAAACTTGATGAGGTACTTATTTCTAGATGCATGCAACTCGTTTAACAATCTAGGAGACTGGGATGATGATTAAGTAGTAGTGCTCTCCAGTTCCATTGGTTAGTTGTGTGTGTAAGACTTTCTTGCCCTATATTGTTTGAATGCAAAATCTCAAATCCGGAGTTTTGTATAATTTAATTTAACACAAAGCCTGCTTGGTAGCCATGATAGCTAAGGCATTATTCTGTATGGTCTGAGACTGTTGTCAGCCGCTTCAAGTCCCATTTGTGGGGGGGGGGTAATAAATATCACAGCGAAAATGTTGACCAGCAGGGAAGGAGAGGTGGTAATGCACAATTTCTAATCACTAGATTGCGTGCTAAAAGCTTGGATTCAGTTTCAAACCTCTCAAGGGTGTTTATATGGAGTGAAGGCATATGACGTTGTTGATGGGAATTCGTTCGTTGGATGGAGGTATTAAACCTTGAGCAGACCCCTCGGTGTTAGTTGACAGAAGTAGGCTATGTGCTGACACCGGGTTTCAGCCTTTCCCTGCCTGATTATATCACCATTATACCTCATCAAAATGCGCAGGCCGTCCATGGCATTAGACATTACTAGGCGAGCCGAATGTGTCATTGGACACTCCAGGCACTAAAAGCCATATGATAAATAAAATAAATTTAAGACTAGATCTCATCTTTTTAGTGGTCTGTTGATCATTTCAGAGATATTTTGTCTCAGTGATAAGCCTATTTCCAGTCATTTGACTGGGTCAGGAATGGAAAGAATGAAGCCCCTATCTAGCGTGAGGATAGGAATTTCGCTGGTTGCCGAAGCCAGTTGCCTTCCTCTGGGGTACTGATTAATGACTGGCAGATGAAATTATATTGTAGAGTGTTGGAATGAAAGATGACGGGGAAAACTGGAGTACCTGGAGGAAAACCTGTCTCACCTCTGCTTTGTCCAGCACAGATCACACATGGAGAGAATGGGATTTGAACCACAGAACCCAGCAGTGAGAGGCCGGTGCGCTGCTGCCTGAGCCATGGAGGTTCTAGGATATTTTGTCTTATTCGGAACATATTCAATTGTGCTACTTCTTTAAATCTCTAAAAGCGAGTGTTGCAATCCATGTGGGGGGGAGTGTAAAGTATTACTACCACTCTTGTGCAGTGTTGCCAACTTATATTTTCAAGATCCGCTAAATACTACTGAAGATCCGCTAAAATTCCGCTAGGAAATCCAATCTCAAATAATGAGCAATAAAGTGAGCAATAATAATAATAATAATAATAATAATAATAATAATAATAATAATAATAATAATAATAAAAGCTCGTGTCCTCATCCCGAGGTGGTGCAGCTCTTTTCAGGCACACCCACAATGGAGGTGAGCTGCATGTGCCATTTCCACCACATACCAGCCCTCCTGCCATTCTTAAATTTCTGGCAGCACCGGAAATCGAATCCAGCCCCCCCCCCCCTCCCCCCCCCGAGGACGGCAGCTAATAACACTAACCCTTACGCTACAGAGGTGGACATAATAATAATAATAATAAAAGTAAATGTCTGCACTCACCTGATCTGTGCGTTTTACTGGGATCGAGCCGGCGAGCTAAAACTTGTAGGCGTTTTACTGCCGGGTGCAAACTACGTGAATCCCCTACTTCAAGGGCCACACACAGAACAGGCCAGTTCATTAAACGGTCTTCATTCATAGCATAAATATAAATGCTACTCTCTCACAGTTTCGTTATCTGTCGTCATTCGTCAACTAAGAGATAAGTAACCTTTCCCCACGCATTACAAATTTATGATACCATGATCTCATAACATCAAGTCCAATTAACACGTTTTCCTCATTTGACTGCTAACTCCTGACTACGGATTAGCTTGGAGACAGACTGGAGTACAAATTTTTAAAAAAAAGTAAAATGGATAAAACACTTAATTCTGCTATAATAAATCTAAAATTCTGCCAAAATTCCGCTATGATATAGATGTTGATTCCCATAGGGAATCTGAAATATTTGTCCTGAATGAGCAAATTTATAATACCAATATAAATGGTCCGTTATTGGACATTATAAATTTTCCAGCTAGCTCATTCTTGGTTGCCAGCGTTTCGCCCTCATGTGCTAGGGTGGGCTCATCAGTTGGTACCTAGCACACTTACCAATACGCTGGCTAGTGCATACCGTGGAGGCCACTGCGTAGGCTAACTGGAGCCACCGGCAGTGCCAATGCACTAAGAGACTTTGTCTCATCACTAAAAATTGATGCCTGCTTGGCCATCAGATGATATAGATGTTGATTCCCATAGGGAATCTGAAATATTTGTCCTGAATGAGCAAATTTATAATACCAATATAAATGGTCCGTTATTGGACATTATAAATTTTCCAGCTAGCTCATTCTTGGTTGCCAGCGTTTCGCCCTCATGTGCTAGGGTGGGCTCATCAGTTGGTACCTAGCACACTTACCAATACGCTGGCTAGTGCATACCGTGGAGGCCACTGCGTAGGCTAACTGGAGCCACCGGCAGTGCCAATGCACTAAGAGACTTTGTCTCATCACTAAAAATTGATGCCTGCTTGGCCATCAGATGATATAGATGTTAATTCCCATAGGGAATCTGAAATATTTGTCCTGAATGAGCAAATTTATAATACCAATATAAATGGTCCGTTATTGGACATTATAAATTTTCCAGCTAGCTCATTCTTGGTTGCCAGCGTTTCGCCCTCATGTGCTAGGGTGGGCTCATCAGTTGGTACCTAGCACACTTACCAATACGCTGGCTAGTGCATACCGTGGAGGCCACTGCGTAGGCTAACTGGAGCCACCGGCAGTGCCAATGCACTAAGAGACTTTGTCTCATCACTAAAAATTGATGCCTGCTTGGTCATCAGATGATATAGATGTTGATTCCCATAGGGAATCTGAAATATTTGTCCTGAATGAGCAAATTTATAATACCAATATAAATGGTCCGTTATTGGACATTATAAATTTTCCAGCTAGCTCATTCTTGGTTGCCAGCATTTCGCCCTCATGTGCTAGGGTGGGCTCATCAGTTGGTACCTAGCACACTTACCAATACGCTGGCTAGTGCATACCGTGGAGGCCACTGCGTAGGCTAACTGGAGCCACCGGCAGTGCCAATGCACTAAGAGACTTTGTCTCATCACTAAAAATTGATGCCTGCTTGGCCATCAGATGATATAGATGTTGATTCCCATAGGGAATCTGAAATATTTGTCCTGAATGAGCAAATTTATAATACCAATATAAATGGTCCGTTATTGGTATTATAAATTTGCTCATTCAGGACAAATATTTCAGATTCCCTATGGGAATCAACATCTATATCATCTGATGGCCAAGCAGGCATCAATTTTTAGTGATGAGACAAAGTCTCTTAGTGCATTGGCACTGCCGGTGGCTCCAGTTAGCCTACGCAGTGGCCTCCACGGTATGCACTAGCCAGCGTATTGGTAAGTGTGCTAGGTACCAACTGATGAGCCCACCCTAGCACATGAGGGCGAAACGCTGGCAACCAAGAATGAGCTAGCTGGAAAATTTATAATGTCCAATAACGGACCATTTATATTGGTATTATAAATTTGCTCATTCAGGACAAATATTTCAGATTCCCTATGGGAATCAACATCTATATCATCTGATGGCCAAGCAGGCATCAATTTTTAGTGATGAGACAAAGTCTCTTAGTGCATTGGCACCCTTCTGAGTGGATGAATTTGAATGGCTGGCCTTCACAGGATGTGGAAGGAATTTTAACAAGGTATTTAGATAGTGAGTATCCTAATGTAACTTGCACTCCTAACTGTTGTAGCTCTGGTATTTTATTGAATTGGATTTTTCTTTTGACAATCCTCATATTACTCAGCTACATTTTTAGTCTTACTCCTCGGCTCAAGGGGCCCGAGTTCGATTCTCAGCTATGTTGGGGATTTTAACCTTCATTGGTCAATTCTTCTTTTCTGGGGCCTTGGTGTGTGTGCGACTCTTCAACATTAGAATTAACCTTAGCCTGAGTTAGGGCCCTACCCTCACACGCATAGGTCACCTATAGGTAGAAATCTGTGAAATTCACAAGATGCTATAATCAAATTTTTTTTTATTCTGAACTTTTCTTTGAATATTAAGCTCATAATTGACGTATTTGATCCCAAAAGTAAGTCTCTCAGTAAGACCTCGTCAAAATAATTTTTCAGCTGTAACTTTTATAATTTTTGTTTGTTAAATTGGTATGTAGCAGAGTTTTAAATCCCTGTAACAACAGAAAAATGTCTTTCTCAACAGTTAACATTGGAATTTTGCAACTTTTGTTGTAATGTGTTATGATTTTTGGTATACTTTAGTTGGTAACCTGCACCAACTACCCTAGCCATGCTTGAACCATGCCATGCCACTCTTCAGCAGTTGGCAGGATCATGCATGACACTCAGTTTAATAATTCTCAGGTTCAGTGATTGGCATGTTTAAATTGTAAGTGTAAGAAGTAACGTGACTAGGTGCAGTGACTAAGAGTGGTGTTAATGGTATTATTTATGGGCAAGTTAATTCAGTGCGAAGGAGTTTTACATGGACGATAAAAATATATTAATGTTAAATTTTGTGACAAAAGGCTGGAGTTCAAAAGACTGTACCCGGTAATGAAATGCATTGCTAGTGATAACCACAAGTGTGGCAAACAGAAGAATCATTGAAATGGCAGTTATCTGTGGGAGAATTGCTCGCAGAGGCAAAGGAGACAATGTGTATGTTGAGTGTTCAGCTCTATGGCTGGTTTGATCCTCCACAGCTCCACCAACAGCTGTTATAAATAGCTTAGGTGTCTCTGAAGAGGCATACTAGGAAAATGAGGAGTGAGGTAGTTTCCCGTTGCTTCCCTCACTGAGCCAGAAGTTCTGTTATATATATCAGTCTGTTAAGCCCACTGAAATATATGCACCAACTGACCCTACGAGCGATATTTTCATACCTTTCATAACAGGGACTGGCTGCATAAGGAGTGGTATTAATAGCATCGCTCATACCTCGTGTCACTTTCATATTGTCTGAGACTGGTCAATGAAAGTAACAAATTTATTCTAGCCCATACTGAATGACATAGTGCACTGTAAACACATCTCACCAGCAAAGGCACAAAGAAGGCAAGAGAAGAAGAAAAATTAATTTATTAGCAACACAACTGAGGTGTTCTTGAGTTCAAGAATTAGTGCTGAGACATTAGACACCTCCAAGTTGCGGGAGTGGTTATCCATTTACATAAAAGGTAGTGGAGACTTGCTGTTCGCCGATCGCATTTGAGAGCATTACATTCCTATTGTAGGAAATAAAAAGCAACAAGAGCTAAAGATGAGCAAGCATTAGGATTTTAAAACATTTTGTTCTTTGTGACAAAACTATGGAAAAGTCAGAGGGCTGTGTTTCTAATGTGTTGTTTTGCCTTTTAGAAGGGAGGAACCGCCAGTATTTAGCTGCCACCATGGTATTCGATGAAGCCACGAGTGCCACAAGCTTATAAAATGTTGAGGACACCCTGAATAAATATGAAGTTCAATTTGACAATGTTTTGGGCAGAATTACCAATTTAGCATATTATGTGGGTGCATATGCAAGTACCTTAAGGGGGCTTGTTGGTGACTGCCTTGGTCATTTGCAATCTTGGGCTCACAAAATTAATCGTGTAGGCCATATCTGGCAGTGCATCCTCGATGAACTTAACTCGGCAGTTGCAAAAACCAAGACAGCTTTCCTAAACACTAGACGAAAGAAACACAGGTCTTGAATTTCTTCACGGGAGATATGATGACACAGGGAAGATGAAATTATTCCCAATGCCTGTGCAGATGAGATGGAATGTTTGAGTCTGGGCTCTATATTCATGAAGATCTGAATGACATTGTTGACTTTATGAATAAGATGAGTAAAAAGAACAGTGGTGTTGCATCCCCGTATGGTTGGGGGCAGAAGAATGCATCCACGTATCCCCTGCCTACGGGCCAAAAGTTTTTAGCAGAGTGTGAGGGGAAAAAGAAATTTGCAAAAGAACAATTACAACTTTTCAAAATACTCTCCATTAGCACGTATGCATTTTCCATTCTCTGAAACCACTTAGAAAACGTCTCAGTCCAAGCTTCTTTCGGAATGTCACTTAGTGCACTCTTGTATGGTGCAATGGCCTCTTCATCTGACAAAAACCGCTACCCACAAATTTTTTCCTTGGTCTTAGGGAACAGAAAGAAGTCACATTTGGCCAGGACAGGTGAATAGGGGGGATGAAATAACACTCACACTTTTACCTTTTCCAAAAAGTCCATTGTTCTGGCAGCCCCGTGTGCAGATGCATTGTCGTGATGCAGCAGAAGGTGCTCACTCTTGGATTTTGGTGCTGTGACCTCCATGTGGCGAGGACTTTCAGTGTACAGTCATTCACGTACCATTCAGCATTGACTGTACGACGTGTGTCCCAAGGTCAAAGAGGTGAGATGCCCCATTTTCGTTAAAAAAAAGTTGCCACTATCTTCTTTCCAGAGCTCCAACGTCGTTGAACTTTTGTGGGAGGTTGCGCACCTGAATAGCACCACATAGAAGACTCTCTCTTTGTTTCAGAGTCATAATGGTAGACCCACATTTTATCACCTGTGACTATATTGTAGTTGTCTTGGGACTGCCCTCCATTGAATTTTTCTAGCATGAAACGACGACACCAATTCACTCTCGCCTCCTTTTGACTTTCTGTCAGGGAATGAGACAACCAACAGGCACATCCCTTGGTAAGGTCTAAATAATTGTGAACGATAGTCTGTGCTGCTGTTGATCCAATATTTTGGGTCCCTTCAGTGTCACAAAATCTTAGATGTGGATCTTCTTTGATCATTTTCCTCACAGCATCAATGTTTTCCTGAGTCACAGCTATTGCTGGGCAACTGGGATTAGATTCATCGTCAATTGACTGCCGACCCCTTTAAAACTTGCGAGACCAATTTCCAACTGTGGCCCTAGAAGGAGAAGCCTCGCCAAAAACACTCATCAAAGAAGAATGGCATTCTTCGGCACTTAAATTCTTTTTATAATAATAAAAAATCTCTGCGCGAAAATCACGGTGCGACAGATATATCGTGCACCGTGGTCGACTCAGCACTGCCTGTGCTTTCTTCCCGCGCTGGGAGGGGTTGCGCGCTTATTTTCTCAGGTCGAGAATCGCTCTTTCAAATGAGAAGTATCTCATTGTCATCAGAATTGTGGTTTATGGGCTGCTAAAGACTTTCGGTATAACCTAGATTGCATCCACATATACCCCTGCCTATCATAAGAGGTGACTGAAAGGTGAACCAGGGCCTCTGAACTTTGGAGTGTGGGTTGGCGACTATGGTTCCCCTAGCTGAGTCTGGCATTGTTTCCACCTGTCTCTGGTTCCCTGCTTTCATATTTTCTATTCAACCTCCCTTAGTCAAATCTTGTTCTTTTTTGACCCCTATTAGGTATTCGAGGCCTAGGGAGTCTTTCAATTCATGCCCTTTGTCTTCCTTGCTTTTATTTGCCAATTCTATCATTTTTCTAAGTGTCCGTCATCTTCCAGTTTTCCCCCCCTGATTAATTGATTAGTGTTAATAGAGGATGATTGCCCAGTTGTACTTCCTCTTAAAAGAATAATCATTACTCAGAATAAACTTTCAATGTATAACAGTGGCATACGATTTATTCTGAATATGGTAATTTCTAAAACAGTTTGACTAATGTTGGGAGAATCGTATGTTCCTGCTAAATACTATTAGTGCTTTCAAGTGTTGTGTGGTGTTTGTAATTATGGCTGTGTACAACTGTTTATTATATATTTTAGCATGGAGGCGATGGAATAGTTGCAAATATAAAGAGACATACATGCTGTTATCCACAAATAATTCGGTTACGAAAATATTGCATCAACCGCAATCAGACTGTGTCACTGTCAGAACAGGACAGTACCAAAAGACTGGTGGAAATATGCGAGACAACAGAAAGACATGTACTGGACATAGTTTCGCAATCTGGTTACTGATTCCAAAAATATACAATATTAGCAAGCAGAGTCATTGAAGCATTGCCGGACAAAACCAGAGCGTTATCTGTGGTAGGTACAGAATATAAAGAAACCAAAAGGGATGGAAGAAGGGAAAACATAAGGTGAAGCATTCCAAAGCGAAAATCAATTTTAACAAGATTATATTTTATCAACTTTTCAAGAACAACAACACGCTAAGTTACAAAATAGGATTTAAAAAAAAGCACAGTTCTGAAATTGGCAAAAACAGAATAAAATGTGATCAAAAGGGCTGACTTGATTAATAAGGGAGACCTTAAAGAGCCTCACAAAATCCATGATGCACACACCACGACAATCTTTGGCAAGTTATTTACGAAGGTCTAGAAGTGCAGAGTGATAATACAACCGAATAAAGGCCACACACAAAATCATTATCAAAACCCACCAGGGGCAAAGAAAGAGTAATTTAAGTAACCTAGACATAGTTGAAAAGGTACTCGAAGTGTAAGAAAAAGGAAAACAGAAGATTAGAGATAGACAGGGAAGGGGAGGGGATCTTTCTGGCTGCTTTAATCGTAATAAAGTCAATAGTGGACGCATACATTACGCCACCAAAAGAAATTAGTTCTTAATGTGTAAACACTTCTGAGGTTTGTCCATGTTAAAGTTTGATCACCAGAATTTTGAATACAACTAGAGAAAGGAGTCTGCAAGTTTCCAGCTCACAACCATAGCCTGAAGGGCATGCACTCCTAAGCCATCAAGACTTCAAATTTTGAAAGCAAACACAAGTATAATATGATTTTTGCTTACCCAGCAGTTTATAGAGTTTTCAAAGTAGCATGGTAAAATAAATTTTAAAACAATGCAATGGACCAACAGCTTGCGTAGTGTAACTCTCTCTCCACTCTAAAATATCCACCTGAAAGTCTGACCAGCGATCAGAGACAGGAGCAGGCTTATATACTCATGGCGAGGCAAGTCCAGAAGTTACGAGAACAGAGTGTACGTCATAGTGACATAGCGGCTGGCTGAAGGAGAGCAGCACAGTTCGTGGTGATCCGGACGAGCATGAAAACCACATAGGAGTAGCACCAGTAGAGCGGCGAAGTAGGCAGACGGTAAGAATATATGGAAATCGTTGGAAATTGTAGAGAGTGCGGAACACAAGCTAATTGGATTGTAGGCGTATGGCAGCATTATTGTTAACATTATAGGGCATTACTGGTTGTTCTTTATAATGCAGTAATTAGTTAATTGTCTCCGGGTAAGGTCAAATACGTTTCCAGTGTCGTGTTAGCATATTGCAAATTTATTATACATACCACCCAGCAGAAACATTCAAAAATTTTGAAATTGAAATTTGAGGTTACCTGTATGATGCAAAGACAAATTGCTTCACAATATAATGTTGGTGAGGCTACAGTAAATTTAATTTTTTTAGCAGTGCCTAGAAACCGGGTCCTTCTTATCACTGAAGCAAGGAAACTGTGGTCAGAAACACAAGACTAGACCGTTTACTCATTAGGAAGAGTAAAATAAACCCCAGACCAAAGGCTCTTGGCTGTTAATAAACAGGTTTCAGTCAGAGTGGGTGAAATGTTCACAGTTCGCCTCAGACTGTTGGAGGCAAGAAGAAGAGCACACAGACCAGCAAAGGAGCAGGTTCTGATGGACACTATGTGTAAAAAAGCAATAAATATGGGCTAAACTACGTAAAGACTGGACTGTGAAAGATTGTAAGAAAGTCATATTTTCAGATGAAAGCAGACATTTCAAAGTTTTGATCAGTGTATTCCTTATGTGCATAAGAAACATCATTGAAAATGTCACCACCCCGTATCAACAAGCACCTGAACATCCTCCTAAAGTGATGTTCTCGGGATGGTTTACCTACAAGGGGCCAGGACCTTTAGTCCTGGTTAAGGACATGATGGACATTGACTAACACATAAAAATCATTTGCAGGAAGGTAGTGTCTGAGTTGGAAAAACTATCTCCAGATGGTGAAAGTGTACTTAAACATGATCTTGCATTATGCCAGACATCCAAAAAGATCAACAAACCTTTGAAGACAAAAACATTGAAGTGCTCCCTTGACTTGACAACTTACCTGATATCAATCCTACTGAAAATGTATGGGCCATTTGTAAGAATAGAAGGCAAAACTGGATAGATCAACAAAAGTGAGCATGATACTTTCAATTTTTATGGTGTGATTTTATGATGAAGAGCACAAGAATCTTTGCAAAAAAATTGGTGGAATCCATGCCATAACATCTGTATACTGTTTTAAAAAACAAAGGTGGTCACATAAAGTGTGACTTTCTGTAATTGCAGAACTGATTTCCAGTAGCTTTTATGACTTTCGTTATGAGAACACTTTTCTATATTTTGTTTGGGTTAATTAGCATGCTGCTGAAGATTGTGTTCATTGCATACATTATGCACTGCGAAATACACTTGTCATCATATAGGCTTTTATTACGATGGGTTCGCCACTCCCAAAGGCATTTCAGAGCTACTGCCAGCTGAAACTTGTAGGCTGCTCCTAACATGCAAAACAGACGCCTTTTGTAGCCGTTCCTCTGGAGTACAGACGCTACAGTTGATATGGGGTTTCAGTGGCATTTCCTCCACTGGGGGCCCATTTCCCTTCTATAAGGACTCCTCCGCCATTAGGCGTTGGTCCTTATAGTGGGTCAGATGTCAAGTATGGAACAAAAAATAGCCAACCAGACCTGTAGCTTAGATCCTTTCCAACAGAAGAAATATGACCTAGGCCACCATACCTTCAACATGAAATTGGAAGGTTGTAGGTTTGGATCCCAGTAGTGTCTGGTTAGCCATTTTTGTCCTCTGCTTAACATCTCTTTGGTATACTTAACATCCCTTCGGTACATTCTGTATGTCACAGTGCTAAAAAGAGATGTTTCACCTATGCAATACAATAATAAACTGTTGCACAAATTAATGTCACAACATGTTTAATATGGTTTGGGACCAGTTTTGACACACATCTATGTCATCATCAGCTGATAGAAAAAAACATGGCAAGAAGTCAACACACAAAAAACATTAAAGGGTAACTGTAACACTTATGACACTTTCTTGAAGAAATGAATAATCAGAGTTCATGTAGCACTTTTCTATGAAGATAATTTTTGTAGAGATCATAAGCAATGTGAAGTTCTTGAGCACTCTTGCTGTAGATCTTGAGGTTAAAAAAGGATGCAGCATAATTTACAATTGTTGTTAGGCAAGGTATAAACTTGTTGCTAGGTAACGAATAACATGATTTTGTTTTTGGTATTTCTAAAGGTGGATAGTGATATATATATATATATATAAAACTCCTAGAATATATTGTAGGATATGAACCTATCAGTACTAATATGGATTTTATGAGATCTAAAGAAAAATAAGTTAGTAATAAGAAAAAATGGTAAGATTAGTAATACTATGAGGCTCACCTTGTTTAACTTGCCATGAAGTATAAGAGGAAGTAAGAACAGAAATTGAACATTAAAAGTTTATTTCAAGTACAATGCGGTTGTGAAAATTCACTAATCACTACCACCACAATGGTGTTGCATTTTTGCATAATATGAGTAGCAGTGAGCTAAAGGGTAATAGCTACCCTATGGCTCTTATTCTGTATTTTAAAGCTCAGAGTATTGTACATCATGCTGGATCTGCGGACTAGGAAGTTATTTCCCCTGAGCTTAATACTCGCTTCAATCAAATGTAGGCAATTCACAGAACCAAAGCATGAACGCTCTATGAAGACGACAGTGCAGGAGAGTTTGATGAAATTGAAGTCAGTTGATGGCAGGTGATTCTTCAAAGACTGATTTTGAAGCTCTTGGAAAACTGTTCGCCTCAAAAAATGTATACAACAAGATTCTAATTCTAGATGGTGTAGAGAAGAAATTGAAAAAATTGTTATGTGCAGCTCCAGTTAGTCCACAAGCATTCATTCAGTGCTACACCATCTTCCAGAAAATGGTAAAAGAAGAAATTTCCCAGTTGTATACCACTCCATTGAACATTTACAGTCTTTTGTGCTCCCTGAAAGAGGACTATCCTAAATTTACAATGACTGCTCTACAAGCTTTGTGGTACCCTACATCAAGTTTGGATGCTGAGTACTCTTCTCAGATTATGGTGTGGTGGCGATGGACCATAGGAGACGGCTGAAGCCACATAATGCAGAAATTCTCATGATGGTTACATTTTCCTAACAGGTTTTAATCTTTACTTCATATCTAGTTGATTTGTTGAGTGTATTTTCAGTTAAAAGTACCTAATAGAGGGCATTTCTGTTTACAGCTTTTGGTTATCTCTTTCCAACCAGCTTGCAGTTGAAGATATTCGAAGCAATATGGCTACAATTGAGGTGTATAACCCAACGATATTTAAGAAATAAGAATTGTATTTGTGTACGTTTCTATGTAAACATATACATAAAGTGATAAAAGTTCAATAAGTAAATGTTCATTATTTTTATCTGAAATAGGTGTGCAATTAGTTAACATGTTGTAACACTGCCAAGTTTCCTATAACACTAAAATCACATTTCTAAAAACAAATGTTACAAAAAATAAAACCACTTTAACTGATCTCTACCTGTAGGGGTCAGTTTGAAAGACTTTCACCAGGCCTCTCTTGAGGTTATACACTGTTATTATTATTATTATTATTATTATTATTATTATTATTAATGGTTCATGGTGTGGGTTACTGTAGTCACGTCCTCCTTCGTGAACCATGGGCAATGGCTGAGTGGCCTAGTAAGTGGTCCTGAGAGTTGAGATACCAGTTGCTACAGAATGGGAGTTGGCATCTCGGACATATTCTGAGTCATCGCCCTCCTTGTGCTCAGCGGCTAGGACTATACAATCCACAGGTGGTCCCTTACCCGTTAGAGGAGAGATCCTCACTTGGACTATGTGTAAGTAGGGTAGCATTCTGCTTCACGAATTTACCGAGCTCATGACATTTTAAACAAGCCTCGGAACTATGGGAGTAACTGAGTCCCACTCCCATTTGACAGGCGAGGGACTCCTTGGAAACAACTTGGCGAACAAAATGGAATTCGATGGGGAGTTACCAATATTAATGGAGCTTACAGAAGAAAGTAGAACTGGTTGAGTCAGCAAAGAGGGTGCATTTGGATGTGCTAGGATTAAGTGATATTCGGGTAACAGGAGATAACGAGGAAAAGATAAGAGATTACTTGACAGGCTTAAAAAGGGAAGGCAGAGTATGGGGTAGGGTGCAGATGAGGATGAAGTTGACAATTTTACGAAGTATTGAGTTACATCGTAATCAGGTCCGTTATTGGACATTATAAATTTTCCAGCTAACTCATTCCTGGTTGCCAACGTTTTGCCCCCGTGTGCTAGGTTAGGCTCATCAGTTGGTACCTAGCACACCTACCAAGACGCATGGCTGTGCATACCGTGGAGGCCACTGCGTAGGCTACTTGAAGCCACCGGCAGTGCCAATGCACATTGAGAGACTTTGTCTCATTACCAAAAAATGATGCCCGTTTGGCCATCAGATGATATTTCATGTTCCCTATGAGAATCAACATCTATATCATCATGTTCCCTGTGGGAATCAACATCTACTGTATATGCTACTTACAGCCACTGGCTATGTAATTACCAACTGATGAGCCCAAATTGGCACAATGAGGCAAAATTCTGGCAACAGGAATGAGTTAGCTGGAAAATTCATAATGTCCAATAACAGACCAATTATATTGGTAGGATAGCTCTCAAATGTGATTTTATAGGATGAAAATAATTATCACACGAGAACACATTCACTTCAGTGTGTAAATTACTTTATTGTCATTGTAAACCACAACACACAATTACACATATTAGCAAGTGCCACTACAACACTTAAGAGGGGAGTACCTTGAAGTCGATTCTGACAAGTACAGATATCAACAACACTGACTCGCGCACTATAACATACTCTCTTGAACTGATTCTGCCTCGGAGCCCAGCAGTCACTCTGAGTCCAACACTAGACTTCCTCACTGACTGACAGCTCGATATATATACTGTTCGATCAACAGCCTAGAATTATCGATTTCTGGAAGGGTTCTTACAACACTCTAAATGGAACAAGCTCGAAACATCAATCGGCCAGCTAGTCAAATGGAGTACTCCAGTAATGGATCCAACTCGAATTCATTTACTGTTTACCAATACACATGGAAATCTCTCCAACATTCCTAATGTTTCTACATGTATCTGGATAATAAACCTTACAGTAAGTTTTCAGAATCCTTCATATATACCAAATTATAGCAGAATACACCTAATATATGAACATTATAGAGTTTTGTACAGGTTTCGACTACTGTATATAGATTTTGAGGTTAAACTTATACACGATACGTATTTGAAGTTATACGAATTTATAATACATATTTACAGGGAAACCCTGTATTAGTCATATTTAACATTTAATAAAAGATAATTTATCATTTAATAAAATATAATTAAAATATATTAAATATAATAATTGAAGGTTTTACACCACTTAGGATGTCGTACCTATGACAGTACTACTGATTCGCTGGCCGAATTGGTTTTAAAAGGGGACCAGGTAGTGTAAATGTGGGTCACCGATAAATGCTTAATTTCATCTAAACTACTTGGCCAGTCTTTGTGAGATTTTGAAGTATTGTTACAATGATTTGTGGGTATACATCTGTTGAATTTAGTAGGGACTGATTGATCCAGTGAGCAGTGAAGGAAGTTTGCAAATCTTTATTTAAAAAAAAAAAAAAAAAAAAAAAAAAAAAAAAAAAAAAAAACCCACTGCTTTTTGGCATCATCTTCTTGTGGTATAGAAGACAGAGTCATAAATGTTGGTGCATATAATGAAATACAGGTACTTATACTCTGTAGCAGATTTATAGTGATAGTTTTTATGGTTGATTTTATAAAAAATTGTAATTGGGCGAATTTTTTTATCCTTTTTAAAAATAATTATGATAATTATGATCTGCGGAAAATGGTTTTAAAAAATGTAAATGACCTATGGGATGGGTTTATTGCAATTGTTGAGGGGTGTAAAAACAGGTAAGTACCTTTATAGGTGGTATGAAATGGCAAAGATCCACTAAATTATAACTGAGATATAAAGAGGTGGAAGTGCATGTTTGAAAGAAATAGTTAGAAAAAAGAGAGATCGAAGAAAAATCCCAGCCATTTGTCTTGACTGCCCCATAAATCTTCTGAAGTTTTTGGTTCCTGTTTTTCTATGTCCTTAATTTTAGAATGACCGTCGATCACCATTGTTTTGGCTGCATAGGTTGCTTCTAGAACAATTACTGTTTTATAGTGCCATAATTTTGCATCCATTGAAATGCTTTTCTTGTTGTAGTGAGCCCACATTAGTTATAGGCCTTCTGTAGCTTGGTGATTCTTTGTTCATTGGCAATCCGATTTGGTCCCGAGGTATTTAAAATGACTTACTTGTGATTATTATTATTATTATTATTATTATTATTATTACTACTACTACTACTACTACTGAATAGACATGGAAGGGACTACTTGGAAAATAATCTTCCAGCAAATATTTTCTGTACAGGCAATTCACCCATCCTCTTTAATTCCGCACTTGCGTCATTCTGCTGCATGATACTAGAATGAATGTTTTTGAGCCGACTGCCATTCTGTCTGACAGCACAGTGCAGTGAATGTGCTCTGCCATGCCGCACTGAACACACATGCACACAGCACAGCACACGGGAGCTCAGCTCACTTGTTATCTGGTCCCACCAGTATGTTTTGAATTGATCTATCTTTGCAATGCAGTATTGCTAGTAGAAATTTGTAGTCTGCAGTATTCTACTTACATTTTTATCTGTTTTTTGTCTGGGATTAATTCAGGATAAAAATTGTGGAATTATGCAGACAACCAGTGATTAGTTAATGAATATGTATCAAGAGTTACAGGAATAATTCCACAAACATGAGGGGCAGCTCGTTCTTTCTCTTCCTGGCCCTTCTGATTTTAATCGGTGTGAACATTTGCAATGCGATTAACTGTTGTTTTCTGAAAGTATGTTCTGGGCTATAATAAAAGTCAGCCCTAGGGATTTAATTATGTGAAAGTGAATCATTTTAAAAATTAGCCCGGTAGGTACTAAGACCCCAGGTTTCTTGCTGAGCTTACCACACTCTGCTATTTCCTCATTATAGAGCATTACAAAATTCTACTGCACACTTACCATCGTTTGACATGAAGTGTGACCTTTGATTTTGCTGTGAGGATGTTCAGCTTCTTCTCTTATTTTTCTTTGGACTAGGTCTTTTGCGCTAGATACCATATTTTGTGCTTAATGCACTCAGAGAAGGAACTGCTTTCTTTTTCAACCTATTACTGTAATATGAATATTATGTGTGATATTAAGTGGACTGAAATTGTACAATAAAAATGCTTCTTCCCTTGGCTGGTTGAATTGAGATTCCATTAATCCAATGACTGGAAATATTTTGCTCAGGACTTTTTGTTTCAGTTTCTCGAGATCATATTTCTTGAATAAAGTGTTTAAATCCACCTTTCCGCTTAATTGAACCCGCTTGACACAACTGCAAGATTGGAATGCAAGGATATAACAACAATATATAACTAATTTTTAGCATTAGTGAAAGCTGCCACCTGTTCAAGCATTGGATGTCAAATTGGTTAACATTTGACCGTAGATTGACCGATATGGATCTTTTTCTGTGCCATCTGGTAGAGTAAAATGGAATGTCAATATTGTCATGCAGGCTGCCTAAATGGCATTGTATCAAAATGCTGTTTACAGTAGCTGAAGCTATATTATTGTTGTTGCTGTTGTTGTTAGGTTGTCCCAGTCTCTTAATATTGTTAATATCAGGTCCCTACTTTGTTAAATTTTATTGTTTGTTTTACTACCTTTAATGTTTTTTCATTGTTATACAGCCAGTGTAAAATGGAGTACTTCATACCAGTCTGATTACTAATAAATAAAAAAATAAAAATAAACTTAAAAAATCTCTTGTACAGTATTTTCGTGAGTGAGGTCACTTCTTCTGTGAATGGTTTGTCCAAGATGGAAAATAAAGAAGAATTTATTTTGCATCCTTTTTCTTTTCTTTTTTACTACTCCCTAAACTTGCTGTACTATAAACTTTTTCAGATGTGTCATGAAAGAGTTTATTTATGCTCTTATTAAATGTAGCAATTAGTAACATACTTTCTTTTTCTTTTACAAAGTTGATGAAAAAAAGAAAGAATAAACTCACCGGTCATTTTAATTATATAGACTTTTGTGGGTAATATCTAATAGATTGGTGATGACTTTCATCGTGATAAGGCCTGCTGTTGGTAGACCAAACATCAGCGCTCTTAAAAATATACCCATTACTTTATAACCTGAAAGACATCATCTGTTTTTTATCAGTCTTTGTTATAATTCTTATGGTTTGTTGATAAACTCAGGTGACCAATTAAAAAAATATTTTAATAGCTCAATTCTTATTGTCATAGCTGTTGAAACTGGTCTTTCACATGGCTGTAGAAACCATATTCTATGGGTATTAACAAACTCAGCTCTCGCTAGAAGTCTTTCTATCAATCAGTTGCCTGTCAGTTTCATGATTTAAATACAAATACATGTGTATTAGCCATTTTTTCATGACATGAAGTATTCCTGGTATTTTATTGATGAACTTTGAATGTTTTGTGTGGTGGTGGTGGTGGTGGTGGTGGTGGTGGTGGTGGTGGTGGTGGTGGTGGTGGTGGTTATTTAAAAGGGTCTAACTGCCTGTTGTTTTTATTATTAGTTTTTATATAACTGACTAGTGTAAACTGAATTTACTTCAAGTAAGATCTGACTCTGATTTACAGATTTTGGACAATAGATCTTTAAAGCAATTCATATTACTAACTTTCTTACCTGACACCGGTAAGTATTCCCAGGAATTTTACATGTCCTTTTGAAGGTGTAGTGTCATGTTTTAATATTTCTACAGTCTTTCATCAGAGAGATGCTTGACTATACAGTTTACAGATGGATCTATATAAATATAATTATTATTGTATTGTCTCTATACTTCAACATTTTGTTTTGTACTTTGTATCTGGTATACTAAGGTCAAAAGTGGGTTCAGATTAATGTTTTGTTTGTTTGCTAGAGTACATTATCGCCGGGCTGAGTGACTCAGACAGTTGAGGCACTGGCCTTCTGACCCTAACTTGGCAGGTTTGATCCTGGCTCAGTCCGGTGGTATTTGAAGGTGCTCAAATACGTCAGCCTCGTGTCGGTAGATTTACTGGCACGTAAAAGAACTCCTGCGGGACTAAATTACGGCACCTCAGCATCTCCGAAAACTGTAAAAGAGTAGTTAGTGGGACGTAAAGCAAATAACATTTTAAAAAAAGTACATTATCATGGATAAAGGGTGTAACAGAATTCCTTGAAAATCATTATTAAGTTCATGGATAGCTGGGTTGTGCACTAGGTTATGTATTATTTTATTAGTAGACAGTGACATAGCAATATTAAGGGGGCCAAAACAGGAAATATAAAATTTTTCCATCAATCTCCATGTATTGAAAAACTGTTCAGAATGTAATATAATTGGGCAAAATATAAATTTCCAATCTCTTGTGCCACCTACATTTTCACTGCAAAAGTTTGTTTGGCTCTGTGACTAACTCATTAGCTTGCTGGCCTCTGGTCCAAGAAGTCCAAATTTTGATTCCCGGTTGAATCGGAAACTTCTAACCTTCACTAGTTAATTCCTCTTGCACAAGGGGGTGGGTGTGTGCTTTACTTCAGCATTAGATTTCATCCTAGGTAGGACCCCATCCTCACTGACGCACAGGTTGCCCATAGTCATAAACTCAGAAGACCTGCACCTGGGCTCTCCAGAGGCCATACACTATTATTAAATACCACAATAGCTTTGCTAACAGAGGTATTATCTATATTTAGATTTTGTAGGTGTGTTCATCACCCACAAGCACTGCTAATTTGGAAATATTGTTCATTTGTCATGGCATTGAAGCTTCTGGCCATGGCAGTGATTGTTATTGCATTTGTTTTTATAAGGTGCAAAACTCCATGGTCATTAAGCCTCATTGATCAGGAGGATAGTGAAGATCACTGTCTGTTGGGGAACAGGGGTGTGGTTTTAAACCATAGGGCCTCAAATGTGTTATACCACCAAACCAAAATAAAATACCATAGAATGTAGTGGCCTGCAATGTCCCAAGCTCCTAAAACTTACCTAAAGAAACATTATAAATATCTGACTCTTGTCGTTAATAATGATCAACTTATTTGAGGTGTGTGCTTTGTCTCTTCTGTTGCTACTCATCTCTGCTAGGTGACATTACATTACTAGCTTGTATACGGTGGATACACAATACTAAGTCAGTAAATAATTAGAAAACACCCAATAGCAACAGTCCATTTTCTCCTTCCATGTAGCTGTAGTTCTGAAGTGAATATTTCATAAAATTCAAGCTGCTTTCTTTTTTTTTTTTTTTTTTTTATACTTGTAATTTTGAATATAGGTACTTTATGCATGTTATATAATTGAATGATTCCAACAATGAAAATGTAGTCTGAGGACAACACTAGCCTTGACAGTCCAGTGCAATAAGGTAATGGCAGCCAGTTAATCATTATTGCACTGGACTGCTCAGTGAAGGGCAAAAACACCCCCACCTCCACTATTAGCACACACTCAGTACACACTCAGTACACTCGATGATCAAGAAGACAAGACAGCTCGAAAATTGCCAGTTTTTATACCCGAGAGGAAGGTCCGAGAGAGATCTGGACTACTGCCCAACACACCCCCAGTTTTTTTATTGGCTAATTAAATATGCACAAGAGGACCCTGATTGGTTGAAAATTAAATACCCAAAATTTCTGATTGGTTACTTTTAAAGTTGGCGGAAAGAGATCGAAGTGTTGACAACTGTGATACACAAAAAACAAGAAATCCAGTCAGTTTAGGAAACCTTAAAATAACACATTTCTCTATCACTTTAGTAGTGACATCTGTTGACCAACGTCCCAACTTCTTGCACCAGTTGTTTCAAGTTTTAGAAGTAAGATGTCAGTTCACAACGCGCTTGATTTGAATGCACGGGGCGGGTGTACACTCATGGTACACTTATCTCTTCATTTCTAATTCTATCTTTTCTGGTCTTGCCCTCGATACTTCTTAGGGATTTCATTTCCGCTGCCTGTATTCTACTCTACTCTCGTTTTGTTGTAGTCCACGATCGAGCTGCATAGGTTAGTATGGGTTCATAATAGGTTGAATATAATACTTTCTTACATTTCTTTGGGACATCTTTGTTCCACAAAATACCCCTTACACTCTGGTAGAAGCTGTTTGCTTGTTGTATTCTGTCTCCAATTTCCTCGGTAATCTTTCCATCTTCTGTGATCACTCTTTCCAAGCACTTGGAAACTTTTAACCATTTCCAGAATTTTACCATTCAGTTTTATCTTTCCTCTTCCTTCCTTCCTTCCTTCCTTCCTTCCTTCCTTCCTTCCTTCCTTCCTTCCTTCCCCTTGTCATCACTATTGCTTTACGTTTCTGTGTGCTTACTGTCATACCAAATTTTTCTCTCTTGATTCCATACATCTACTTCTTTTTGCACTTCCATTTCATCCTCACCCCATATCACTATATCATCTGCAAAACAACATGACTTTTGTTGCCTGTCTTCCCAATCTCTGTTTAATGTTCTTATGAATTTCATCCATGACTATGATGAATAGTATGGGGGATAGTACACTTCCCTGTCGGAGACCAGTTTCAACTTTAAACCATTTTGTTTTTCCTATACTAGTCTTCACACTACTGACACAATTTTTGTACTTAGCTTTTATCGTTTGCACTTCCACTCTGTTAACTTGTTTTTTCCTTAAAGTGTCCCATACCAGCTGTCTGAGCACACTGCTATAAGCCTTCTCAATGTCAATAAATGTCATCACTATATCTTTTCCAGACTTCCATCTTTTCTCCATCATATGTCTTAAAGTATAGATCAGGTCGAACGTTGATCTGTGTTTCCTAAAACCATACTGTTCTTCTTCCATTTCTCCTTCTAGGTTCCTCCTTGGTCTTTCTTCCAGTACTCCCTCAAATATCTTAGCTACATGGGCAATAAGGGTGATCCCTCTGTAGTTATTGTATTACTTTTTATCACCTTTTTTAAATATCAGGATAATTAAATCTTTTCCCACTCTTCTGGGATTTCTTTCTTCCTCCAGATTATTCTAAATGATCTATACAGCCACTGTAGCCCTATTGGTCCTGCTGCTTTTATCATTTCCATAGTTACGTCATCCACTCCTGCTGCTTTACCGCTCTTCATCTTTTGTATGGCTTCCTTTATTTCTAACATCAATATCTCCTTTCCTTGTTCTTCTTGTTTCCCAATTGTTTCTTCTTGCTCCTTCTCATCTACCAGTTCACTGTATTTAATATTTAGCAATTCTGAGAAGTATTCTTCCCATCTTTTTAATATGTCATCTCTTTGCGTCAATATCTGCCCTGTTTCAGTTTTTACAAAATTTGTATCTTCCTTATTTTGTGAACTATTCTTCACCAAACCATATAAAACCGTTTTACTTCCCTTTATATCCTCCTGTAAAGTTTCGATGAAACTTTCCCAGCTCTTCTATTTCTCTTCTTGTACTATTTTCTTAGATACCTTTTTGGCTTCATTATATTTGTTTTACGTTGCACCGTCACAGATAGGTCTTATGGTGACAACGGGATAAGAAAGGGCTAGGAGTGGGAAGGATGCGGCCGTGGCCTTAATTTACAGCCTGGTGTGAAAATGGGAAACCATGGAAAACTATCTTCAGGGCTGGCAACAGTGGGGTTCAAACCCACTACCTCCCGGATGCAAGCTCACAGCTGCACACCCCTAACCGCGTGGCCCACTCGCCCGGTCACTAACAGTAGCAATTCCACATAATAGTACTGAAGATGATCGAAATAAGCCTTTTATGTATCACCCAAATAAGGCATTACTTAATTTAATTATGAGGTGTGGTTTGATTTTTCATATTTCACAATTTAATTTCATTATACTCTGTGGCATCTTCATGTCTACAATGGTTACACATTGGTCAAAATGCTGGCCCTGAGTTGTAACCTGGTAACTGCATGTAAAATTTGCACTGGATAAAGTGGAGGTCGGTCAGGTTTTCATTGCGATCTCTGGTTTTCCCATTCCCCTCTAATTCGCATGATGCTTCATGCATTCATTAATCCTCCCTTCAGAGGTGCATGACAGGCCTCCCCAGCCAGCACGTTCCTCTGCCTCATTGTTAGTTGAGACTTTCTTACCCAGCCCGATACTTTACTCCATGAGTGGTATTGTGTCCACCAGTGGATTCTAAGATCATTGGTTCAAAATTGGTAGTGGTAGTCGATTTCTCTACTTATTTGCCTTCTTCATGGTATTCTTCCCACATTACGTGGGGTCTGCTTTCTTGCATTTCTCCCTCCATTTTGCCCGGTCTTCATCATCTGCAGGATGAACACTTGCAGCTATCATGTCCTCCCTGAGGCAGTCTGTCCACCACTTTTGGGGTTGGCCTCGAGGCCGTTGTCTATGTGGGCTGAGTGTAAGTGCTGGTTTCACGATAGATTCTGTGTCAGGTCTGGCCATGTGACTATACCACCTCAGTTCTCCCTCTCTCTCATATTGTCAGGAATCGGGTCACCGCTAAGAGTGTTCCTGACCCCTTCGTTCTTAGTATGGTCTAGTCGTCACCTGACTCGCAACGTCCATCTAACCTTATGCATCTCAGTTACGTACAGGATCTGCTCATGTCTCTCTGTCGCTGGCAAACATTCCACCCCGTACAGTATCACTGGGTGAATGACTGTGCAGTAGATCTTTGGTTTGAGACACATTGGGATCCTGCAGTCACAAAGGACACCACGCATGACCTGGCACCACTTCAGCCAGGCAGCATTAACTGGTGCTCGAGTGCAGTGTGTTGCAATCACTCCAGTTCGGTTTTTGTATTGTTAAGCCACAATCCAAATGTTTCCAGCCTTGTTTTCCACTGGGTAACCAATTCATGAAGCCTCTTTCATGAGTTGCTTGCCAGCATAACCTTATCTGAATAAAGAAAGGTCTATTGGATGGGGTGCGTGTAGGTCTGTGGGTACTGCGTCCATGTACAGGATGAACAGGAGTGGTGACAGTGCGGATTCTTAATAATACTTAATTAACAGTAATACCATTGATAAACTTCCGTTCGAATATCAAATGGTGCAGTGACGCTAGCTGAACAGCAGACAGAGCTTGTAGATTTCTAGTAGAGAAGCTGAACCCAATGGACATGTTTCTCTGGGACTCTGTGGGTATGGAGCAAATACCAGATGAGTTCACGGGAGACCTGGTCAAATGCCTTTTCTAAATCTAGAAAGGCCATACAAACTGTTCTTCTCTCTGCGCCTCTCTGCCAGCAACCCGACAGCATGGATAGCATCTGTTCTGCTGTTTTTAACAAAGCGGTATTGGTTTGATGCGACAGTTATAATGCTTCTAGCCATGCATTAATCACCTGCTCAAAGGTTTTCATGGTGTGGCAGAGATCCAGCCTCACGATGTAGGGGTAGTGTGCCTGCCTCTTACCTGGAGTCCCTGGATTCGATTCCCGGCCAGGTCATGGATTTTTTCCTGGACCTGAGGGTTGGTTCGAAGTCCACTCAGCCTACATGATTACATCTGAGGAGGCGCCATCTGTCAGTCAGGCAGTGGCCCCAGTCTAGAAAGCTAAGAATACTGGCTGAGAGGATTTGTTTACTTGAAATTTTCCAGTAGGGCTAATAACTCTATTTGCAAATAAAGCATACTGATTGACTAATTAATTGATTTACTTTTTTGGTGTTTAGAAACACTTTCAAACACTTTTAAAATGTAAGGTCAATTGTATTTTGGGATTGCTCTAAACCCCTGCTCCTCCAAAATGTTCATACCCACTAGCACTGATGGTCGAAGTTCCCCCACCAAAACTGCTCCCTGGATCCGCCCCCTGCTCTGGGCCTTGATGCCTAGGATTCACCATTCTAATTTTACTATCCAAACTGCCTACAAAACGAAGAAATATGAATCCTAATATATGAAATTAATATTCTGTACGGCAACTCAATTACTGCAAGGAACATATGTTATTGTATTGCACTGGAAACTGGATACACTGTTCTGCATATTTATTTGGCCATTAAGTTTTGCTTCAGAACAATACATTTTTCAGATTTTACTACAGTTTTTACTACAACGTTTCCCTTTGCATTTTGTCTAAGATTATACTTTGGTCCATCATTTGTTGCCACTTATTTAATTTGAACACCTGTTGTGTTACAGGAGCGTGAGTTGAAGCGACAGCAAGCGGTGCTCCTCAAGGAGCAAGTAAGTACCCGGCAGAACCAGAGAGATGGTATTTGTAGTTTTTGTAGTAGCTTGTAGCTTTATTTGTGTGCTGATGGTAGTGGGAAATAGTTCTGCATGCTTAGTTTGTGTTGCTAAGAAGCAATACTTCCCCCTTTCCCTGTTATACTTGTTTAAATATGAGGAACCTATAGAAATAGTTGCATGATACTACATTGGTCTTTTAAATTTCACATTTAAAAAGACTGAAATACTGCCATTTTTAAATAAATATATATATATATTACTTTTTTGTTTAAGAAACATTTGGTCGTATTATAAGATTGGTTGCTCAATTATTGAAGAACTTTATCCATACAATTTTATGTTCAGTTATTTCATATTAATCTTTCAGTGAACTTGTAAGATAATTATGTCATCTAGGTCACAGAAATGAAACGATAATACATGTTATGAGTAGAGATAAAAAACAAATAGTATCTGGGTTATTAATTTATTTATTTATTTATTTTTTTTTAATCTTTGGTATGTTGTAAAAATACTTGCTTTATGCCCTGATGCATGTGAGGTGAATTAAAGTCTTTCCTAATACTCACATTTGCTGCACATTTTTAATACTGTGTGCTTTATGTTCGTGCAGGTAGGAGTTGCTGCTACTCCTGCTGCTTTATGTTTAGTTTGTTTTATTGTGCATCCTGGTGTGATGAGGATGTGTGTGTTGCTTAATGTTACGGATTTGCTTCATCTTTGCAGTTCATTGACTATACAGTTATTTTCCTCAGTTCTGAAAAGATATATTGTCAGTGAACTTATAGCTTGGAGCAAGCCCGTTGTCCGTTGACAGGCTGATGTGTGAACACTCTTCTTTCTGTTTCTCCCCTCATGCGGTGCAGCTTTACATGCAAGAACTGAGCAAGCAACGAGAGATGCTGTACACAGTGGAGTTGGTACGTCTCACTCGCGTGTCCACCACACACTTACTCTTTTTCTGTTTCTGTGTTGCACTGCTAGGGTCACTCCAAGCCATGGGGAATGGATGTTATCAAGTATTTCAAAAATACTGAAGCAGAATATTATTTGGGAAGTAAGGATTCTATAAAATGTTTGAATTGAATTGGCAATGAGAATGAAATATATAAAAAGAAGCATGTCTAAATTGTTTCATTGTTTGTAATACATAGATGTTCTGTACTGTCTCCATGTTATCCATGTAATCTTCAACAGAGAAGCTTTGGCTGAACATTTCTACTTGCTACTTCGGTGTTGGTATTATTGGTTATATTGTAACTATGTAATGTAGACAAAACACACGAGACAGTCCATATTAAATTGAACATTCATAAATCATACTTTTGTGTAAGTGTTCAAAATATTTTATTTGAAATATAGTCATTAATTTACCTTATGGTTTGATTATGATTTTATTGATTTATACACAGTTTAATCTCAGAATTCTGGTTTGTCCAAAACCACTCACCAAATAGAACAGATCGGAGGCCTAATGAGTATTTTTCCTGTAAATGGTTATAATTTTCTGTAGTAAGGATGACATTTGCTAAGATGATAATAATAATAATAATAATAATAATAATAATATTGGTTTTATGGCCCACTAACTACTCTTACAGTTTTCGGAGAAGCTGAGTTACTAGAATTTTAATCCACAGGAGTTCTTTAACATATTGATAAATCGAATTACATGAGGCTGATATATTTGAGCACATTCAAATACCACTAAACTGAGCCAGGATCAAACCTGCTAACTTCAGCTCAGGAGGCCAGCGCTCTTCTGCCTGAACTACTCAGCCAGGTTCATTTGCTAATAGTTTCAAATATATATATTTTCTTTTTAAATTCAGGTCATCTATTTTCAGAATGAAGCTCCTCATGGAAGTCAGCTATATTTGTGAGGTATAACAACAAAGGACCAATTGTCGATCACTCATCTGACCAGGTGGCAGATTCCCAATCAGGTCTTCAGGTAGCCTGTTAAGTGATTTCAAAGAAGTTGGAAATTTACCAAACAATAAATGGATATTTGCCCCAATTTATCCTCTTGAATTCCAACTTTATCTTCATTTTATTACCTTTCCTGCTTTTAAAATCTCCACTCAAGCTTAATCATATACAAATGTTATTCCAAGCCACTTCTCCTCTGACAGCTTGAACATAAGCAAGTTTATCACTGTAAGTAATCAACACGGACCAATATAGACTATTAATCAATTAGTAATTTTGTGAATGTTTCTAGTATAATCAGAAAGAATGCTTTCCCAAAGCTCTTCTTCTGAACCACTGCCTTTAAAAGTCTTTAACATCTCTACAATTCCACTTTCATTCAATGATCCACTCTTGATAGTAGAAACAAATCACAAGTCACAGATTGAATACTTTGCACGATATAAACAAAACATTGTAAGCACACACCTTGAGCAGCTGGAAGCATGGAGTTTAGAAGCTCACATGTGCATAAATACACTGCTATAATTTCATTAAATTGACAGCAGAGGACACGAGTGCACATTACAGCTGTTTTAAGTTCTACGAAGTGGTACATATAGTTTCCACCCAATTGCAGCTCAGTCTGCGCTGTTACCCCCACCCCAATCTACACTTGGGCTCGGTCTCCATTGCATTAAAAGTAATATTGTATTTTCCTCTTAATAGACAAATGTGACTTCATTTTGGACTATTCAAATAAGGAATACTATTTTAAGTTCTTTTCTATGCACACTAATAGATAATTGTTCAGCTGATGGAAACTCACTAGGTTACTGTTGAAATACTAGTGCCAACTTCTAAATACTCTGTTATGTATTAGAGTAGCATTTTTCAACCAAGGGGGTGCACCCCTCATGGGTGTCCTCAGTATGGTAAAGAGAGGACCATCAAAATTCTTTAAATGCTTTTTGAAGAATTCTAAGAGGAGAATTTTACAAATTCGGATATTTTCTTTTTTGGTTTTATAGTAGATCCTATACTTGATTTCATAGTAGACTCTATAAAACCAAACCAAACCAAGCCAAACCAAATCCCATGGCTCAACAGCCCCGAAAGGCCATGGCCTACCAAGCGACCGTTACTCAACCCGAAGGTCTGCAGATTACGAGGTGTTGTGTGGTCAACACGACGAATCCTCTCAGCCGTTATTCTTGGCTTTCTAGACCAGGGCTGCCATCTCCCTGTCAGATAGCTCCTCAATTGTAATCACATAGGCTGAGTGGACCTCAAACCAGCCCTCAAATACAGGTAAAAGTCCCTCACCTGGCTGGAAATCGAACCCGGGGCGTCCGGGTAAGAGGCAGGCACGCTACCCCTACACCGTGGGGCCGTCAGTAGACTCTATACATTTAGATTAATTTTAATCCAACATATTTCCTTTACTTGCATTAACAATGTAAAGTAAAAAGCTATTTAATGTGACATTTATTGATGTACAGTATGTTTAATTTGTAGCATTACCTTATTCTTAATTCCTTATAAAGCACACCTAAACATTTCAGGGAGCGACATGAATATCATTTAACAGGACGGGGGTTTTTATAGCAAAAGGTTGAAAAATCCTGTATTAGAAAATACTGTACAATATAAAATGGACATATTTCTGTTAAATTAACCAGTTGTTCAGAATTTTACTGGAATATAAGGATCAAAATTTTATTGTGAATATTGTTATATAGTTATGAGTGAAACAGCCAACAAACTCAAAAGCTTAAAGGAAATATGTTGTGCATTAGTTTGTCCTGCACTAATTTCTTATGTAGTAGAGGAAATGTTAACACATTGAAGTCCACAACCAATCTTGACTCAGGATGTGTGAAATGCTCATGCATCTCGTGCCCAAGTATAGGTCTGGGGCACCTTTCCTGTGTTGTATGTTTGTGTATGCAACTAGAACTTGGTTTTGGGATATGTTCACTGGTCTGTTTTCTTTGATGCTGTTGATTTGTGTCATCACATGTCCACTAGTTAGAGAATTATCAAGTAATACAAGACACATGGTATTGCACTCCAAGATGATCTCCTCACGCCATCTAGATAGAAGTTCAAGCAACTTTTTTTTCCACGTGTCCTCGTGTTATTTGCCATTAACTGTTTATAACTATGCCATGAATACCAAGAATACCTTTAAATGAAAATGAAATTGAGGATGCCGTAGAAGAAGCGGTCTATAATTTTGATTACGCTTGTCACTAATATGGTTTATTATCATAATTTGACTTTTCAAAAAATGTAGAATATACGAAAATTGGTTTTGACAATTAATTCATATCTTCTAAAACAGGGATTTCCAATTCATAAGGGCTCGAGGGCCACACTGGCAGCCTTAGGCAGGATCACGGGCTGCACTTCAATAATACGCCAATTTTCGTAGAATTCCGCAAACAGAACATAGGTATCAGTATGAAATAATATGCATAGTCCAAATGAAACAAAGGTTTAATAATTTCATTTGTTTACAACACTATTTTACAATTGCATAAAACAATGAAATTTAAAATAAACACTACTGTACGCAGGACAATTGAATTTTGAAGAGTAGCCATCAATGTCAGTTCATTTTAAGTAATATTTGACAAATGACAAGAAAGAAAAATATAACTAAAGACAAACTGAAATTAATAATCTAGTCGAAACAAAACTTAAGGAAGGACAATTTAGTTGGATTAGTGTGAAGGGAACAATGATATACAGTTATAAGAGCCTAAAATCCCAGCAGTGTACTTGTAGGAGTACTTCCCTGAAAATTTCTTCGAATGTGCAGCACTGTGTACTAACTAGCACTGCCAATGAGCGAAGAATGAAGAATTGAAACTGCTTCTTACACCAGTGGCAATTACAGTATTTCTTGGTATTCATACATCCACATTGAGGTTGGCATGGATCCCATAGCCATTTTTATGATTAATATCTAGCACTGGCATTAGTGAGGGCTCATTTTCCGTCAAAGTTTAGATTTTAATTTTTAAATAAAAAATAATCTATTCATATCAAGTGAATACTTAAAAACAGGAAATAATATTAAAGAATGAATTAGTTCCGACTTGCTTCTATAAAGGGTATAAAAATTAATACATTTTTGAACGAGCTATAAAATATTTTTTGTAAATTTCCTTCACATTTGTTAAAATAATTTTTAAAAGCCCTCGCGGGCCGCAGAATATGCCTTCGCAGGCCACATGCAGAAACCCCTGTTCTAAAATATCCTTGATCCTTGTCACCGGTCGGTGGGACGGAGAATTGGAACTACAGTGTGTTTAGAAATATAAATTTTAAAGTTTTTGTGTAACTGAAATATGTTTGTAAAATTTTACATTCAAACAAATGTAACCATTAATTTCGGGACAACTACAGTTACACATAAATAATAATAATAACATAGAAAAAAATAATGATAAAATAATAATAATAGAAAGTAATATAAGATAATACTTAATAATATGAATAAGGAGGTAGAAATATGACGCAGTGGCGGTGAACTCACACCAAAACAGGGAACACTTACAGGCCTAAAAATGACAACTAAGACAGGATAGTGGAACGTGCTGGGAAGCCCTATCTATGAGTTCCCTCGGAACGTATGACGTTATGGGGGAGAAAAGACTTACAAGAAACACCCTCTAGCTCAGCTATATTAAAAATGACAAGAAAGTTTTACAAAATACAGTTCCACGACACAGAAACAAGACATACTTAAGTAACTTAACATAAAATTTGATTTAACAAAGAAGGTGATGCTATATTAAAGGTATAGTTTAAAGCGAAAGTATTTAATGGACGAAAGAATAGAAACTACGGCAATTGGAACCTAGGGTAAACTCGGACACATTAAATTAAACTTTTTAAATGACATTAAGCAAAGAAATAATGAAACACAAAAGGAATTAAACTAAATGAAACGAAACCAGAAAACATTGAGAATAACATTGCAAAAACACTGAAATAACACTTACCGCGGAAAGATGGAGCTCCTGAGGGTAGTAGCCCTCGAGCGCGAACGCTCGTTTGGGCGGTCGGATGGAAATTGTCGCCGAGCTTACGCAGCATTTTTCCAAGCCGGCCACCAGGCCGGAAATGGCCAGATTACAATTAACCAATAAGATTAAACTTACCCTAGATTCCTGGACCTTTTTGCCAATAGAAACTCTCGTGACCATATATGGTCATTTTAACATCGTTAGCAATTGCACAAGTTCTGGAACATTATGATTACAACACCAAAATTTCATCATAGGAAACCACACGTGTGGTACAGGGTGACACAATTTAAATAACCTTTAACATTTTTAAATCACATTACAAACATCAAATCAACCTTTGGACAAGTTACACCCTTGCTGACATTAATTTAAATTATAAATTACATAAAATTTACATACAAAAAAAAAAAATCACTTCGAAAACAATTCTCGTATCTCGCAATGTTCATTTACAGTTCCATATTATCGTGAAAACAATTCTCGTATCTTGCAATGTTCATTTACAGTTCCATATTATCGTGATGTTTCCATATTTAAAAAATTTTTACAAACATATTTCAGTTACACAAAAACTTTAAAATTTATATTTCTAAACACACTGTAGTTCCAATTCTCCGTCCCACCGACCGGTGACATTCTCCTCCTCCCAAAGTCGAGCTCAGCTCGACAAAATTTTTTTTACCCAAAATGACAAAATTTAAATGAACTTAAAATGGGAGGCTTAATGGAGATTTGAAGATTCTCTCAATGCCACAAATTGCACCACAGCGCCTTTTTATCTTCGTTCTCTTCAGGAACGTCCTTACAGGCAAAAACCATTAGAGAGTTGGTATCGCTGTCAAACGAAGTCGCTGACCATGGCCGTTGCCAACGTCTCCATCCCTATTGCAGTCCAACCATTGCTCACTTACAGCCTCAGCACAGCCCACCCAACTTAGTGAACAGGTCCATAACTGGCGAAGGTAGGTGGCACAGCACAGACTACTGCCACTATTAAACACCTTTCCATTCCACCATCAGACATTAGTGGCCAATAGGTGCGTTGCAGACTCCAAATAGATATCCCAGGTCGAAAAGTCAGTGGCATAGCAGTAACTGGAACATAAACATACGCAGCAGAAATTTTGAACTGAAGAACTTAGGCCACTGGCCTGAACTATTGATGACTTTAAAAGGAGCCTTGAGTTTCGAGGGTGGGTTTTTTGTGTTTTTTCATTAACAATTACAAGCCTCCTTAGGGAGATTCCCTCTCATGTTTCTGGGAAACCCCAGCCCTCCTGGCAAGTGCTATTTCAGAATTTCAAAATTTAGGAAAATTAAAAAATCTAAAAGAAAATTTGCCAGAGTTTACCCTAGTGCCAAAAACATTATAAAATCCCTAACTAATCATGAATAAACTTCTAAACTTACCCCATTAGACATTACATTAAATTATATCTAATATGATTATAAATAACCCTTCCCATTACAACTAAAGTGACTTAACTAAATTATTAACTATAGAACCCGTAAAATGGTACGCACCAATTAATTAAAATTTGCTTACAACTAATTCCTTATAACTACCAAATTAAGTTACCGTGTGCATTCTTAATCACCCAACATTAAGGAACAGAACGAAACAAATAAAAGGAAGATTTAGAATGTTACAAGGGAACTCAAAACAAAGAAACAAATACTAAATTACGTTGGCTTGCAACCACCTTCAATGAATTGAGGATAGTAAGTCACTATTTATTTAGCATGCCATGTACTCATAAATTTTTTACATAGATAAACTCACATTACGTATTACGTGTCACACCAGTCAAATGAAGGCGCAATAAAGCCAGGAATACCAAATGAAAATCATATTACTTTATCAACAGTAACTCAAAAATGAAAAACCAAAGCGATGCAAGAGTGCACATGCAGACATCCAACTCACTGATATAAGAAATAAAAAAGGTACAAGTACAACCTTCATACCAGAGATTACCAGATAACCGCACGAGACGCAAAACTACCAAGCTTATCTGTCCTTCGACATACACACAGACAACATTAAACCACCAAAACAAGTGCGACAATCCCTGAATCAGCATAACCAACGAATGGTAAAAGGCACGGACGACCTCAATACTGACTCTCATCACGACATACAAACACAGTACACAGACACACACACACACACACACAAACACCCGTGCGATGACACATCAAGAAGTACCCACAAAATAAAAGGACAGAACATCAGAACCTGACCTCAAGTACCCTTGAACTTGGTTACAATCTTCATTCTTTCAGAACGTGGTAATGATGTTTTAATATGCCCACAAAAACCATGTACAGAACAATTCAAATGATTTGGCACCGAGGGGTGAAAATGGGCTTGGGACTGAATGTGTTATGTCTTGACCCACTATATGGTACTTGTAGTTCAAAATCCCTTCAGTTGCAATTAATTACGAATGCTTTATTTTTATTTTTAATAATGCTCATTAGTTCTTTGCAGTGCACTGTTTCTCTGTTGGATTTATTTGGTCATGATAATATGGAGACAAAAACTGTTGACCTTACAAATTATGGGAACTGTGGAGAGTACTTGATGTTTTATTATTGCCTTACTTCCTTCTTTATTTTTAGATAATTAATTTTGATGCGGACTCCAGTTGGGATAATCCATCTTTGTTCCTGAACACAAGTCCTGGGTTTTAGTTCCTCTATAAATTCTTTTCCTAGTATGATTCCTTCCTGGCTTGAAGTGCATTGCAATTTTAAACCCAGTCCCAGTGAGTTCCTTTTGGCTTGAAATAATTGTGCTGTGTCTTTATTCCATGTCCTTCCTGCACTGTTTACGTTATGAGTTTGTCCTCTTCCAACACCAGTGTATTCCCAGTCTGACATCCTGCATCTTGTACTTTCCTTGTGATAGTTAGCACGAAACACCTCATGATAATTCTTTGACTCTCGAGCCTCTGGAGTGACCTGAGCTGAGCTGAATGTGATCCTTCTCTTTGTTGTGATTGGACGCGCTTTTTAAAAGTTATTTATAGTATAGTTTTTTTTCTTTCTGTGAAGTATCAAATGCAATAATTGTAACGACGTAGGGGATTGGGAATCAAAGTGTGTGTTGAGGGAAATTACACTTAAGAATAAATGTGCATGCTTCAGATTTTTCCTTTGATTTTTTTTTTCATTAGAAAATTGTTTTGTATACTTGCTTTCTTTCATGTTCATCATCACATTGCAAAGATAAGTTGGTGTTGGTTCAGTGTACTCCTCTAGTAAAAAAAATTGTTGTTGCAGCATCAGTGGGGTGGCATACAAAGTGGATATAAGTTTCATAACTTCAGCAATTTGCTAAACTTTTTAATAAGTTATCCTAATATCCTTTGCCATTAAAGAACAAAGCAATACTGTGGAATGATATTTTGAAAAACTTTGAGCTTAGTTTCAGTTTTCTAAATACATGAAATTGCTGGACTTGCTCAGGACTTCCAATTACTTTCACTGCTCGTCTCTATTCCTACCCCCTCCCTCTTTTTTTCCTAAAGTAAGGGAAAGAATCAGATAAATCAGCATAATTCTTTAGATATCATACATTGGTGCAATATTGGGTGTTGTTAATAATAATTATTATTTTATTTTATTTTATTTTATTTTACATTTTATGGCCTACATTGAACCACTCTAGTCAATTATACACTCATCTTCTGCAGAAACAATTAGCATTTCAGTCACCTAGGTTCAGCATGTGTCCTGTTTCCTAGTAGGCACTGGGTCCTCCATGGGCACTGATAACTTGTTCCAAGTGTGATGGCATCGAGGCGTATAAGGCGCGAATGACGTCCTGGAGTGTAGCCATCCATGCTACATTCACCTGGTTCCACAGTTCATCTTTGGTGGTTGGCATTGTGCCACAGCGCCACTCCCGTCGTTCACCATATCCTACACATTTTCGATCGGCGACAAATCCGGTGATCGGGCGGGCCAGGGCAACAGTCTGACATCCTGTGACAAGAAGGGACGTGTTCATGCAACAACATGTGGTCGTGCATTGTTCTGCTGAAATATGGCGTCTGGGGTGTCGTGCAGAAAGGGTATGGCTATGGGCTGTAGGATGTCATTCACGTAGGTCAAACTGGTCACAGTGCCCTGCACACGCACCAACTGTGATTTCTGGTTGTACCCAATAGCACCTCACACCATATGGCCTTGAGTTGACGCTGTGCCATGTGCGAATGCAGTCAATGAGATGTTTCTCCCCCTGTCTGCGGCGAACCAAAATGCGGCCATCATTTTCAAACAAACAGAACCTGGATTCATCCAAAAACACTATCTGTTGCCATTCCTGTCCGCAGTGTTGTTCCATACACCATTGCAGTCTAGCATGTTTATGCACATTAGTCAAAGGTAGGCAGAGAAGTGGACGACACGCCGGTAACTCAGACTGTAATAAATGGCGATGGACTGTCACTCCTGATGGTGTACAATGTGTTACACTGTTCCACTGTTGCGCCTGAGCCGAGGAGGATGCAGAACTGTCCTGCAATGCCATTTGGATGAGGTTTAAATCTTCTCGGAGAATGGTCTGGGTGGTGCGACCAGACCTATCTCTTCGTGTTGTACGGCCTATCTGTGAACCATTCTGTACACATCCGTTCAACTGCAGACACACTTCGTCCCACACAAACAGCAATTTCACGGATGGATGAATCGCGTTCTTATGCCATTATGTGCCCTCTTTCAAACTCACCCATTTGACAGTACATTTCTGGCATACGTCTGCGAGGCATCTTGCATGTCTGCTCAAGTCGCACTGATCCGTTACCTTCAGTTTATAGCACATTTTACCGATCGATGGTGGTGCGCCGAGATATCAATGTGGACCTTGAACCTGAGGGCCGACATGGTTCAGATGCTAATAATTTCTTCAGAACATACTAATGCACATGTCCTGTGAATATGAACTTCCTATCTCTAGTCTTTCAAGGTGTTCTGGTTTTAATGAACATGAGTGTATAAAGAATTTCTTGATTTCCTATCGGCCCAATATTTTGTCATTCTCAGAGATGCTAGAGATGCTGCCTTCCTTTTTTCTGTTGAAAATACTATAATAATAATAATAATAATAATAATAATAATAATAATAATAATAATAATAATAATAATAATAATAATAATTTTTATTTTATTGTTTATAACTATAAGTAGGGGTGGTGATTTTTGGCATGTTGAAAGCAGAAAGTTAGGTTTATGCATTAATCATTTTGCAGTGTTTGTCATTTAACATTTTATAGAATGTTGAAGAAAAAATGTATTTGAGGTAATTCTGATAAACATTTGTTGACAATATTAATGCCAAATTTAAATCGCATTTGCATACAGCTAATAGATAAAAATGCATGAAGTGTAATAAAATTGTGCAGTTATTTTAAATTGCTGTAGTCTACAGCGACTATAATCCTACAGTGTGGCCAAATCTGTGCAGCCACCATATTCCTCCCAGCCACTCCAGCAGCCGACTGTGTCACGGCAATGTTAAGGGCAAAGAAACAACTAAACTATGAATTGATTAAAATGATACGCACTGAGAATGAAAATTCACAGCCTGTTTGTTTCTAGTCATTCGATCGGGTCAGGAATGGATTGAATGAAGTCCCATTTAATGTCAAGGATAGGAACTGTTCTGGCTGCCAAAGCCTACCAGAAGTGAATTTCATTGTCGACCTTATGGTACTTTTTCGAGAAATTCCACCTTTCTTCTTCTTCTTGCGTTCCGGCCTTCTAAGGACCACGTTACAATTTCAATTGTTCCTCCTTAGTTGTTCTTTCTTTTTCTTCCAGTATTCTTTCATTTTTCACTGTGTTTCTTTTTCCTGTCTTCAGTCCGCTTTGTGCCTGTTTTCCTTTCCTTCCTCCCTTGGAATCCTTTCATTTGTAAGACTTTCTTCCTAAAAATCTTTCTTTCCAATAATTCTTCTTCTCGTATGTTGTTCCTTTCCAGGTCTTTCTTGACTTCTTGAATCCAGGTGGTAGTTGATTTCTTTTCCCAAAGGTACTTGAAGATTCGTTTAGTTAGTCGATTGTCATCCATTCTGTAAATGTGTCCAAGAAATAGCAATCTCCTTTTTCTTATTGTTTCTGATATGTTTTCTATGTTCTGGTAAATTTCATTGTTACTTCTTAATTTCCAAAACTCAGCAATTCTTGGAGGACCTAATATTTTCCTTATAATTCTTCTTTCTAATATTTCTAATTTAACAAGCTTGTAGTTCAGTGTTAGACATTTGCTGGCATAAAGGCATTCTGGTTTCACTACTATGTTGTAGTGCTTTATTTTAAGTTTTCTTGATAAGCACTTTTTGTTGTAAGTATTCTTAGTTATACCGTATGCTCTTTCCATCTTCTGTATCCTCTCCTCTGTAGCAGATTTTTCTAAACCATTTTCTTGAATTGTGTCACCCAAATATTTGAATTTCTTTACCTTTTCTATTTGACCAATATCCGTTACTAAAAACTTTGGACCGGGCGAGTTGGCCGTGCGCGTAGAGGCGCACGGCTGTGAGCTTGCATCCGGGAGATAGTAGGTTCGAATCCCACTATCGGCAGCCCTGAAGATGGTTTTCCGTGGTTTCCCATTTTCACACCATGCAAATGCTGGGGCTGTACGTTAATTAAGGTCACGGCCGCATCCTTCCAACTCCTAGGCCTTTCCTATCCCATCGTCGCCATAAGACCTATCTGTGTCGATGCGACGTAAAGCCCCTAGCAAAAAAAAAAAAAACAACTTTGGGGCACTCTTTATATTCGTCAAAAATTTTGTTTTCTCGGCAGAGATTCTCAAGCCTGTCATGTTGGCTGTCTTTTTAAAGAGATTGACTTGCATTACTGCATCTGTAAGGCTTTCTGAAAGTATGGCAAAGTCATCTGCAAATGCTAGCCAATTTATTGCAACACCTTTGTTCTTCTTCCCCAGCACGAGTGGCAATATTTTAGATTCTTTCAGTTTTTCATTCCAAATTCTTACAATTTTCTCCATGACACAATTGAAAAGGAGTGGAGATAGACCATCGCCCTGCCTGACACCTGTATTTATTTTGAAAGGTCAAGATACTTCACCCATAAATTTTACTTTCGAGATAGTGTCTGTAAGTGTTTCACGAATTAGGTTAGCCAATTTAGTTTTAACTCCAAATTCATGGATTACTTTATCTAGGGTTTCCCTATCAACAGAGTCAAAAGCTTTTTTAAAGTCAATAAATGTTACAACTATGTCTTTGGAGTTTATTAATCTGTGTCGAATTATAGATTTCAGGTTGAAAATCTGTTCGGAGCAAGATCTTCCTTCTCTAAATCCACCTTGATATTCACCCAATTGACAGTCCAGTGTCGATTTTACTCTATTTAGTAGTATTGTTGAAAATATCTTGTAAGCAACTGGCAAGAGAGATATACCTCTGTAGTTGTTGACATCTTGCTTGTTACCCTTCTTGTGTAATGGGTGTATTGGAGCCACTTTCCAATCCTCTGGGATCTTTTCTGTTTCCCAAATTTCTTCAAAGATTATTTGCAGATCTGTAATTTTTGGTTCAGCCCATTTTAAAAGTTCAGCTGTTATGGAGTCTTCCCCACTAGCTTTGTTATTTTTAAGATTTTTTATTGCTTCCTTTATTTCTTCTGCTGTTGGAGGTGAATCAGCTTCTAGATTTTCGTGAATTTCTGAAAATTCTAATTTATGATTTGGCTCAGGGCAGTTCAGCAGGTGTTCGAAGTGTTTTGCCAGAATCTCACAGTTCTCGGCATTGTTAAGGCCAATATTACCATTTGCATCTCTGAAGCAAATGCTCCGGGATTGATAACCTTTCAGGTTATTCTTAAAGGACTGATAGGAATTTCGGGAGTTATTTCTTACAATATTCTCAATTTATACTAGCTGCGATTTTTCAAAAGATCTTTTAACCTGCCTTATTATTCTTGTTGTTTCCTTTCTTTGTTGTTTAAATAGCTCATAGTGTTCATTCTTTCCGGAACATTTCCATTTTTTCCACATTTTCGTTCTTTCCATAAGTGATTCCTCACATACGTTATTCCACCATACTTTCTTTTTAGTTTTAACTGATACAAATACTTTCTTCGCTGCACTATTACAGTAATCTGTTTAGATTATTCTGGCCATTTGCCATGCTGAGTTATTTTAATTTCTTCCTGAAAGTTTTCTATAGTTGCTTGTGTAATGTTAAGCCTATCGATGTTGTATTTCATTAATTTTCTCGGCCTTCTTTGATTCCTGCGAGGTAGAAGCTTTAGCTTCATTTTAGAGAGGTAATGATTGGAGTCAAACTCCCCACTTCTTATTACTTTAACATTCATAATTTCCTTAATACTTTTTTGAGAAATAGCTACATGGTCCAACTGAAACTCACCTAACATCGGATTTGGGGACACCCATGTTTTCGCCTTTCTTGGAAGTTTCTTAAAGGAGGTCGACATTAATTTTAGGTGAAAGGATTTACAGAGATTAACCCCTCAGCGTCGCAACCATTTTAGGAGCTTCCTACCCCGCGGCCGGATGAGATTTCAACTACGCGTGACTGAAATACGTTGATTCACTTAAAGCGTTACTACAAGTATAAGAGTAGCCCAATATTCACAAAATTTTGAATTCCTTATTATAGAACTATGTACATGCAGATAATGACATAATTATTTCACATTATCTTAGTAATTTAGTTTCATGTGATAGAGTTCGAAGCACTCTTCGAGACAGGACCTACGTCACACTCCTGGCAGTAGTACACCGACGTCGTCTTTTCTCCGTGTTTTGAACACACGATACAACGTCTCTGAGGTTTGTATTTCTCACACTTGTGTGATAATTTCATGATAAAATGTCTTTTCTGCTACCTTGGAACTGTATTATGTGATGCGCGCCGGCCTTGAATATTTCGTTACCCGAGCGAGTATATTTTGTAAACAAACCTTCCTCCAGCTGAACCCGATAAGATAACTGCTCAATGTTTGTCCCTGTGACTTGTCTGGATATTATTAGAGAATTTAGGAATCCGAATTTACTGTTGAAAACGTCCCTTTGACCTGTATAATTATCAATAGTCTCCTACACGAAATTTCCAAGTACTGGTTCCTCCTCATCGTCACTCTCATCATTTACCACTGCATCCACCACAGCCGCATCATTTATTTAATTATCACTACTACTTCCGACTAAACTCTCATCTAAATTATACAATATTTCAAGCACATTACTGTCAGTCAAACCACGGCTGAACGCGGCACGTCACGCGGACTCATGAAGCTGCAGCGAGGCCGAAAGCAGCAGGACGAATCTGAATGAGGGGAATAACATTCATGACGAAACAAACCAACTTGATACATATATCAGATAAAAGGTCGAGACATCGTCTTTCAAGCGAGATATATACCATGAACAACTGGTTCTCGTATCGTATGACAGAAAGCAGCACTAACTGATGCCTACACAGAGCGCTCGTGGAGAGTTACGAAAATATTACAAGCCGAGAAATAAAGACAAATATAAATAAACCGCTCTCCCAATGTACAAATAGAGCAAAGAACATCACACGAAAAGACAAACTTCTCAGATCATCATTTGTTTATTTTATTACGTGGGAAAGAATGAAGCAAACAGGCTTTAAAAAACCAGAGATTACTAGTGCTCAGACTTACTTGACAAATATTTACCCTTACAAAAACAAGTACATTTTAACGATCTTCATTCTTATTTTATAACACTGATAAACCCCAACATTTCTTCTTGGAAACAAAACAATTTGCAAATCCATAACTCCAAAACTCTTCGCGCTATAGCCGTAAATGCGAAACCATGCATGGGTCTATACCACGTACAGAGGTCGGCGGCTACGGAAGAAAAGAGGGTCTATACAACGTATAGAGGTCGGCGCTGAGGGGTTAACTAGTCTCATGCCATTTTTGTTTGTTCTTTTGTGTGCCGGATATGCCCCTACTGTTTTGCTGAAAACTTTTTCTTTGCCTATCTGTGCATTAAAATCACCTAGTAGAATAATAACATTTGATTTTGGAATTTTGACATTTCATCATCTAGAAGACTCCAGAATTCTTCAGTTTTACTTGGGTTCTTGCTATTATCTTCATTTATTGGTGCATGACAGTTAACAGATGTATACTTTTTGTTCTTGCATTTAAGTGTGAGAAGAGATAACCTTTCTGAACTAGATTTGAATTCTATAACATTATCAACTATTGCTTTATGGACATAGAAGGCGGTACCTAGTAGTGGCATTCCTTTCATAATTTTGATTGCTGGTTTACCTTTAAAGATTCTATAATTTTTGGTTTCTGTTACATTCTCATCCATAAACCATGTCTCTTGAGCTGCTAAGATCTGGATTTCATGTCTATCTAAGAAAATTTCCAGTTCTTTCTGCTTGCTGGTTTTTAGCAACGAATTTACATTAAGAGTGCCTGCAAAGAATTTCCTCTTAAATTTAAGTCTGAAAGGATTCCAAGGATGCTCCGACTCACCCTTATTGCAGATGTTGGGACTCCCCAGAACCCTAGTCCCGATGCATTGCATAACTCAGTGGTGGATTTCTCTTCCGAGCTACCACCTGGGGTAGTGCTTTCATTCAGCGGACTTTCCATTCTGCAATTGAAATTGTACATTGTACAAGGTAGGAAATTAATTCCAAGATAAGATCGGATTGTTAGTCCGAAATGATTTTTTATTCGTGCTTTACTCCACTAGGTTCTTCCGCTCTCTCCGCCGTTGAGACATTAAATTCCTCATCCGCCTTCGAGACCGTTGACCAGGTTTCACCTGTAACCCTAGGCAGGGGCCCTTACAGGGTGCTACCATCCGGAGCCAGATGGACCCAGGTTTTTTTACGAGGTTGTTACTCCTCCCCCTCCTCCTTCCCCATCACTTCCAAGATGAGGCCCCGGGCTTGGGACCGGCAATGGCGGAGTTGAAATTCCACCTTTATAATACAAATTTCTTTTATTCCTAAAGATAGCGGCTGGTGTGTGTACGTGATGGCTTTTGGGTGTTTCTAACGTTACTCTCTCTTTTCAAGTACAGATCACAACACAGCATGCCTAGAGGACGTGCACGGGCAGCTTATCATCATCTTTTGGACTTCCTGAAAGGTCGAATTATGGGCATGAGAGATATGAGGGCATCATATGACAGATTATGCAGACAGATGGTTGTAGTGCAATGACTGCAGAATGAGTAGTGATGAGATAGACTGAGAACAACAGTGTGGCATGCAGAGCAGGCATGGGTCCTTCCAGAAGAGCCACAAAGAGAGATCATGTGATTCGTCGGCTGACTCTGATGAGCAGACGGATGACAACATCTGAAATTCGGGCAGAAGTTACAGGCAGAGTGTCACCACAAACTGTCAGGAACAGATTACTGGAAGCTGGGTTGAGATCTCGAGTTTCCATGCATTGTTTACCACTGATACCAAACCACAGACAACCGAGACTTGCATGGAATAGAAGCAGAGTCAACTGGGACATCAAGTGGCATTCTGTGGTGTTCAGCGATGAGTATCATTTCTGTTTGTGGAGGTCAGATCAACATGAGCATGTCCGTAGACGACCTAGTGAAAGGTCACTGGAAGAAGGGATTATCGAGGCACATACCTCTCCAACTCCTGGAATTATGATGCAGGGAACAATTGGATATCACAACAGGATGGATTTGATACTCGTTGAAGGGAGACTAAATGCTCGCCAGTATGTGGCAAGAATCGTAAACCCTGTTCTCATACTCTTCATGAAGAGGGTACCAAGTGGCATATTCCTGCAGAATAATGCATGACCCACACTGCAGGTGACACCAGAAATGCCTTGAGGATTGTATGGATCCTTGACTGCCCTGCCCGGTCCCATGATTTGTCACCCATATAGCATGTCTGGGATGTGATGGGAAGATGTGTATGGTCATACCAGCTTCCTGCCAGCAATCTTCATGAAGTGACACAACATGTGTTTGATTCCATGCCACACCAAATATAAGAGTTATTTCGTGCCCGTAGGGGTCATAACCTGATACTGATGAGGATGATGATGATGGACAGTTCCGAATCGACTAAAAGTTTAATAATTTAATACCAGTTATGTGATGAACGTCTCCATAAAGTTTGATAAATATCAGATTGGTATTTCATGGTGTAACACTTTCCATTTCTGCTAGTGTAAATATGATAAAATTTAAATGTATTCTCCTCTGGGCATTAACAATAATATCGGGCAGGTAATCATTAATTGTATAATTGAACTATTTTAGTGTTATCAAGAACAAGACATAACAGAGTATTTCTAACTTCTGGTGTTCCACAACTCGTTTATAATCATGTAACACCGGGGCTTACTACCTGGTTGTTGTGGAGTACCATACGGGTTTGAAACCTCATGCGGAATTGCGTGCTCTCATGAGATTCCACGCTACTCCAGACATCGTTCGCACACGACACAATGTGATAGTCAAGTTAAACTGATGCAATTACGCTGACAATAATGAAGATTTGTCATGTAAATAAACCGTTTTACAGTATTTACGTTTTAATTTGCAACACCCATTGACTCAAATATGCAATAATATTAGTCCTATGTAACTGCACATATCTAGGTTATGTTAGCCAAGCGGCCTGTAAAAATAGCAGGGCGGTGTGCCCATTAAAAAGGTCCTAGGGAGAACACTAGTCTGGTAGATTACAAAATGGCGTATTCTCCTCTTTACCTGCAAATCTTTTTTTAATGTATGGTGTCTGAGTGATGGGAGGTTTCTGTCTTTTCAGAGGCTCTCGGTGAGAGAAAATTGTGAAAATGGCATTGCATTTCAGAATTCTTTTTCTACCTTCTAGTACTTTTTCCCATGTATGTGGCTCAAAGTTTGCGTAGTGAAATAAAATAACATGCTGGCCATTTCACAAAACTACAGTATATTGTAGGTACTTGGATTACCTTTAAAAAACGTTAAGTATTATGGACTTATTTCATACGAACACTATGTGTCAGTTGACCACTCTTCTCCTTAAACCATGGCAGCCCATTGCTTCCTTGAAATTGGATCCCTGGGAAATTCCTTCATGATAAATCCTTTCTCTGACCTGTTACTACAGCCAAATGCACAACCACCAAGCATTTTCACCAGCTCTGAATTATGACCATTAAAACAATGTGTTTCATTACAGTGCTAGGGAAGAATATGGTGGATCAAGCGCAATTCCAAGCGCAGACAATCAGAAATCGAACCGACTTGGCCGCTCTGTAGTATAGTCGCTACTATAGTCAGTGTTCTATAGACTAAAGGGTACATAGAATAAAATAAATTTTTACTGATGCAAAATCAGAATAATAAAAAGAAAATATACAAAATTAACTTAAGTCATGTTTATGAATCTGTAACACTGTTGATGGAAATCATAGAACATACATGAACATATTGTTCTGTCATTAGTGTTCTCCTATCACTTAAATTGCATTTACTGAGTTGTCTTTCACCATCTAGAATTTTGGTAGGACCCCAATATACTCTATACTATAGAGCTTCCTGGGCTAACTCCAGGTATTAGAGCTTAACAGTCAACAGTATTTGCAGGCAGTCCAAGGATTAACAAAACCTTCATTTTAAGTTTCCAGAGTAAAAATATCATACACAGAAGCTTTATTTTAAGGAATTGTTGATTTCACATTTATTTTATATTGTATCTTACTATATCAAAACACATTAAAAGGTGGTTTACCGGCTGTGAAAATGTAAATACAAGTAGTTTACAGTAAAATCCTATTAATACACTCCTTTAGAGACTGTTCTTAAACGCGTAATACTTAGGTGCTTTGAAAAGTTCTCGGAATGTACTAGAATTAAGTATCTTACCTCGGTGGAACTGCTTTTATTTTTCAACATAGTCTCCCTGTAGACTAATGCATTTGGTTCAGTGATGTTCCAATGCCTTGATCCCATCTCGAAAATGAGATTCCTCCAGGCCTGCAAAATACCTCTCCAATTCGGCTGTCAGTTCTTCCCTTGTAGAAAATCTCCATCCACCAAGTAAAATTTTCAGCTTGGGGAATAGATGAAAGTCTGATGGTGCCAAATCAGGTGAATAAGGTGGATGTGGCAACAATTCGTACCCCAGTTCATGAGGCTTTGCCATGGCAATAACACTTGTGTGCGACGGAGCGTTGTCCTGATGAAAGATGACCCTTTTCCTTGCCAAACCAGGCCTTGTTTCGTGTATCTTTTCCTGTAGTTGGTCTAGGAGGTTTGCATAGTATTGCCCCATAATCGTTTGGCCAGTAGGAAGATAATCTATAAGCAGAATGCCGTTTGCATCCCAGAAAACTGAGGCCATGACCTTTCTGGCCGTACGCACTGCCTTTGCTTTCTTTGGTGGTGGTGAATCAGCATGTTTCCACTGCTTTGACTGCTGTTTTGTCTCTGGGGTATAGTAGTGGACCCAAGTTTCATCTGTAGTCACAAACCGGCACAAAAAATCTTGTTGGTTGCACTGAAAACGGGCCAGATTTTGTTCGGACATTTCCAATCTGGTGTGTTTGTTGTCCAATGTCAAGAGCCGTGGCACCCATCTTGCGGATAATTTTTTCATACCCAATTCTTTGGTTAAAATATAATATACCCGTTCAGAAGACACCCTACAGCTTCAGCAATCTCCCGCACTTTCAGTCGATGATCATCCATGACCATTTTATGCACTTTTGCGATAAATTCTGGGGTCGTAACACTTTTTGGCCGTCCACTACGCGGATCATCATCCAAGCTCTCCCGACCAAATAGTTGAAAATGAAGGAGCAGAGTCCCCCAGTGTGTTCTGAAAGTCGGCATGAATTTCCTTTGCTTTCATACCTTTCTTTACAAAGTATTTAATCACTGCTCTTAATGTGTCTTAATACTTTATTAATGGTAATACCATTTTACATAACAGTAGAGAAGAATAAACAAAACACACTAAAAAGAAAGTTCAATGGAGTATAAGTAGAAAAATATGTACAGATATATACACAGGTTATATTACAAGTAATCACAGGAAAGTAATAATCAAATTTGGAGATTATGTAATTGATTTCTCAATTTTGACAATGAGCAGTTAAATATATCAATATCCAGTTTGTTTAGAGATCTTGACATTCGTTCAATTGGCCCATTGAATGCGTAGTTAGTTCTATGCCAATTTGTAGACAATGTATTCTTGAACCTTGTGCGTCTGTCTGGTACATGTACGTTAATTTTTGCAAGGAGTTGTGGACAATTCACCAAGGAATGAAGCAATTTAAAAATGAAGAGTGTATCCAATAATTCACGGCGTTGTGACAGGCTATGCATATTTAAAGACTGTTGTAAGGATATATAATCAACATTATCATATGAGAATTCTGCTCTAAATTAATATAAACGAAGAAATTTATGTTGTACCGGTACTGAATCTAATCTATGGATAGAGGTCTGATGAGAAGGGTTCCAAACAGGTGTACAGTATTCTAGTATAAGGCGTACAATAGACACATACAGTAATCGATAGGTAGCTAAGTTTGAACATTCTCTAGAATATCTAGTAATGCAACCCAATCTTTGAAATGCTTTCTTACAAATATTTTCAATATGCGCAATTAACGATAGGTTATAACTGAATAAAACACCAAGGTCATTAACTTGTGAACCAGGAGTTAGAATGTTGTTATTACTAAATTTGTACTGAAATGATATTATCTTCTTGTTTTTAAAAACTGTGTTATTTTACATTTCTCATGATTAAGTTTCAATCCATTTTGAATGCAATACTTTTCCAGATGATGTAAATCTTCTTGAAGTTTCAAACAATCAAGTGGACCATTAATTTGCATAATTTTTTTTGCATCATCAGCAAACAAAAGCAATTCAGAATTCTTAAGTATATTTTTAATGTCATTTATGTAGAGAGTAAAAAGTAAGGGTGCAAGGTGAGACCCTTGAGGAACTCCACTGGTAACAATAATAGGTGCCAAAAAAAAGATTCCTTATTTTAACAATCTGCAGGCGATTTTTAAGATAACGATTCAAACCATGAGAGGAGAGGCCCATTAATTCCGTATCCTGTTAGTTTTTGCTCGAATCTCAGTTTTTCCTATTGTCACAAATCACTACGCGGGAACAACAACAAAGAGTCATCACTACCACACTCCTGCAGCTAGAGCACTGACGCGCCATGTGTTCACTCACAAAGGATGTGTGATTATTGCGCGGGAACCTCGTTGCTCTAGCACTGGCATCTAGCGGTGATTCCGAGAACTTTTCAAACTGTCCTCGTAAATGGGAGAGTGCTATAGACGAGATATATTTGTGATGCACGAAAAACAATTTTGATACCACTTCATAAGAAATTTACAAGGGCAGATCAGAAAGTAATGCACAATAAATATTTTCCCAAAAAGTACCAAAACCAAAAAATCACAATAATGAACTTAAACCTTTGACCTACTTTTCTACATAGTCACCAAGTTTCTCAACACATTTCTCCTATTGTGGTATCAGTTTTAATTTGCCCTGTTTGTAAAAGCCCGTTTGGTTGGAGACTGCTGATTTTAGTTCCGCATCTGTCGCAAAGTATTGGCCAGCCAGGAATTTCTTCATGGGAAATGAAATGTCGTATGGCTTTTATTAGTGCCGGGATATCCCAGGACGGGTTCGGCTCGCCAGGTGCAGGTCTTTCTATTTGACGCCTGTAGGCGACCTGCGCGTCGTGATGAGGATGAAATGATGATGAAGACAACACATACACCCAGCCCCCGTGCCATTGGAATTAACCAATTAAGGTTAAAATCCCCGACCCGGCCGGGAATCGAACCCGGGACCCTCTCAACCGAAGGCCAGTACGCTGACCGTTCAGCCAACGAGTCGGACTCTTCATGGGAACAAACAGATGAAAGTCCGATGGTGCCAGGTCCAGACTGTATAGTGGATGCTGGAGCACCTCCCACCCAAATTTGGCAACTTTCTCATGAACAGGAGCAGCAACGTAGGAATGAGCATTGTCATGAAGAAGTTTGACACCATCAGCACTAATGTTGTGGTGTTTGTCACGAAGGGCACGACGCAACTTCACCAAAGTTTTAATGTAGGCTGCAGCATTTACAGTGGTACTGTGTTCAGCAAAGTTCACCAATAACACAGCAAACATGTCCCAAAACACTGTCATAAGCACTTTCCTAGCAGATTGAGTCACTTTGAAATTTTTTGTACTGGGAAACCAGCATGTTTCCACTCCACACCTGCTTAGTTTCAGGGGTGTGGTGGTATGCCCATGACTCATCACCAGTAACGAATCCTCTCACAAAGTCATGCCCTTCTGCAGCGTAACATGGTAAGTGATCCATGCTTGTCATCATTCGTTGGCCCTTGTGGTTGTCTGTCAGGTTCTTAGGCACCCAGCGAGCACTAATTTTACGGAATTTCAACGTTTCACGAACATTGTCATACACTGCTCCATAGGAAATGTTGAACGTCTGTGATAAGGTTCACAGATGCACACGCTGGTCGTTCAAAATTTTGGAAGAATGCCCACCACCTGAAGACATTGCTGCAGTCCAGACAGTTGTCTCCATACACACATGTCCCTGTGAATTTCACTCGGTGTATGCCCTTTAGCCCCCAAATATCAAACTGCACTTCGCTGTTCTTCACACGTGGACGACAGTAACATGCGCGCCATGTTTGTTTTGTAGTTCAGGCTTCTCTCACTAGAGCTGCACATGAAAACAGAATACCCTCTGTAGCGCAAACTTCAAACTATATCGTCATGAATTTTCAACATCCCAGATGCAATAACAGGGGAGAAAAAAAATAATGTGTATTACTTTCCGATCTGCCCTCGTATTTTATCATTAAATACTATTAAAACATTACAAGTTCCACAGTTTATACAGAATTTTTACTAATTTCTGATCTGAAAAAGAGTGCTATAAGCAGGATTCAGAAATTATAAGAGGATAATATTATGCAGAATTATATATTTTCTATGCGGTTCAAGCAACTATTAGCATCACTTGATACACTTCTAGGAGCAATACTAGTGTATTTTTAAAGCAGATTTACTGCTCTAAGGGTTTTGTTTCATGTGGGGATGTTTACCTCTGTAGATTCAATTTCCTTGTGGTCTTTATCTTGGACTGTAGCGCCAGCATGATCCGCATTCATTTCATCAACATCGCAGGTTTCTAACTTCATTAGATCATTACCAATCAACACAAAATCCCCTAAGTTAACATCTCCCAACTTTTGTATCGACAAGGGTTCTTTTAAGTGCTAAATACCATTGACAGTAAAGAAGGTACCATTAAGTCATTAAGTACATCCCTTCCTGAACAGTGCTGATCAGAGGGTTTATACAGAATTTTTACTCATTCCTGATCTGAAAAGGAGTGCTTTTATTGAGATTTGGAAGTGTTGTAAAAGGGTAATATTAAACGGAATATTATATATGAAATGTCCACAGGCCATATAAAGTGTGTGTAATGAATGGGATAGCATTAAAAGTGAGAGCACATTAATGAGGTTTCACAGTAAAAGGCTTTATAAGCACTGTGCATAAGGTCACTACAATAGGTGATCTGTGTGTTGAACCTGGTATGTAAATAATAATCATGGAAAGTGTGTGATACAGTTCATTCCTTGTGATAAAAGCTAGTAAAGTGTACTAATGAACAGTAATTGGAACATGTAAATTGCTTCTTTGTGTGGGTTGGTTCCTGTTTTAATTTTCTCATGTACATTGTATACCAGTTGCTGATGTTTAAAATACATTGCAATATTCATTATGGAATGGACTGAAATATCTCTACTCAATCCAACATATTGTTATTCCTTCTAGGCAGTTTAACATCTTTGCTGATAATAAATAACAAACAAGTCTGTGATGTAGAAGCCCATTAGGACCTTTGCCTGTCAAAATAACTGTTGCCCAAATGGGGCCTGCAGAAACTGGATGCCGTGTGGTAAGCATCTCTACATTCTTGTCATGTTGCTTGGTTTTCTTGACTGGGTCTGCTGCCTCTCATATCAGGCAGCTCCTTAATTGATCTCATAAGGCTGAATAAACCTCACTCCAGCCTTCAGTTCAAAATATAAATCAGGGCCTCTCCAGGTGCATGCACCGGTGCATTGTGCAGCGCAAAGTATGAAAGACGACTTCCCTAGGTTCATCAGACTGCAGACCCCGACTACTCGATTTTCAGCAATAGTGCCGTCTCTCTTTTTCCCTACTCCTGTCTCACTTGCTCCACCCATCTCCCCCTTCCTCACTTGCTCTGAAATGCTCCACCATCCGAACCGAGTTGACCCGAGCTTAGCCTAGTCGTCCCGAGGCAAAACACTGGTCCGAACCGAGCTTAGTCAGACTGATGAACAGTGCACAGATCCTCTGCGCCTCAGTTTGCACGTGTGAGATTTTGGGCATTTGAAAGGCGCTGATGTAAATTGCTGGACTGGCCAGCAATGGGGTCTAGGCCCTCTGGGTAAGAGGCAAGAACACATAACATTGGCATTGATAATGAATACTGCAGTATATTTGAAATGTTAGTTCTTTCAGTTGATCAGTGGTAGATAATAGGTTTAATCCCTGAGATGGAAACATTTTTGGAGATTAAAGAAAAGTCCATTTGGTGCAATCCTGAAATTTGGCATGGAATTGATAATATTTAGTAATCTGGTGGGAATGATTACTTTGAATTGAGAAGGTATGTTTCTGTCACCTTGGTAATGAATACTGCGATGTGTTTGAAACTTGGGCAACCTGTACAATATGTACATAAAACTTCGGTAACCCAGATGAAGAATGAGTATTCGTATAAATTAAGAAACATTTTAATGCATAGTGTTGTTGATTTTTTTGAATATTTGAGTGTATAGGAATATATAGTTTAGTTGTAACATATTAATTACATAAGTTCATCATAATTGATATTTTGAGTAGAAACTTATGTATACTGTAGTTTCATAAGTTATCAATATCCTCATATTGTGTTAGTAGTTTAGTTCTTGTATTTTGCTAAAGTTTCTGGTAGTTATTTGTTTCTTAGAATTGGTGTAGATTAGACACATAAGCCAGACAATGCCATATTCTTAAAATACTTGTCCCCATTTTGTGCAGCTTGTATTGGTGTTAAATATTACTATTTTTGTAGCGAAGATGTACATGTTAACTTTTATGATGTTGTAATACAGGAAATTTCTTTGAAGCATGTACTATAAGGAACCTTAATTATCCATGATTTCCTTTGACTTTGTGTGTCCTTGTACCACACAAAGGACTCTTGATAAAGTCTAAACTTTCAAATACAGTGCCCAGTGTTTCCCCATATTCTTTTTATTGAAGTTTCAACATTTTTTATTATGTTACTTGCAGTATGTCATACATGAATATCTTTTAAAACTCTTTATTTACTCAAAATATGATATGAATACATTGCAATATATTTAATCTCATTTGATGCCTGAAAACTTACATGGTTCAGCCTTCTGTATGTGATACTTGAACTAAAAGTACTGGGTCCATTGGTAACAAGTACCTCGCATGCATGACTGATTTTGATTGCAATAACATGAATCTGTTTGGGGGCAGGGAGAAAAAAAAATCAAGAGTGTAGGCTAAAACAAACTTTGTGCTAAGTGAACACTAACATTTTTTTAATTAGCAGCTACATTATTATAGTATAAGACATTACAGGAAGAACAAGATGTGTAAAGGCACTCATCATCATCATCATCATCATCATCATCATCATCATTTCCCTTTACCCAGCTGTAGCCGGGTAGGGGCAAATATGGTTCCTCTCCACTTTCTTCGGTCTTTCCACCACTCCTCCTCCAACACTGTGTCCCAGTCCAGGTTTCTTTCTATAATGCTGCGTTGGATGGTATCCTTCCATCGCAATCGTGGTCGTCCATGGTCTCTCCTTCCTTGGATTTGCATTTCCATCACCTTTTTTGGCATTCTTTCGTCGCTCATTCGCTTTATGTGCCCAGACCATCTTAGTCGGCTCTTCTCTATTCTATCATTCATTTTTTCCACTCCAATTTCTTCCCGGATGTTCTCATTCCTTATTTTGTCTCTTCTACTCTTCTGTATCATAGTCCTCAAGAATTTCATTTCGGCTGCCTGTATTCGACTCTCATCCTTCTTTGTCATTGTCCAAGTTTCTGCTCCGTAAATTGTTATGGGTACGTAATACATCTTGTACATAGTAAAGGCACTCTCAAATAATTTTCTGGAGAAAAATTCAAGAATATCTAACTGCTGCTCATGGGAACAAAAATTCCTGCAACTGTATTCAGTGTGTCAATTAACCCAACAATAATTGTAAATGTTGCCTGTGCCTGTTAAGTTTTCATTCAGATGCTCAAATAATACTACCAAACATTGTGCAGTTATAGGGAAACCACAAAAACTGATGGCAGTTTTATATTGAGGTATGTAAGGCATGATGGAAAGTGTCCACTTTGGAAAGAATTTCACTGGGTAGATGATATTGTTGTCCTTGCTTTCTTCTGATAACAGTTCTTTCATCTCAGATACACTTTCTCATTCTCTGGATTTCACTGGAGCACATATGGAAACTTCATCATCTGTATTTATGTATGCATCAGGTGAAGTATAAGTATGGATTGTGTCACTTCCATGCCCAAGTTGTCTGGCTCCATGGCTACAATGTTAGCATGCTGGCCTTTGTTCCAGAGATTCCCTGGTTCGATTCTGACTGGTACAGGGATTTTAACCTTCATTGTTTAATTCCAATGCTTCAGGGCTTCCAATGGTTTCCAATGGCTTCAGCATTAGAATTCATCATAAGTAGGGTCCCCATTCTCACTACGTGCAGGTCCTTATACAAAGACCTACACCAGGCCTCTTCAGAGACCATATGTCATTATTATTATTTCCAGGTTCAGTGAAAGCAGTTTATGTCCTGTAATGACTTAAGTATCTTGATGCTTGCTTTGAAACTGCAGAAATAAGCTTTTCATAGACTTAGAGTATTAACAGTGCAAATACAGTCAGTTTTGCAGGCTATTTATTTTCAAGCCTGCAGATAGGATATGCTGTTTCAGTTGTCTGTGTACATCGGTACATATTAGATAAGCTCTCCTTCTGAAAACAAAACTACATTTCTTCTCAGATATATTTCCAATCTGTCATCGTGAATTCCAGCTTCATCTTCATACTATGATCTTTCCTACTTTTAAAAGCCCCACTCAAGCTTATTCACGAACTTATCATTATGATTTTCATTTCCGTGTTGACGTATAACTAATATAATAGGATTTGAGGGATGTTCGTGTGCTTATATCATTCCATGCCAACTCTCCACTGACTGCTCAAAACATAGCATTTATAATGTATATAAGCAAATATTTATTATTTTGCCACCTATTCAATACAATACAGAATGTTAACATATGAGTTAAAACATTGTTTAAATATAATGAGATATGTTTCGCCTCTTCTTATTTCTTATTCTTATTTCATTTGTCGAAGTTTAAATTTTAAAATAGAGCTTTTATATACCGTAATGATTTACAATATCAATGAATAAAACAATTTGTTAAGTTTAATTTTAAAAGAACTATTATAGCAAGACTTAATATCAGTGAAAAAGAAGTTTATTTATGGTGCATTTTGAAGTACTAACATTTAACATATTGTAACATTCTCCCGCTACTATCCAGAAGAATATGTCAGTTTACTTCTATTTACCTTGTCATTTACGCATTGTATCATCACTTCTATCTGCTATTGGCAGCCGCCATCAACCGACTGAATGCTCTGCCTGTCTACTTTGCTGTCCACATTACCTTTATAACAACTTTCTATGTGCCTGGCCTACTTCATTGTTAGCTTACTTGTATCTTATTTTGTCTCTCTCTTATTCAGAATAGACTAAATTTTTGTCCTCTTTGTTTATGTTGTTGTTATTGCTTGCTTACTCAAAATATATGTTGTTGCCTGCTTGTTGAATTCTGGATTCTCTTGTTCAACTTTTTCTCCTTTTGTCTTGCACCTACCATGGATACCCCATGTATTCCCAGCTGTTTGCCATGCGCCCACATCAATCTTGTGTATCAGTGTATTCTAAATGATCGTCGATGAGTCATACAGAATGTTAACATATGGCATTCAAGAGGACATAATCTAATAATATCATAGTTATTGAGCTCTTACTACCTACTTTTACAATATTAAATAGTCATTACTAAGATGTTGTTAAATAAGATTAAATGATTTTACTGATAAATTTAATTTATAAGGAAAAATCTTAAAGAGGATAAAATATAATTGGTCATTTTAATATGATCTTTCATACTTTTCTAGTATCTTCACTAATACCCTTATTTATTTTTAGACCAGCTTATCCTCTTATCAGATTGTTTGTTATAAATTAATTTAATCTGGGTAGGAGATAGGGATCAGCGCTCGGATGGCCTTCATTTAAACCGCAGTGGTACGTATAAGTTAGGAAATTTGTTTGGAAGGGTAATAGGGAGTAACATTCAGGGAAACGGGATGGCCTAGAGAGCGGTGATAAGGGAACAGGGAACTGGAAATCAAGTAGTGATGACATAAAATTGTTAGTGTTGAACTGTACAAGTATTGTAAAGAAAGGAATAGAATTAAGTAATTTAATAGATATATATTTACCAGATATTGTAATAGGAGTTGAATCATGGCTGAGAAATGATATAATGGATGCAGAAATTTTCTCACGGCACTGGTGTGTATCGTAGAGATAGGATAGGAATGGCGGGAGGGGGAGTGTTAATTCTGGTAAAAGAATTTGAATGCTACGAAAAAGTTAAAGATGAGACACATGAAATTCTAGGTGTAAGGCTCATTTCTAAAGATAATAGGCAACTTCATATATATGGAGTGTACAGATCGGGAAAGGGTAGCACTGACGCGGATTCGGAATTATTTGATAGGATAGTCAGCTATGTGGGAAACGACATGGAAAGAAATGTGATTGTAGCAGGAGATCTGAATTTGCCAGATGTCAATTGGGAAGGAGATGCGAACGACAGGAGACATGACCAACAAATGGCAAATAAGTTAATATGGGAAGGACAGCTGATTCAGAAAGTGATGGAACCAACCAGAGGGAAAAATATCCTGGATGTGGTGCTGATAAAACCAGATGAGCTCTATAGGGAAACTGAAGTAATAGATCGTATTAGTGATCATGAAGCTGTTTTTTGTGGTAGTTAAAAATAAATGTGATAGAAAGGAATGTCTTAAAAGTAGGACTGTTAGGCAGTACCATATGGCTGATAAAGTAGGCATGAGGCAGTTTCTAAAAAGTAACTATGATCGGTGGAAAACGGTAAATAAAAATGTAAACAGACTCTGGGATGGGTTTAAATAAATTGTTGAGGAATGCGAAAACAGGTTTGTACCTTTAAGGGTGGTGAGGAATGGTAAAGACCCACCTTATTATAATAGAAAAATAAAGAGACTAAGGAGGAGTTGCAGACTGGAAAGAAATAGAGTTAGAAATGGCTGTGGAAGTAAGGAGAAATTGAAGGAACTTACTAGAAAATTGAATATAGCAAAGAAGGCAGCCAAGGATAACATGATGGCAAGCATAATTGGCAGTCATACAAATTTTAGTGAAAAATGGAAGGGTATGTATTGGTATTTTAAGGCAGAAACAGGTTCCAAGAAGGACATTCCAGGAATAATTAATGAACAAGGGGAGTGTGTATGTGAGGATCTTCAAAAGGCAGACGTATTCAGTCAGCAGTATGGTATGTTGATAAACGGGGTTAAAAGTCAGGTTGTGAGTTAAAGTCCTCTCAGTTTTAATTACTGCGTTGATGGGGTGAAAGTTCCTTTTGGGGATCATTGTAAGTATCTAGGTGTTAATATAAGGAAAGATCTTCATTGGGGTAATCACATAATGGGATTGTAAAGAAAGGGTACCAATCTCTGCACATGGTTATGAGGGTGTTTAGGGGTTGTAGTAAGGATGTAAAGGAGAGTGCATATAAGTCTCTGGTAAGACCCCAACTAGAGTATGGTTCCTGTGTATGGGACCCTCACCAGGATTACCTGATTCAAGAACTGGAAAAAATCCAAAGAAAAGCAGCTCGATTTGTTCTGAGTGATTTCCGACAAAAGAGTAGCGTTACAAAAATGTTGCAATGTTTGGGTTGGGAAGAACTGAGAGAAAGAAGAAGAGCTGCTCGACTAAGTGGTATGTAAACTGTATATAAGGATAATATCTTTTGTTTATTTCCACCTATTCAATACATTACAAGAAGTTGGCATTTACTTTAAAACATTATTCAGATGAGACATGTTTCGCCTCTCACTGTGAGGCATCTTCAGTCATTATCAAAAACCTTATTATTTTACCAGGCATCTGGTTAAAGATATTCAAAAATGTGTTTGAAGATTATAAGAGAGTTAAGATTTACGTTAGTTATAAACATGTTCATGAAGTAACTAAAAATCTAATATATTGATAAAAACAATAAGTAGTTCTTTGTTGAATAGGACTTGTTTGATTGTACTATATAGTAAAAGAAGGTGGCTTGAAGCCGTAGTCATTATTAGATGTCTAATACATAGTGGAAGGCATAAAATATCAGTTCTATGAGAATATACATTACATACAAATGATACTAAAAACTAGTGGATTCAAAGATAGTACATATAAAATGTTCAATGAAATAACTGTGACCTAATAAAAAGATAAACACATATGTAGTTCTTTGTTAATAAGGACGTTGTAAGATTGTACGGCTTAAAGCCGTAGTCATTAATAGATGTCTAATACATAGTGGAAGGCATATGAAATCAGTTCAATGAGAATATATAATACAAAACAATTGGTACATAAAAACTGGTAGATTCATAAGAGGTACATTTAAAAATGAAGGCGTCATGTGACTATAAAAGACAGTTGATGGCTTAAAGCCGTAGTCAAAGTTTGAAATGTAGGTCAAATAACTGCTAAATATATGGTAAAAAGATATAAGTCAAAATATACAGCTTAGTATAAAAAATATATGAAGGAAAAACATTCCATTTTGTCAAGCATTTGTAATGTACCTCTTATGAATCTACCAGTTTTTATGTACCAATTGTTTTGTATTATATATTCTCATTGAACTGATTTCATATGCCTTCCACTATGTATTAGACATCTATTAATGACTACGGCTTTAAGCCGTACAATCTTACAATGTCCTTATTAACAAAGAACTACATATGTGTTTATCTTTTTATTAGATCACAGTTATTTCATTGAACATTTTATATGTACTATCTTTGAATCCACTAGTTTTTAGTATCATTTGTATGTAATGTATATTCTCATAGAACTGATATTTTATGCCTTCCACTATGTATTAGACATCTAATAATGACTACGGCTTCAAGCCACCTTCTCGTACTATAGTAGAATCAAACAAGTCCTATTCGACAAAGAACTACATATGTTTTTATCAATATATTGGATTTTTAGTTACTTCATGAACATGTTTATAACTAACGTAAATCTTACCTCTCTTATAATCATCAAACACATTTTTGAATATCTTTAACCAGATGCCTGGTAAAATAATAAGGTTTTTGATAATGACTGAAGATGCCTCACAGTGAGAGGCGAAACATGTCTCATCTGAATAATGTTTTAAAGTAAATGCCAACTTCTTGTAATGTACTGAATAGGTGGAAATAAACAAAAGATATTATCCTTATATACAGTTTATGAAACTTTCAATACGGACGAAAAATGATTTTCATCACTTGTAATAAGTGGTATGTTCCGAGCTGTCAGCGGAGAGATGGCGTGGAATGACATTAGTAGACGAATAAGTTTAAATGGCGTTTATAAAAGTAGGAAAGATCACAATATGAAGATAAAGTTGGAATTTAAGAGGACGAACTGGGGCAAATATTCATTTATAGGAAGGGGAGTTAGGGATTGGAATAACTTACCAAGGGAGATGTTCAATAAATTTCCAATTTCTTTGAAATCATTTAGGAAAAGGCTAGGAAAGCAACAGATAGGGAATCTGCCACCTGGGCGACTGCCCTAAATGCAGATCAGTATTGATTGATTGATTGATTGATTGATTGATTGATTGATTGATTGATTGATTGATTGATTGATTGATTGAACATGATCTTAGTAATAAATATTTTGTATGTTAGTACTGCAAAATGTACCATTAATAAACAGTTTAGTCGCTGATCAATCTATATATATAAAATAAGAGTTTTGTCTGTACATTGCTCAGAATTTGAAGAGAATGGTATTTCTGTATCGGTCATGTCCATAGTAACAAGAAAATGTACTTTTTACTTTTCCGTAATTTCTGTTTGTCTGTCTGTCTGTTTGTATGTATGTACACGCATCACGAGAAAACGGCTGAAGAGAATTTAATGAAAATCGGTATGTAAAGTCTTATACATTTTTACCGTACCAGCTCTGATAACACAGATATTAATGAATTTGTATTTTTGTTGCTAAGTCCATATCAACGCCGAGCCACGAGAAAATGGGTTAACAGAATTTAATGAAAACCGCTATATAGAGTCGGGGAATAAGAAACTACAGTCTAAGCTGTAAATGATTTTATTTTCCCGAGATGAAATGGTAGTTTACGGGAAGGCGCCTAAAATTTAATTTTTAAGTACTGGTACCTATGTTATTGGTGCTATCGAAAAGTACAGTACTACATAACAAAAGTTATAGACAATACAATTTCCGATTATTTATATTTCATTCAGTTTTACTGTACTGACTATGATAAGAGTGGTATATCAGAAGGCTTACAATATCCAAAGCGCGTAACACTGATCAACAATAACTTTACATTGACCATTGTTAGTTGTGATGTTCTTCGTGCCGCTCAACTCCGATAGATGGGATTACTACTGCGTACCGAGTATAACAGCCTGACTGAACATTGGCGGGCAATAGCTATTTAGTTGGAAAACATTCTTCTTTAACATGCCACTCCTCTGGTTCATACATTTTCTGATACTGCAGGTACGTAACCCACTGGTTCATCATAGCGTTCGAGCTATTCAATCCCTACTCTGAGGCACTGATTGGAATGAGTAGTGTGCATATTCAATGGAATAATGACAAAGGAGTGTTCATGGCAGTCTGCGACCTGGTTGTTCCAGCTCTGGAACTTTGGACGGTCAGATCGGCACCGTAGTACTGTTCGTTGAAAGTGAGAAAGTGTGCGGTTTTTCATTTGATCGAGTATTTTATATGATAACATTGCTTTCAATCGCTACATTTCTACTGACGTTTTTGTAATGGCCTATGTTGAATTCAGTCAGGAAAACCACCAAGTCAGTCTTTCTGAGAATCCCGTGGCAAAGCACGGATACATTAGCTAGTCAATCAATATATTATGATTTTGAATATATATCTTTTTAAATGACTAAGCAGGTGAAAATTGTTACATAGTTTTATTCATTGATATTGTAAATCATTTAAAATAAAAGCTCTGTTTTAAATTTAGAGTTTGAAAAATGAAATAAGTGTATATTATCATTGAGGTAGTAATGTTTGTTGTTCTTGAAACATGTACGATGTATTGGCAAGGTGCTATTTTAAAGAGGATTTAATGAGATTATACATGTCATATTTATCAACTCGGACTATGATTGCAAAATTCACATAGGATAGACGTGTCCAGATATGAATGCAAGTTATCATTCACGACTATGAGATCTATGCAGCCAGTAACACACCTTGATTATCTTTGGACACTTGGACATTACTTGTAAAGAGAAAATGGAAATAAAATACATTTTTTAAAGAGAAGATGGAAATTAAATAAAAGCCTACGTGGAATGAGGATTTGGGAAGATGAATGTTCTAGAATGTAGACTCAGGAAAATGTCTAGGAACGAATTTGGTGATCTACTTATCAGGCACAGACATACACATCTATTATTATTTCAGGCACAGACATACATGTTTATTATTTTTATTTTATTTTTCATGTAATTTACTTGTATTAAAGTATAATCAAAAGTAAAACTGTTCTTTGAACTATAGGAATTAAAATTTCTCCCAGTTAAATCCCACAATTAACTTCTCTAACTTTGTATTTACACTTTAGTTTCTCACATCTTTGTCTTTTTCAAAAAATCATCAAAGTATTCCTTTTTAAATATTTGTTTTTCTAAGGATAATTAACTTAATGTTAAGTTACTTCTGATGTATTGTTTTTCTCCTTGTTGAGCAAGATGTTGTCTTGGAAATAACTACAGGGAACGTTATCAGCTTTAATATCATAAGCTACACTAATATGATGTCAGTGATGTATTCAAAATAAATTATAGGTATAACCAGTATCATTCATCATTAATTTCCTCTCGGAGATGTAATTTAAAAATCAATTTTCCATGCAAGTTGCACAACATGGGCATGTTTTACTAGATGGGGTAAAAAAGTGAATCACAGTTGGCTACAATATATAGGAACGTGAGCGCCGCCGCCAACACATGATGCTAGTGAAGGCTTTAGAGTCTCGCAAGCGCCTGGAAGAACGAGAGCGCAAACGCCAAGAAATGCGGGCTGAAAAGATGGCTAGCAAGGAACGAAAGATGGAACAGCGTAGGATGGAACTGGAACTGGTTCGAGAGCTTCGAAAGCCGGTTGAAGACATGGAACTGTCAGGTGAGTAGCGACGTTTTGTAGTTACAGTAAGATATGTCATTTATCTTATAAATAGGGTAGTTGGTCCTAAAAGCTTGCTCCAAATTTTTAAATGTTATACATGGTTTAGAAATAAAATAACTTACCTCATTTATTAAGAGCTGAAAAATATCCAACTTTTGGAAGAGAAGTATTACAAGTGAATCTAAATAGGGGAGAGGAGAGTGAGACTAGAAAAAATCTTGGAGATATTCTGAATAGATATATTGGGTAGAGCCTTGGGACATATGCCCATCCAAAATTTCTGCTTTGAATTGCTGATTAACTCAATTTATGTGGAGACCAGTAGAGTTAGAAGCACATTATGGACGACAAATTGTCGTTGAGTAGAAAATGCCTACCACGCATTAAGGACGTAGATTTATCGCAAATTATTTTGATCAAATATTTATTGTATTTTACTGTATTACATACATTATCATTATAGACAGTTATGCTTTTCAGCATTCAGTCTGCAAGCCTCTGTGAATTTACTAAATGACCCACAATCCTCTATTTACAAATAGTGCTGTGGCTTCATTTAGTTCTATACCTCTTATCTTTAAATCGTTAGAAACCGAGTCTAACCATTGTCGTCTTGGTCTCCCTCTACTTCTGTTACCCTCCATAACAGAGTCCATTATTCTCCTAGGTAACCTGTCCTCCTCCATTCGCACGACATGAGCCCACCAGCAAAGCCAGTTTATGCTTACAGCTTCATCCATCGAGTTCATTCCCAACTTAGCCTTTATCTCGCCATTCTGAGTACCCTCCTGCCATTGTTCCCACCTGTTTGTGCCAGCAATCGTACTCAATACTTTCATGTCCGTTACTTATAACTTATGAATAAGATATCCTGAGTTCACCCAGCTTTCGCTTCCGTAAAGCAAAGTTGGTCTGAAAACAGACCGATGTGAAGATAGTTTCATCTGGGAGCTGGCTTCCTTCTTACAGAATACTGTTGATTGCAACTGCGAGCTCACTGCATTAGCTTTACTACACATTAATTCAATCTCACGTACTATATTACCATCCTGGGAGAACACACAACATAAATACTAGAAATTATCTACCTGTTCCAGCTTTGTATCACCAATCTGACATTCAGTTCTGTTGAATTTCTTACCTACTGACATTAATTTAGTTTTCAAAAGGCTAATTTTCATACCATACTCATTGCACCTATTTTCAAGTTCCAAGTTATTAGACTGCAGGCTTTCGGCATAATCTGCCATTAAGACCGAGTCGTCAGCCTAGGCCAGACTGCTTACTACATGTCCACCTAACTGAATCCCTCCCTTCCACTTTATACTTTTCAGCAGATGATCCATATAAACTACAAACAGCAAAGGTGAAAGATTACAACCTTGTCTAACCCCTGTAAGTACCCTGCAACTTGCTTTACATCGCATCGACACAGATATGTCTTATGGGGACAATGGGACAGGAAAGGACTAGGAGTGGGAAGGAAGTGTCCGTGGCCGTAATTAAGGTACAGCCCCAGCATTTGCCTGGTGTGAAAATGGGAAACCACGGAAAACCATCTTCAGGGCTGCTGACAGTGGGGTTCGAACCCACTATTTCCCGAATACTGGATACTGGGCACACTCAAGCGACTGCAGCTATCGAGCTCAATGTAAATACCCTAACCAAGAACTCATTCTACCATCATTTCTCACTGAAGACCAATTGTCAGCATAAATGTCTTTGATTGATTTTAATAATCTACCTTTAATTCCATAATCTCCCAATATGCTGAACATTTTTTCCCTCGGTACCCTGTCATATGCATTCTTTAGATCTACGAAACATAAACACAGCTGTCAATTCCTCTCGTAGCATTTTTCAATTACCTGGTGCATACTGAAAATCTGATCCTGAAAGCCCCTCTGTGGTCTCAAACCACACTTGTTTTCATCCAACTTCTTTTCAACCACTGATCACACCCTCCCGTCCAAGATGCCATGAATACTTTGCCTGGTATACTAACCAATGAGGTACCCGATAGTTGTTGCAATTCTTCCTGTTCCCTTGCTTATAGATAGGTGCAATTACTGCTTTTGTCCAATCTGAAGGTACATATAATTTTATAAAGTTTATTCCACCTACTCAATACAGTAAACTTTGTCAAATTATATGTAATCTTAATTCAATACGGAACCAATTATGAAATTCATAACCTTGAACAATCTGAAGGTACCCTACTAACACTCCATGCTAATCTTACTACTCTATAAAACCATTTTGTCTCTACCTTAACACTATACTTCACCATTTCAGGTCTAATTTCATCTATTCCTGCTGCTTTATGACAATGGAGTTTATTTACCATCCTTTTCGCTTCCTCGAGTGTAATTTCACCAACATCATTTTCCTCCTCCTCATGAGCTTGGCTGTTAGCAACACCCCAGGAAGATTCCCTGGGATCTATTATGAGTTCACCTGAACTACCCAAAACACTGTTCATTTCCTTTTTCCCTCCATTCCTAAAATTCTTTATTACTGTCCAGAAAGGTTTCCCTGCTGCTTGACCTAGCCTTTCCAGGTTATTACCAAAATCTTCCCATGACTTTTTTTTGGATTCAACAACTGTTTGTTTCGCTCTATTTCTTTCATCTGCATACATATCCCTGTCTGCATCAGCCCTTGTTTGAAGCCATTTCTGGTGAGCCCTCTTCTTATGTTTACAAGCTGCTCTCACTTCATCATTCCACCAATTTGTTCACTTTTTCCCATCTTTACACACAGTTGTTCCTAAGCATTCCCTGGCTGTTTCTACTACAGCATCCCTGTATGCCACCCATTCTCTTTCTATGTCTTGAACCTGATTACTGTCTACCTATCAAAACCTCTCACTGATCATATCCATGTACTTCTGTCTAATTTCCTCGTCCTGGAGATTTTCTACCCTTATTCATTTGCAGACAGATTTCACATTCTCTATCCTAGGTCTACAGATACTTAGTTCACTACAGATCAGATAGTGGTCTGTATCATAGAAAAATGCCCGGAAAACTGGTACAATCCTAACAGACTTCCTGAATTCGAAGTCTGTTTTATATAGTCTATTATGGATCTGGTACTCCCAGCCTCCCATGTGTAGTGGTGAATAGCGTTATTTTTGATGAATGTATTTGTAATTGCTAAACCCATACTGGCACAGAAGTCCAGTAAACGTTTCCCATTCCCATTAGCTTCTATATCTTCCCCAATATTTACCAATCACCCTTGTGTATCCTTCAGTTCTGTTTCCAACTCTCGCATTGAAATAGCCCATTAGCACTCTCCTATCCTTGCCGTTGACCCTGACTACGATGTCACTCAATGCTTCATAAAACTTGTCAACTTCATCCTCATCTGCACCCTCACATGGTGAATACACTGAGACAATTCTCATCCTAATTCCTCCAACTGCCAAATCTACCCACATCATTCGCTCATTTATGTGCCTAACAGAAACTATGTTGTGTGCAATGGTATTCCTGATAAACAGCCCTACCCCATACTCTGCCCTTCCCTTTCTGACACCCGTCAAGTACACTTTATAATCTCCTACCTCTTCCTCATTATGTCCCCGTAACCGAATATCACTTACTGCTAGCACATCCAGATGCATCCTCTTTTACTGATTTTTTTGGAAAAGAATACCTACCTTAAAATATTAATACAATGTGTGCGTTTCACATTGAGTTTAGTATGGTATGCTTCGAAACAGGTGTTGAAGCACGAGGGTAGCACATATTGTTCCTAAGCTCTTCCTAACATCTTTTTTCTGGCACAACACACATCGTTAGCTAGGATACTTTTTTTTCTTATCTATGGATGGAATCCTGGAGATGAAATATCTCTCTTTAAGCCTAAAGGGCAAAGGCTTCAACAACTTTTTACTCCCTGTGTGGATTGGATGTGGCGCTTGGTGCTCTTATGTCAGGCCGCGTGCTACCGCGAGACAGAAATAGAGAAGTCATTCTCTTCCCCACATTTTGGGCTCTCCAAATGACAAGACTGTTGTAAATAGCTATGTCCATCGTGTGAAGGAACAATTTCTTATATCACTTCATTTAGTCCTGTGTGTGTTTGAACACCCGCCGTTCATCATTGGATCTATGAGGTTTTATGTTTGTCTCTTTGTAATCCTCACTCCACATATCTGACTCCTCCCTCAAAATCTACAGGAACATACCTATTGATCTCCTTTGCTTTTGCCACTTTAGCTAACAGCTTTTCCAATATTTGTTTTCTAAATCAAAGTCACCCAAGCTGAAATCATTAACATAGTCATTATCTAGTACAATTTGAACAAAGTCCATCATAATTTTTGCGCCAGTAATACATGCTACACGTCCCAAACTGCTCAACACTTCTACTTGTTAAAGTCAAGAGCTGTTTGATGTAAATATTCAAGAGCATATTTCTTGTGTAATCTTATGTTCTGTATTAACCCATTCACATACCATTTAATTGAACTTATATATGCCTTGGTGTACCATTTATTTTCGTTACTTTACATGATATTATCACTAACACTGAAAAAGAATGCTTTACAGCAACCTAATGAGAGGAAATATCCAAACTACTGTCAGATGTACTTTGTAAAGTCTTTATGTGTATGGTAGATCATAAAACAGTCATCTACCTGCAGCATCACCTTGCACCAGTGGCATTCAAACGAAGATTCTTTCCTCAGACTCCGAGTTTTTGCAGACTTTGCATCTCCGTGATGGGATAACCTTCTTCGTTGTTGGGGGTATTTTGGTCGAGAAGTGTCCCCAATGCCTCCCCTGAAGTCTCAGTGAGTATACGCAGGGCTTGGGCGTCCTCGTGGATAGTTAGGCAAGGTCACAACGTGCCAACAGCTGTTCGGCCAAATTGATCCGGAAGCTGGTAAAGCCACTCGCTTCTTGTCAGGGTTGAGGTGGCGATGAATTCAGAAGTGTCATGTCAGGCATGTAGAAGTATATTTTTTGTATCCTTTGTACTTTCTCATCAAGGGGAATGATGCGAGTCTCTGGTCATGGGAATCAACACCACCCATTCCACAATTGTAGTCAACAAGAAGATTGTGTCTGAACTTCTTCTTGCCATCATAACTTTACCTCTTCAAGGTAATCTGGCCTTCATATCATCCACAGATGCAGGACACCAGTGTTCCTTTTCATATGATATTACCCTATTTATATACTAGGCAGCTGATACAAGACATTTACTTGCATAAGCATTTGTCTCTTTGTTTAGACGTTCCCAAAATTCTTCTAATTCTTTCACAACTTGCAGTTCGTTTGGGCATTGTCCTAGGTGCCTTTGAACAACACTATTTATTTCACCAGTTGCGATGCATGAATGATACTCCGGAGTATTACTTAGTGCTCCCAGTTTCATTCGCTATTGTGTAAAATATGATTAGAAGCTGATGGTGTGGCATCAGATATAGGCCTAAAATTCAGTGACACATATGGCAGCAAAAGAGCACTTTTTTCACCCCTACCAGCGCTCACGTCACTGTCACAAGAATCAATTTCACTACTTCAACTTCCACTAAATTCTTTGTCGCTTTTTTCCTATATCAATGTCACTCCTAAAATTTCCCTTATAATCGCTTCATCACTCAATGTGGAGGCAGCCATGTTTTCGCTTACGATGAGGTTGCTAAGATACAGGTTATACTTTCCATGGAATAACTGCACAGAAGTGTTTATCAAATACATCAATGGAATAAAACAGTGCTTCTATCTGTCAATCTTACTAATATCAAATCCCTTCACAAAGGAAACCGGCTCGGAGAGGGTCCAGAAATAAACACTATGCATGGACGGAGAGATCCGTCTTTGTACCGGAGTGCATTCGAGAGCCAGGACAGAGAGATCCATCAAAGTACATCAAGTGGCTAATTCACGTATAAACATTTTGCATATTTGGACATATTTCTGTTTGACGTTGATCATTTCTGTAACTTTTGGTCTAGAAGACTGTGTTTTCACTGATCTGTTCCAGAATTGTAAGTGAAGAAATTTCTGTTGCTGTCATAACAAACATCCATATAATTCAGATTGACTGAATTTCGGTTTGTAATTTTTTTGCTGATTACATTTATTTATCAATGTATGTATATCATCTGTTGGAAAATTTCCAATTTATTTCAGTTTGAACCACTCCCATGTGGGTGGGGGACACAGATGAAGAATACACTCACGGTATCCTCTGCCTGTCGTAAGAGGCGACTGAAAGGGGCAACCTTCATGCGGAAATGTATTGTGACTTTGGTACAATGAATTGTACCCCCTCTGGATGGGAGGTCTGAATCCATCCATAAGTAAGGCGACTAAAAGGGTCATATGTCCATTGGTCCTTTCTTTATTTTTTATTTTTTCCTGAGGGTTCATTGTAGACCAAATCAAAATTTGATGTGCAAGCTGCTTGGGGAAGGGCCTCTTATGTGTGTGATTACGCTCGAAAGCCCAGATGGTATTCCTAGCCCATCAGGCGGAAGCGCCATGAACTCAGCAGTAGTATCCGCCTGACAACACAGGTCCCCGCGCAGCCAGATGCCAGAAGAGCAAATTATTATTAATTTTTTTTGTATATATTTATCACTCTGTATATGCTATGGGGTACATTTGCGGGTGATTTGAGGGAGTTCTAGTGCTCATTTCCTCTGTCAGCCTGTATTGGGCAGCATCCAACATCAGACGCTGGGCAATACTTGCTACGACCAAGTGGTTATTGCCTTAACTGCTTGGTTCAGGTGGCGAGGATGATTTTGGGCATGACTGGAAGTAAACGTTCTAAGCCTGTCCAGGGTGGTCACCAACCAAGTCCTTACCTTTCAATTCCCTCAGGGGGCAATCTTCTGGGAACAAGTGCAGCATGAGAATTTGGAATCCAGCTTTCCTAGGTTCCTGGTCACTACTAAAACCAATGGGCAAGACTTCAAGCTGGTGAAATCTATTCTATTCACTCAATACATTGAAGGTGTATATGAAGGGTCAGGGGAAAAAAAGCAGGAGAGTCAATATTTGTGCAACTTGAGAAAAAGCAACTTTTGTGCTTGACTTCTCTAGCTTTTTCCCGTAACCGCAAAACTTTGAGTGCTAATTTCTCCTGACTCACCTGCTTTTTTTCCATTTTCGACCTCTCAATAGATGCGCATGATCACTCTGAAGTGGACTGTAACAATATCTCAATTTCGATGAAAAAGTGACTTACCTGGTTTTTTCCCCCGACCCTTCATATGGTGAACTTGAGGATCTGAAAAAGGAAAGAAAAAAAAGCGCAGTGGTAATTTGCTCTTCAAGACAAGCACTACACTCCAAGCAGATCGGTTGCTCAGGTGCTTCTACTTTGTTGAAAGAACACAATACCTTGAATATGATTCGCGTCATCATCTTTCACTACGACTTGATGATGGAAGACATGAAGAACCGTGGCGAGACATATGTCTGACGCATTACACGCACACATTGGCCACTTGCTTTCATTGTCTCCTTCAAACTGTCGGTGTTGACCAGGGAAAGTCAAGGTAACTACCTATTTTTGTGATATGAGGCTGTACATCTCACCTCAAGTGCGGTGCTATCAATGTCGAAGGTTTGGACACATGATATCTCATTGTTCATATCAATCTGTGTGGTACATGTGGAAAAGAAGCTCATGGCACGGAACAGTGCATACCTTCCAACAGGTGCACTAACTGCCCTGGTCTTTATTCTTCTTGAGATAGAAATTGTCCAGTCTATCTCAGAAAAAGATCTGGAAGACCAAGACACTGGATTCTCTTTCATATCAGGAAGTGCCCCATAAGTTTAATTCCATGAATGCACCTGCCAAGACACTAGATTTCAGCATGATAGCACAGAGCTTACCCGGTCTTATCTTTCCTTCTAGCAACACCTGAGAAGATCACTTTACCCAAGGCAGCATTTGCTCCTGTGCCTTCAACCACAAACAAGCCTGTGCCAGTTGGGAAACCTACACTGGCACTGCAAGAGGGGAAAACCAAGTCTCCCCCAAGAGGTCGGTGAAAGCTGCACCCAAGCCGGTGAAGGCGTCATCATCAACTGGGACTCAGAATCAATCTCCCACCCTGTCTAAACAAGAAAAGAAGGTGGGGAAGAGGAACGCCTTTACCGGGTGCTCCTCCCATCCTGCAAATAGGGATACATGCCCTCCCTCCAGTGGGTCTGTGTCAGCGCCAGTAGGTACACCTGCTGTAAAACTTGTGCACTCCCTTGTAGGAGGAAATCCCACCGCCGGAAAAAGTCGAAGAAGTTCAGGGGGTATATCTATCTCCATCTCCATCTTCAGATGCGGATGTCAGTGTAGGTTAAGTAGCATCTCGCCACTTAAAACCTAACATTTTTTAAGAAGTCCACACTATGTCACTGTTGCAGTGGAATTCTAACAGTTATGACAGGCATCTTTCTGAACTGCGCCAGCTAATCAGTCAGTTTGCGATGAGTGTAGTCTGTATTCAAGAAACCAATTTCAGACCAGGTCACCATACGGTCCTGAGACGTTCTAGACTATACTCGACAGAATGGGATTATGCTAACTGGGCTTCCAGGGGCATTGGTATTTTTGCTCATTCTGATAACCTACAGTGAAAAGGTTCCACTAATAACCCTGCAGGAGGCAGCGGCGGTACGTGTTTCGTTGCCTGTCATAACAACGGTTCATAATGTTTATTTTCCACCAGGCCAGCCTCTTATATGGTTCTCTGAAATGTCTTGCCCCAGAGGAAGGGAATTGGAACAGTTATTAGAGGAGCTGGATTTGTTCATTTTGAATACAGGGGAAGCAACACATTTTGGCATTGCACACAGTACCCTCTCCTGCATTGATGTTGGTCTGTGCAGCCATGCACTCATTCCCATGCTTCACTGGGATGTACGCGATGACCTCTGTGACTGTGACCGTTTCCCCATTATTCTTACTTTGTTGAAACAGAAATCCACCAAGGCTCCTTCCCAATGGATTCTTAAACATGCTGATTGGCCAAAGTTCACATTACTAGCTGTCTTTAACAATATGTGAACACATCATACAAGTTATTCTTGCTTCTGCTGAGGAATCTATTCCATCATTTTCTGGGACTCCTCGACGAAAACTCGTTCCATGCCGGAATTAAGATCTTGCAGCAGCTATAAAAGACCGATGTGCTCATAAACGCTATTGTAGGCAGCGAACTGTGGCCAATTCGGTAGCATTTACAAAATTTACACACTGTCATCCCAAGTGTGGACTTAACTTTGATGTATTTTGGGAGCACAAGAACCTTCCTCAGTACCGGGAATTTCCATTACAGGCAGTATCGTAACTAATCTACACATGTTAGCTAACCATCTAGCAAGTAATTTTGCAGATGTATCTGGTTCCAGGAATTTCCATCTGTGCAGCCATGCACTCATTCGCATGCTTCACTGGGATGTACACAATGACCTCTGTGACAGTGACCATTTTCCTGTTATTCTTTTGTTGGCCACCAGGTGATCAATTTTTGGTAATGAGACAAAATCTCTCATAGTGCATTGGCACTGCCGGTGGCTCCAAGTAGCCTATGCAGTAGCCTCCATGATATGCCCTAGCCATGAATCTTGGTGGGTGTGCTATTTATCAACTGATGAGCCCAACTTAGCACACTGGGGCGAAACGCTGGCAACCAGGAATGAGTTAGCTGGAAAATTTATAATGTCCAGTAACGGACCATTTGTATTGGTATTATAAACTGTATTGTCACTGCTGCTGGTTCAGCAGTAATATCATCACTATATGTGGACAATTTTGCTCTGCATTATAGCTCACAAAGTATGGCAGTTGCAGAGCAACAATTACAACAAGCTATTAGTAGAGTGGAACATTGGACCTCAGAACATAACATGCCCTTTTGGTTTTGAACTCCTAAGACCTCTCTTGTTCACTTCAGCTGGAAGCACACTCTTCACCCCCATCCGTGACTTTATTTAGGAGTGGGTAACTCTTCCTGTAGTTGTCATATACCAATTTCTTGGGCTCCTTTATCGTGGGAGCTACACGTGCATCAGTTAAGTCAGTGCAAAGATGAACTCTTTGAAATTAATGTTAGGTTGTTTTATGAATTAAGATGCATAGGTCTCTCTGCAGACACTGTGTTCTGCACGGAACTTGCGAAAACCTCCAGCAAAATTTAATAAATACACTGATGTTGTTGGTGACTGTACTTTTTCTCTGGCTAATGCTTCTCTGAAAGCAGCTGTTGTGGAAGCAGTTGATATAAATAATGCTGCTGCTGCTGCTGCTCTTTCCATTTTCAAACGTTCCCAGGAAGAATTAGGTGTGTGTTACATGGTATATTTGGGGTACAGGGACTCTAAAGCTTTTAAGTATGTTATAGGAATGTCACAAAGGGCACTAGGAAAGTTTTGCAATGTGAGTGAACACTTTAGTTTTCAAAATAATTTCCACCACACTCAATACACTTCTCCATATGTCGAAACAAGTCACTGAACCAACTCTGCCACTTTTCTTCGGTTACATTTTCACACTCTTGATCCCATGCTGCTAGAAGCTCCTCGTTGGATGAAAAACGCTGCCCTTTCAGCTTCATCTTCACTTCTGGGAAGAGTGCGAAGTCACATGGGGCAAGATCAGGACTGTATGGAGGGTGACCAAGCACAGTCAACCCTGATCTGGCAAGAAAATCCATTGTTACATTAGCACGATGTGGTGGAGAATTGTCGTGATGCAAGAGCCAAGTGTTGAGCTGTGACCTTGGTTGGTGCTGCTTGAGAGCCTGGATGACCTGAGACAGACAAGTTTCATTGTACCACTTTGCAGTAACTGTCCTTTGTGTTTCTAGCACAACCCAAGTCAGGATGCCCTATTTAGTGAAGAATACTGCAGTCATCCTTTTCTTCACTGACCTTGACTTTTGCACAGTCACAGAAGTACCCTCAACTTCAAATAGCCACACCTTGTTCTGGGATTTTTTCAGGATATCGTAATAACAAAGCCAAGTTTCGTCACCTGTTACAATGCTATTGACATTATGCGAATTCCCATTTTCAAACTGTTTTAGCATTTTTCAGCACCATTTCACTCGATGTGCCCTTTGTTCTTCTGAAAGTGAATGGGGCACCCAAAGGGAACAAACCTTTCTAACATGGAGATGGTCATGTAGAATTGAATGAATAGCTGGTGCAGGGATGTGGAGGGTCTCTTCTACCTGCCGATATGTCAACCACCTCTCTTGCTGCAACATTTTCCTCACAGCTTCAATGTTTTCCTCAGTCACTGATTTAGACGCTCGCCCAGAACGAGGATCGTCTTCAACCCCAAAACTTCCCCTCTGGAACTCTTTGTACCAGCGGAAAATTGTTGTCCGATGTGGACAGTCTTTTCCCAGCACAATTATATCCTCCAGGCACTGGTCAACAGTTAATCCACAAGCAAAATTGTAGCAGATAATTGCGCGATATTCACCTTTAGTGATAAATATCATTGTTAATCCGTATTGAAGATACTGAATGTAGGAAGCTAAAGGGTTTATTGTGTCACCTATTCAATACATTATAAATTTTTAAATACTTAGGAATTTATTATTATTTCCTATTGAGACATGTTTCGCCCTTCATTGAGGGCATCGTCAGTCAAAACATCTCAAGGTACAAATCAGGCACCTGATTGGTAATTGGTAATTAAATTGCAAACACTAAGATACAAACTTAACGTTACAATGGGAAAGTCAAGAAAAAAGAAAAACATGTTCAGTGATGATACAGAAAAAGGCATTAAAGACCAAATAAGGATAGGATACAAGAAAGAGAACATCACTATCAACTGCTTAGCATTTGCTGACGATCTTGTACTGTTATCAAAAAATATTGAATCAGCGATAATACAAGTTAACACTTTAAAAGAGGTAGCAATGAAAACGCCTGCAGATATCGTTTGAAAAGACACATTTCATGACCAACTTTAAAGAAGCCCCAAGATACATAGTAACAACAAACAATGATAAGATAGATAAAGTTGTTAAATCAAATACCTTGGTGAGATTATACAACCTAATGGGCTTGATAAAGAAGCAAACTGCAAGAGAGCCAGAAAAATGGAGCTTGCATTCCACCTTACAAAAAACACATACAACAAGAAATCGATCTCTATTAGGACAAAACTACACCACTATCAGGCAGTAATTTAACCAGAGTGCTTGTATGCCTCAGAATGCGTGGGATTAACAACCAGGAAAGACATTGAAGAAATTGAGAAGAAGGAAAGAAAGATTTTAAGAAAAATCTTCGGTCCAAAGAAATGTACTGACACATGTCGATTACGCAGTAACAAAGAAATACATAAAACATGCAGTAGGATTTCAGACGTCATTCGAAAGCGAAGAGTTAAATTTTTTGGACATATTTCAAGAATGCCTGATGACAGACTTGCCAAGAAAATCTTTAACCACTTCAATAAGCCCAATAGGAAAGGCAGCTCTTATGAAAAATGGTTTGTTAACACGAAGAAGGATTTGCAAGAAATGAACATCACACATCAAGACATCGGCAATAGAACCACCTTCAGAAAAGCTACACTCATTTAAGGGTTTCCTAGAGCCAGAAACAGCGACCGAGAAGAAACAACAATGGACGGCTGAAAGAAAAGAAGCAGGAAGCAGGAGGATGAAGGAGTACTGGCGCCAAAGAAAGTTTAAATCCTGAGGAGTCATTTACGTGGTCCACAGCTGGCCAAAATCGATAAAAGAAGAAGATGATACAGTTAAACAATATATGTTTATAGACACAGTATTCGGCACCAATGTGTAAAATCACAGGGTATTTAGCAGAGTCCAGCAGTGGTGGTCCGAAGAATAATTGACGCTACTCTATTAGGAAATCATAGGAAATTATAAAGTTTATACATATATTTACATCGAAACAGATAGGGGAGAAAGGGTATAAAGTGTCTGGCGTCAATGTTCATACACATACAGTTTATACATTATTTACATGGAAACAGGGGAGAAAGGGTATAAAGTGTCTGATGTCAATGTTCATACATTAATTACTGCCGATGGTTGGATGATTACAGGTTGACAGGGTAACTACACAGTAATTTTACAGTATCCAATTGAACATTTGAGAAATTACAAGCTTATAATTATAATATAAATTTTTAACCCTTTGGATGCCGACCCATAATAGGTCATCATATGCATAGAATGCCAAGCATGTTTCAATGAATTTTGCATCACTGTATAAAATATTTTATTTACGTCTCAGTTTAAAAGATATGGAGGTAAAATTTGGTATGTGAGCTTGATATACTCCAAGGAATATAAACATGTGACTCGCATTTCAAAAAAACAAAATTTTGTGGAATAATGTGCACAAAATATTATTATCAATCTACTTGTATCTTAGTGTTTGCAATTATAATTATAAGCTTGTAATTTCTCTACTGTTCAATTGGATATTGTAAAATTACTGTATAGTTAACCCTGTCCACCTGTAATCGTCCAACCAGGCAGTAATTAATGTATGAACTTTGACGTGGGACACTTTATACCCTTTCTCCCCTAACTGTTTCCATGTAAATAATGTAAAAACTTTATGTGTATGAACATTGATGCCAAACACTTTATACCCTTTCTCCCCCATATGTTTCCATGTAAATATATGTATAAACTTTATAATTTCCTATGATTTCCTAATAGAGTAGCGTCAATTATTCTTCAGACCACCACTGCTGGACTCTGCTAAATACCCTGTGATTTTACACATTGGTGCTGATTACTGTGTCTTATCATCACTGAACATGTTTTTCTTTTTTCTTGACTTTCCCATTGTAACATGTTAAGTTTGTATCTTAGTGTTTGCAATTTAATTACCAATTACCAATCAGGTGCCTGATTTGTACCTTGAGGCCATGCTTTGACTGATGATGCCCTAAGTGAAGGGTGAAACATGTCTCAATAGCAAATAATAATAAATTCCTAAGTGTTTAAAAATTTATAATGTATTGAATAGGTGACTCAATAAACCCTTTAGCATCCTACATTCACCTTTAGACCACAATGACATCTTAACTTGCTTTCAATCCCACTGCTTGGTAACAACTGATGTGAAGATCACGCCTTGCTGTCTTCTAGACAGATTTTCATCCTTCACCATAACAGGGGTGTCCAGCCAACTGTTTGCGTATTGCAAAACTTTCCTAGTGCCCTTTGTATGTTCACAAAGAGGTTGGAAAAATTGAATGTGTGGGCCATTTCCGAAAGAAAACGGGAACATGCCTTCAAAATTTAAGGCAGTTGCATTTGTAAATTAAATTATCAGATGGTAAAACAATAATAAATAAGGCAAGACTCACCGATAAAATCATTGATGACCTCCAGCAATATTATGGGAAGGCCAATAGAAGTAATTCAAATGATTTAGATGGTATGAAGAGAGAAGTATGGGTTACATACTTCCACATATTGTCTTCTGATGGATCTCCCATACATGATCTTTGTTCACCAGATCCTCCAAAGTGAGATTGAATCAAGGTGTAGTAAAGCTAATGCAGTGAGCTCGCAGTTGCGATCAGCAGTATTCTGTAAGAAAGAAGTCAGCTCCCAGACGAAACTATCTTTACATCGGTCTGTTTTCAGACCAACTTTGCTTTATGGGAGCGAAAGCTGGGTGGACTCAGGATATCTTATTCATAAGTTATAAGTAACAGACATGAAAGTAGCAAGAATGATTGCTGGTACAAACAGGTGGGAACAATGGCAGGAGGGTACTCGGAATGAGGAGATAAAGGCTAATTTAGGAATGAACTCGGTGGATGAAGCTGTACGCATAAACCGGCTTCGATGGTGGGGTCATGTGAGGCGAATGGAGGAGAATAGGTTACCTAGGAGAATAATGGACTCTGTTATGGAGGGTAAGAGAAGTAGAGGGAGACCAAGACGACGATGGTTAGACTCTGTTTCTAACGATTTAAAGATAAGAGGTATAGAACTAAATGAGGCCACAACACTAGTTGCAAATCGAGGATTGTGGCGACGTTTAGTAAATTCTCAGAGGCTTGCAGACTGAACGCTGAAAGGCATAACAGTCTATAATGATGATGTATGTATGTATGTATTTACCATTTGCAGAGAGTTAATGTGTGCCATGATTAAGATACTGGCCTGAGAAAGGAGTATTTCCCTTGTTTAGTTCTTAATTTACATATTTTTAATGACTTCTATTGTTAAAAATATGGAACTTATTACAATATTATATATTTACATATTATTAACTCAAATCACTCCACTCTACAAACTTCCCATAAATACTGAAGTAATTAGCAGTAGTAAAATCTTTAAAGTTCTAACCTTGTTCTAAACTTAATATATCCTGATAATGGGATAATTTTTCTGTCAAATTACCATTGCCAACATAGGGCTTTCTGGCTCCCCTTAGCAGATATATGGGCAGTATTTTAAAATATGTCAAGCATATTTTGACACCGTAAAAAATTATAATAAAGGGTTTAGAAAAAGAGAAAGTATTACATGTGATAGAAATCCAGCCTCTGGTATCAAATATGTCTGTTGTGTTTCTCCAACTGGAGTTAAAAACAAATCGTTAATATTTACATTACTCACTAATCAGTAAGTGAAGGAGTGCTACATTCAAACTTCTTTGAACCTCCCATTTGATAGATAAATACTATAATTTTTTGTAATAATGTTGTAATGATATGAATTTTCATACTGGTATGCTTTACTTGGTAATCTAGAGGAGAAATTTATTGGTCAAACTTTACATCTCTATTTTTTCATGGTATAAAATAGGCTGTTTTTAATTCATTATTTACCAGTAATTGACATTTTTAGTTTATTTGTTTCCTTGTAACAGGTATTCTGATAAAAATTATGTCTACAGTAGTTCAAATCTGAACCTCTTGGATTGTTTTAGACCAACGTCCGTTGCCAACATTGAACCGTATACCAGGACTGAAACTCTCTGGGCAAGCCTTTGCTGATACATTAATGGTATTTGAGTTTCTGCACAATTTTGGCGAGACATTGGGCTTTGGTAAGTTAATTTTTAGACAGTGGTTGGTGGTGGTGCTGGTAGTAGTAGTAGTAGTAGTAGTAGTAGTAGTAGTAGTAGTTTTTTTTCTCCTTTTTGCTGTTTGCTTTACGTCGCACTAACACAGATAGATCTTATGGCAATTTTCGGATAGGAAAGGCTTAGGAGTGGGAAGGAAGCGGCCATGGCCTTAGTTAAGGTACAGCCCCAGCATTTGCCTGATGTGAAAATGGGAAACCATGGAAAACCATCTTCAGGGCTGCCGACAGTGGGGTTCGAACCCACTATATCCTGGATGCAAGCTCACAGCTGCACAACCCTAACTGTACAGCCAACTCGTACGGTGTAGTAGTAGTAGTGGTGGTGTTGGTGGTAGTGGTGGTAGTGGTAGTAGAATTTCACTATTTGGCTCTTCATTTGCTTGCTGTAGCTCTTCAGGCATTTTCCCTGTATCTTTAATTTACTGCAGTATTTGAAACTAAATATATATTTTACTTGAGCAAGTTCTTGTATACAATGGCATAGCAACATTGAGGGGACTAAAATGGTAAATCATATTTCTCCATCAGTATTAGCTTCATTGTAAAGTATTTTATTTCAGAATTTCCTGCAGCATTTACAGGTTGCCATGATTACAAAGAGTACTGAATAAATGACAAATTAATCATATTAAAGTAAATAGATTGATAGATTACAGTGTTATATGTTACTATGCCATTAAGGAGCAATTATGGTTCCTAAATATGTAAATAGAACCTCGGAGTGAAATTAAAGTAATCGATATAATAAAGTCCTTGGTTAGCTAGAGCTGATTGGAATAATAACAGTAAGTTATTTACTAAATAGACCACCTAATCAATACAAAGTCTAGTCTTGGATGATTTACATAGATTTGTCAACTAATAGTGGTACATGTTTCGCCTTGTATGAAGGCATCATCAGCCATTGTCTTAACCTTACATTGAAAATAAGCGTCTAATTAACATATAATAATGAAATGAATTTTAAAAATCTTGAAGAGATTTGAAGTAAAATAACATTAAAAATAACAATGATGGTTTAAAAATATACAATGTGATGAGTTACAATGGTGGAAGTATTAACCAAATTAACATTAGAAGGCTGCTATAATAAGTACAATGGATAAAACAACAGACTGTTATACAACAAGTAATAAGATTGCTATGAAAATAAAGTTGACTGTCTGGCGGTTACAATTAGACGATGGCGAAAAATCGTATATATTCAAAATAAAGAAGAGAGAATAAAAGTCAAAGGTTGGTCGAGAGATCCAAAGTAAATCATAATCTTGAAGATAAAAGACGAAAGTCAGAGGCATATGGTGAAGTTGTAGAACATATTGAGGATATGAAGTTGTAGAATAGAAGTTGAAGAACAGTTTTAAATTGGATATCTATGGACCATCTCAAATTTGAAGCATTGCTCAAATGTTGCAAAAATGTGAGTTTGTTGAAATTCTAGTTGAAAAGGCATATAATAGTGGAATCTGTAAAAGGAAACAAGAAACGTAGAATTAATTGTGTGAAAAGATGTTTTAAAAATATTGAAGTAGAATTGTGTACACTTACCATTTAACAATGACGAAGATAATTGTAACGTTATGAGTTAGAAGTATTTGCAACAGTAGACTTTTTACTACATGTGTTATAGCTGAAGATTTGTGTTGGAGGGGGATCTGTTTGCGGTGACGTAACTATTGGCTTATTTGTAGTACTTGGAGGGGGGCTGCTATTAGTGGGAGGGAAGGAGGAGAGTGTATTACTGCGCGTGTTGTATCGGTGTAAGGCCATTGGAGGGAGCGATGTTACAGTGGGTGTGGCTATGGGTTTATTGGTTGCATTTGAGTTAGAGGTACTAGGGGTGAGGGGAAGGGAGGGGAGTGTATTAGCTGTAGAGGAGGTGGGAACGCTATTTGATGTGAGGTTGAAGATTTTTAAGAATATGTTGGTGAGGGGAGTTGATTCTCGTAATAGAATAAGAATCTGTTCATACAAGGGGCTTTTTTATCAATAGTGTCATTTAGGTTCTTATCTTTATTAAAATGCTGGTCGAGGAAAATGAATAAATTTTCATATTCTGTCATAATTTTACTTTTATCGACTCTTTTGAGGATATGGAGATCTTGTTCTATTGTGGTGAATTTATGCCCTGTGTCCCTCATGTGGTTGGCCACTGCGGAGAATTTATTGTGTCTTTGAGCATTGAAATGCTCGGCATATCTGGTGGAGAAGCTGCGGCCAGTTTGGCCAACATAAGAAAAATTACATGTAGACCTTTTCAATCTGTAAATTCCTGATCCAGAGTAACTATTGTCTGTGATGTTAATAGAGTTGTGATTAAAGAATAAATTACGATTAGTGTTTTTTGTTGTGTAGGCTATTTTTATTTTGTGCTTCATTAATGAATTGGTTATCGGATAAATACTGTGGTTACTGAACGTGAATTTAGCGTATTTTGGTTTGTCGGGTTTCAATGGAGTTAAATTTGTAGCTAGTTTCAGTTTGGTTTTATTAATAATTTTATCAATCATATCCATGTTTAATCCATTGAATTTAGCTATTTCCTTAATGAATAGTAATTCTTTCTTTAAATTAATAGAGGACATAGGGATCTTTAATGCTCTATATATTAAACTGTGAGTTGGGATGTAAAGAATCATTTTTTATGGTTGTTGGAGAAAAGGTGGGTTTTCTGTATATTTGAAGTCGAATTTGTTCGATACTTAAGTGATTTTGATGTCTAAGAAGTTCAAAAAGCTATTGAACTCATCTTCTTTAGTGAATTTAATATTATTATCTAAGTTGTTGAGAAATGATAGTATGTTATTGCTGTTGTTGATTTGTTTATCAATAATAGCTATGGTATCATCAACATAGCGATGCCAAAGACAGAGTCCGTTAATGTTACTAATAATCTTACTATGTTCGAGGTTATCTAAGTATATATCGGCTAGTATTCCAGATAACGGGTCTCCCATTGCTTCCTGTTTATAAATTTTCTTATTAAAGGTAAAGTAGTTGTTGTCTAAAATGAAATTAAGTAATTTTAACCATTCATCAATTTTGATTTTACTCAATGTGCTATGTTTCAACGGATTGTTTTTTATGATGTTAATAGTATTATTGATAGGAATATTAGTATACATGTTGGTGATGTCAAAAGAACATAAAACATGGTTTGGTTGCAGACTGAATTTATTTAGGGAATTGCAAAGTTCGATCGAGTTCTTTATGGGGTTGGAGTTGTGAAATTTGAAATGTTTTTTCAGTAATTTGTGAAGGAATTGAGAAGTTTTATATGTAGGACTATTTATACTATTAATTATAGGCCGAATGGGGACATCCTTTTTATGAATTTTGGGCAATGGTCTGGCTAGGTAATTTTGGGTTCATTACAGTTAATTTCTGATAATCTTGATCATTTAAAATGAAATTAGAATTTTTAAGAAGGTTCTTTAAGTTACGCTGTATTTTGTTTGTTGGATCTTTCTTAATTAAGGTATAGATATTGGCTGAAAAAAGTTTCAGTTTTATGAATGTAATCTTGTTTGTTCATTATTACTATGGTGTTGCTCTCATCTGCTTTTGTAATTACTACGTTGTTATTATGGATTTTGGATTTCAGGTATAGAATTTGTTTCGAGATGTTGTGGTTATTATTAGATGTTATCTCATTAATCAAAGTTGGGAGTTTCTTTTTTACTTCATAACGTACGTCATTTTGTTTATCAATCGGGATTTGTTTATCAATATTAGTTTCAGTTTCAGCGATGGTAGTGACATTGTCTTTTGCTTTTTTGTGATTAGGCCAATTATGTTTGATGCCTTTATCTAATAGATTTAATTCTTGGTTAGAGAAAACTGTATTAGATAGGTTGATTGTAGTGGAAATGTTAGTCAAATGGGAAGGGGACACTTTGTTGTTCATATTTTGGTCAGGTGTTTTACATTTGTTTTCTTGTAGACAAAGTAATTTATGGTTTAGGGTTTTCTGTTTCTTATCTAATATGTAAGATAGTTTAAGGTCAGTGTACCTTAAAAATGAACTCCATTCAAGTGGGGGTAATTTTTGGGAGATGGTCAAATGAGTCCTATATAACTGTAAATTTAGTAGAGATTTCTTCATGTATAATAGTTTAATTTCATTTTTCAACCATATGCTGTTTACTTTCTTCTGAGTGGCATTAGATTTTGAATAGGGATGACTTTTTCTTTGCAAAGATTTGAGAAATTTAGGTACTGCACTGTACGGGGGTACATCATTCGTATTGTGCCTCTTCCCTAACTGCCTCAAATGCTCCGGCTAATAATCTAATAAAATATATTGAATGGTCAAATAAATATAATCATCTCCTGTAAATTCCAGGTCGACACGCAGGTAAGAATGAAAATAATTACATTAACTTAGGTCTGTAATCAAATAATATTATAATCATCTATATTTGCAAAAAAAAAATCGTTTGTATATTTCATCCCATCCAACATGTGCGTTCATTTGTCTACATCGATATTGGCTTATTTCGGTGAATATCACATGAGAATCGTATTTTGTTATCAATGTGGGAGTCAGCACAATAAATAACATAATCATCCGCGTAAGCTAGAATACGAGCGTGTGGTAGCACAAGAGATTCGAGCTCTTTCATGTAAAGGGCAAACAAAATTCCATTGAGTATCGAACCCTGCGGTAAACCTTGGGATGTATAACGGCTATCAATTGTATGTTGGGGAGATTTAATAGTTAACCGGCGGTTAGTAAATAGTTGATTTAAGATAGAAAGGAATTGGGTGGGGAATCCAGCACTAAATAATTTCTCCCAGAGGATATGCAATAACACAGCATCATAGGCCCCTTTAATATCCAAAAAAACTGCCACGATAGATTGTTTCCGCCATTTTGCTAACAAGATGTCGAGTAAGAAAATAATGATAGGGTCTTGTGTACTATTACCCCGTCGAAAGGCAAACTGATACTTGGGTAATAGCGAGTGATATTCCAATACCCACGCCATTCGTTTCATAAGGATTTTACAAAAGACTTTGCGTATACACGATCCCAGAACTATGCCTCGGAAATTTTCAGGTTCGGTAGGTCGTTTTGTTGGTTTCAGAATGGGTGTGATGAAAAACTCGTTCCATGATGCTGGTACATGTAATGTCTCGAAAATACTATTATAATATTTGAGTAAATAAATTTGGACATGGGGGGGTAAGGCCTTGAGCATTTGATATGTAATTGCATCAGGTCCTGGTGATGAGCTATTGACGGTACATAATACAGAGTGTAATTCGTTATATGTAATTGGATTCAAAAGGGAAATAAAAGAACAAGAATTATTCTGTGAGGTGGGTAGAAAGAGTGGATTTACAGTAACAGGGGCAAGGGTGTATAAAAAATCTTCTAGAACTTGTCGCGGATAAGCAGAAGAAGTTTGGTATTAGAAAGTTCTCATGATCGTGCGGATCGCGTTCCAAAATTTCGTTGCTGGAAGTTGTGGAGTTAATTGAGAAATAAAAGATTGCCAAGCTTTTTGCTTTTTTGCATTAAAGACGAGCTTTGTTTTCGCAATATGATTTTGCAATTGAAAATAATGCTGCTGCGTCATTGATTGGCGATATTGTTTGAATAATTGTTTGTGCTTATGAATAAGCTCGTGACATTCTTTGTCCCACCATTTTAGTTCATATTCCTGTGGGTGAGTCGTCACTTTTAATGGTCGACACGGATGAAACATGTTTAAATATTGGGTTAAATAAGGGAGTAAGAGGGAAAAGGAAATAGGGGACTTGTGTTTCTGCTGCAAGATATAATTGAGGTATGATTGATAGTTAGAAACATTGAAATTTTTATAAGATCGGACGTTACTTATACAGGAGGATGTCTGAAACTGGGAATGTGGTGGGTGAATACCATATGTGATGAGAATTGGGAAGTGGTCACTAGTGTGAGTATCAGATAATGTATGCCAGGTGGTGACAGGGGCCATAGTTGTGCGGCAGAAAGTAAGGTCTACTGCGCTGGGTGGAGATCCAGGCGGAGTTAAACGGGTCGGAGAACTGTCATTTAAAAGAAACAAATTCTGATGAGTTGAAGTAGTAAGTAAATTGGAACCTTTGATTGTATCCACCATACATCCCCATTCAGTGTGGTGGCAATTAAAATCACCGAGAAGACAAAGATGTGGAAATGTGTCAAATTGTTGGATAAAATGCATCCATTGGTTCTAAGTAATGTAAATGTGGGGATGGCAATAGATGTTTAAGAAACAAGTGTTATGGTGTACTATTCCTACAGCATAAGTGTGCGGGATGATATATTGTAAAGAGAAATGTGTAACGGATAAGGAAGTATGAACACATATGGCAACTCCATCAAAGCCGTTACCATCATGTCGGAAAACTTGATAACCTCGTAATCGAAAAATGAAATGTGGTTGAAACCACGTTTCTTGTAAGCAGATAAAATGAGCTCATGTTTCATTCAGCAATATTTGTAACTCATGTCTTTTAGAGGCGGCACTTCGACAATTCCATTGGAGTAAAGTAATCATGCTAATATGTTCATGATAGAGTCTCGTAGTTTATATAATACATGGTGAAGTTGAGGTTCGTGACCCATACTTTGGATTAACATTACCAGCAATTGCTGGATTTCTTGTTGAAGGCGTTCCTTGGAAGGAGGATAATGTATATCTTGAAGGGTTGTAGAGGGTTGCTGCCTAGCAGATGTGGGCGCACTTGAGGGATATGCTAGTTGCAGAGGTTGTTGCATGGCACTCGTTGACGGGATCGAATGTTCTGGTTCGTTTCGCAGAATGGCCATGTATCCTTGTCGGTCGAAACCGGGTTCGGGTGTAGGAGGGGGAGATTGCATGATCACTTGGGTGAACTTACGCTTACGCGGGTTGGAAGTCGCAGGGGATGGGGGATTCGACGATAGAGGAGGGAACTGAAGTTCTTGTTGCTCGAAATGATAAATTGGAAGGGCAATTCGGGCTTTAGCTTTGGGAAAAGATGTGTTCAGTACTCATTAATTTTTTAATGGTGACCTGATACTTATGTTCAGGACAAATGGAGGAACCTGTGACATGGTTTTTCTTACAGTACGCACATTGTGTAAATTGCTCCGTACACGCCTGGGTTTCATGTTGTTGCGCACATTTCCCACAATGAGCGTTTTTCGCTTGACATTGCCGAATTGTATGCCCATAGCGCTGGCATTTGCGACAGCGAATGGGTGAAAAAATGTAAGGTTCAACTTCCATTTACACCTTGTATAAGGCGACATGGGAGGGTAATGTTTGTGATCTGAAAACAATTTTTACTGAACCCGTAGGAAGGTATTGGGTTTCGCCATCTTGAATTGCACGGCGATTAAGTCGTTGCACGCTTTTAACTGGTGCCTCGGATTCCAGGTACTGTAATATGTCATCATTCGATAAACCTTTTTCAACTCCACGAATAATGCCTACTCTTAACACTTGTGATGATGGAATGTAAGCTTTAATTTTGAGGGTTTCAAGCATAGGATTACTCAAAAATGCGTTTGCTTGAGAAGCCGTATGGAAGGTAACTTGTAGTCGATTACGCCCTTTACGTTGGATCAATTTGACATTGAGTTTAGTTTCGTAAAATCAGCGACCAAGTGCCATAGGGTGTAAATTGCCGATGTTTTGCTCGTTTATGGATTCAACAAATACAAAGAAAGGTCCATGATGAAAACGATTATAATATTCCGGGGTAGAAGTCACTTGGGACGCCTCGGATTGATTGTTAGATTGTTCGGAATTAGAACGGTCTACCACTTCCGTATTACGCCTCTGTTCATCAGACTCAGTTGACTGAGAACCTTGCTGTCGTGTCGTATTACTGGATGAATTGGTTATGGGTTCCTCTTCCATAGGTACTACTATTTCACGCTCCACTCATAAGGAATTCCCGGTTACCGCCGACGTTCCTCCACTGTCGGTCTCCATTGCTTGTCACTCCCGCACCACACTTGAACGAAAACACAAGTGGTTACCACTACCGCGCACCTCTGACTCGCACAAGTAGAGTAGTGTACCGTACCACTATCACTGCGTGACTGCGTCCATATCCTAAATAAGTTATATGGATTCCTTTTTAATGACACTACTCATGGAACTTTTATCTTGAAGAATTAAACATTAACCATACTACAATCATATATTAAAGTAATCATTTACTATCGTTCATCCAAATATAAGTAATTTAACTACGAAAAATAAATGTATGGAACTTGACTTATCTTGCTTTCGCTATTCCACTGGGATGGTCTTCATTCTGGATCTCCTTTGGCTCCCGACTCGAGTTGCGGTTCACGTCATCGTTGGTTACTGGTGACTGGCCTCGGGTGTGGATGACGACGGCTGGCAAGGGCTCCCACCGGATTGTGACCCCATTCTTCTGGTTTACTCAGCCATAATATCTCCATCGATTACATGCGATGGAAACATAATGAAGGATAGCATTAGATGCATTCTCCAGACAGGAAATAAATAATTTTGAATATATTTTATCTATCTAGTAAATTATTCGTCAAGGTGCAATATTTAGCGCAATACTTTAAGTATTTCTTGTTTGTCGCTAGCTTAAACAATAACCTGCCGATCTCTAAATCTTCTTTAAGATTTCAGCTATGAGTTCGTATTGGCAACTATTACGGGGCGATGTCTTCCTCTTTCCTTTCACTTCTTTCACGCCCGATGCTTTTAATTCGTATTTATGGTTTATATACCGCCGTAATTATACTATTAGCAGTTCTCTTCTCCGATTTCAACCTCTTCTTTTTTTGAATACCAATTCTAGCTTACACTTTCGTTCCGATGATCAATACGATTTTTTTAAGGTGTAGTCTTTTTTTTTTTTTTTTACTCGGGACAACTATCTGATTCTTTTACTCACGGCCATTTGGATTCCTTACGTCTGATCGTCGCAATATTAACTCATGGCCTACTTGACTGGTTATATCCGCATCTTCTCTCTATAATATATTCTTTCATTATATAACCTCCGTCATTTTCATCGCGATGCATGGCAAGTATTAGGGATGTAACTTCCGCTCATGACGCAAAATCGGGCAATGAAATGGTACAGTACCAACTCTAATTTCAAGCAATCTTTAAGAAACTTGATATCTCTAGAAATCTTGCCTATTTTAATTCTCAGGTTCAGATACTTGTTAGGTTTTACTATTGCCCGGTTGGCATTGACATTACATGTAATAAATATCATTTTTGGTCCGTATTGATGATATTTGTTTGGAATAATAACAATAAGTTATTTATTAAATAGACCACCTAATCAATGCAAAGTCTAGTCTTGGATGATTTACATAGATTTGTTAACTCTACGTTTCTTGTTTCTTTTTACAGATTCCACTATTATATGCCTTTTCAACTAGAATTTCAACAAACTCACATTTTTGCAACATTTGAACAATGCCTCAAATTTGAGATGGTCCATAGAGATCCAATTTAAAACTGTTCTTCAACTTCTATTCTACAACTTCATATCCTCAATATGTTCTACAACTTCACCATATGCCTCTGACTTTCGTCTTTTATCTTCAAGATTATGATTAACTTTGGATCTCTCGACCAACCTTTGACTTTTATTCTCTCTTCTTTATTTTGAATATATACAATTTTTCGCCATCGTCTAATTGTAACCGCCAGACAGTCAACTTTATTTTCATAGCAATCTTGCTGCTTGTTGTATAACAGTCTGTTGTTTTATCCATTGTACTTATTATAGCAGCCTCCTAATGTTAATTTTGTTAATACTTCCACCATTGTAACTCATCACATTGTATATTTTTAAACCATCATTGTTATTTTTAATGTTATTTTACTTCAAATCTCTTCAAGATTTTTAAAATTCATTTCATTATTATATGTTAATTAGACGCTTATTTTCAATGTACGGTTAAGACAATGACTGATGATGCGTTCATACAAGGCGAAACATGTACCACTATTAGTTAACAAATCTATGTAAATCATCCAAGACTAGACTTTGTATTGATTAGGTGGTCTATTTAATAAAAAACTTACTGTTATTATTCCAATCAAATATCATCAATACGGACCGAAAATGATATTTATTACATGTAATAGCTAGAGCTGTTCGGAGAAGTCCACAAAGAATTTAGGGATCGTCCCTCTCACTCCTATCATTAAACCAGTGACATTAATGGACTCAAGATGCTAATTTTCTCAGGAGTATTTCACAGTAGGCTCGTAGATCCTATGTAGCCCAAGTGCACTAATTCAAACATGGAATTTAATGCTTCCTGTAGGTCGCATGAGTTAATTTCCAAAATAAATGTTTTGGCTATTGTGTTATTATTGGCTCATTTAATGTGTGTGTGTGTGCTGTAGCTCTTCAGGCATTTTCTCTGTATCTTTAGTGTACTGCAGTATTTGAAACTAAATATATATTTTACTTGAGCAAGTTCTTGTATACAATGGTATAGCAACATTGAAGGGATTCAGGAGATCCAGGATTCCCCGGTATGCAACCTTCCCTTGTAAGCATTAATCTTCTCATGTAGCGTTGATTTAGGTTAGTGTGATGATTTAACCTCCCTGTAGTTTACCATCATTATGTCTGCCCCTGTAGCTTAACAGTTATTGTTATTAGCTGCCGTTCTCGGGGATCCTGGTTTGATTCCCGGTACTGCCAGAAATTTAAGAATGGTAGGAGGGCTGGTATGTGGTTGAAATGGTACATGCAGCTTACCTCCATTGGGGGTGTGCTTGAAAAGAGTTGCACCACCTCAAGACATGAGTTTACCTTTAATGTTCGGCTCCATGGCTAAATGATTAGCATACTGGCCTTTGGTCCAGCGGGTCCCGGGTTCGATTCCCGGCCGGGTCAGAGATTTTAACCTTAAATGGCTCCTTGGGTCTGGCTGCACATAACACTATCCTCTACCACAATAACAATAACACACAGTTACCTACACATGGCAGATGCCACCCACCCTCTTCAGAGGGTCTGCCTTACAAGGGCTGCACTCGGCTAGAAATAGCCACACGAAATTATTATACCATCATAATCAGCTAATTGGGTACACTGAAGTGAAAATATTGCTGTGCTCTGCAAATATGCTCATCTGGTCATTGTACAGTTTACCTTTTTGGCATCTTCCCTACCCTAGTCGATTTCAGGCTCTCTTCCACATGTGGTTGGGAAGAACATCATCATGTAAGAGGGCAACAACTTCTCCTCGGATGTTTACTGGTTGGAACCGTGACCTAGTGGTAGCTCTGCAGCTGAAGGAGATATTCCCTTTTCCGCCTTTGCCAGAAGTCTTAAACCATTTTCCTCTTTGTATGGAATTCTCTCGTTAGGTCTTTCTTCCTCTGTGGCTCAGGTGGATGGAAGGCCTTGAGTTTTTCTCCGTTCCGATATCGGGAGGGTGTCAGAACTTTAAGGTTGCTTCTATCTTGCACAATGGGACATGAATTCATAATGGCTTCAATGCTGGTTAGAACAATATAGAGGCTCTCTTCATTGATCTATGAGCGACCTACAACCTTTCTAAGGTGGCGCTTGATGGAGCCAATCATTCTTTCCCACCATCCTCCTTACCAAGTCGCCCACGGAGCTATGAACTTCTACGTCACATTGTGATAGTGCCAGATATTCATGTGTTTTAGGACTGTTGATAACTTCTGAAAGTTAAATTCTCTGTATGCAACTTGGAAGGTTTGGACATTTAAATCTAAGAATTTCATTTTTGTCCGTATTGAACTGAGAATGGAAGATAGGAAACTTAAAAGGGTCCACCTTTTCAATACAAAAATGTTATAGTTTATTTACAACATATATTTACATTTGGAACTAGTTTCGACGCTGTTTGGCGTCATCTTCAGCCAAAATGTGGGAAATAGGCTAGCATGTAGACATTTATATTACACAAGGCGTTACATTAAACAATACACATCTTACGAGGAGATAAAAACAGGGACGAATGTAGAAACAAATGAATCATTGAGAAAGCAAAAGTTATAAATATTAAAAATAACCTTAACCACACATCTTGCAGTGTGAAAATATTCGCCTTGAATGATTCCTGAATACAAAACGCTCGCGCACACATTTCTGAAGAGCCAGCAGGCAGGAAAAAGTAAAGTGAAACCTTAAGAGTTCTTCTGAGAAGAGTTCATCATTTTTTCTATGTTCCGACTAACTAATGAAGTCTCCCTTGAGTTCTTGATAAACATACACAACAGGAAATTCTCCTTCACTCTCAACAATAGCTATAAAGACCAACGGTAAATTGCATTTTAAATATTGTGCAGAGGCGTGAAAGCATGAACTTGAACATGATATAACTTCTTCATTTAACCCAATTTTTTAAACAAGGTGTTACATTAAACAGTACACATCTTACGAGGAGATAAAAACAGGGACGAATATAGAAAAAAATGAATCGTTGATAAAGCAAAAGTTATACATATTAAAAATAACCTTAACCACACATCTTGCAGTGCGAAAATATTTGCCTTGAATGATTCCTGAATACAAAACGCACTCGCACACACTTCTGAAGAGCCAGCAGGCAGGAAAAAGTAAGGTGAAACCTTAAGAGTTCTTCTGAGAAGATTTCATCATTTTTTTATGTTCCGACTAACTAATGAAGTCTCCCTTGAGTTCCTGATAAACATACACAACAGGAAATTCTCCTTCACTCTCAACAATAGCTATAAAGACCAACGGTAAATTGTATTTTAAATACTGTGCAGAGACGTGAAAGCATGACCTTGAACATGATATAACTTCTTCATTTAACCACCTTTTGAAAGTCTCTCTCTATATTACATAGCTTCATTAACACCACCATTCTGTAGATGCACAAAATAATCTTGTAATCTTCACAGGTCCGGTATTCAGCTCGACAAGAATATAAAATTGGTATTAAGGAATACGTTTTCTGAGAGTTTGGAGGTTGACTGTGCCAGTATTTGTGGTGTATTGTTGCAGCGTTACGTGTAGGGTGGGGGCAGGTTTCCATGATGTTTATTGCGGGACATAAGGCGGTAAAGCTATGGCGCGAGATGAAGAGGAACAGAGCGTGTTGGATAGTTTAGGTCTGGGGAGCGGCCATTGTTGGATCAGGAGGGGAGAGGGAAGGAGCGGTAGGGGAGGAGTGGAAGGAGGGGAAATATGGAGGGTGATGTGGTGAAAGTGTGTGGCGTGACAAAGTATTATGCATAATGTGAAAGACAGATCTGTTTTTCGGGATATTCATGTTTTTGAAAAATTCAATGAGAAAGTCGAATAGGATCTTTTGGTTTCTCTGAGATATCATTTAAGTTTAGGTTGGGATTGAAATATTGGTCTAAATGAATATAGAGGTTTTCAGTGACGTCTAGGAAAGAACCTTTGTTTAGAATATTTAATACCTCAAGATCTTGATTTATTTCAGTGAAGTTGTGTCGGCCTACATATAAAAGAATTTAAGCACAACTTCACTGAAATAAATCAAGATCTTGAGGTATTAAATATTCTAAACAAAGGTGCTTTCCTAGACGTCACTGAAAACCTCTATATTCATTTAGACCAATATTTCAATCCCAACCTAAACTTAAATGATATCTCAGAGAAACCAAAGATCCTATTCGACTTTCTCATTGAATTTTTCAAAAACATGAATATCCCGAAAAACAGATCTGTCTTTCACATTATGCATAATACTTTGTCACGCCACACACTTTCACCACATCACCCTCCATATTTCCCCTCCTTCCACTCCTCCTCCCCTACCGCTCCTTCCCTCTCCCCTCCCGATCCAACAATGGCCGCTCCCCAGACCTAAACTATCCAACACGCTCTGTTCCTCTTCATCTCGCGCCATAGCTTTACCGCCTTATGTCCCGCAATAAACATCATAGAAACCTGCCCCCACCCTACACGTAACGCTGCAACAATACACCACAAATACTGGCACAGTCAACCTCCAAACTCTCAGAAAACGTATTCCTTAATACCAATTTTATATTCTTGTCGAGCTGAATACCGGACCTGTGAAGATTACAAGATTATTTTGTGCATCTACAGAATGGTGGTGTTAATGAAGCTATGTAATATAGAGAGAGACTTTCAAAAGGTGGTTAAATGAAGAAGTTATATTATGTTCAAGATCATGCTTTCACGTCTCTGCACAGTATTTAAAATACAATTTACCGTTGGTCTTTATAGCTATTGTTGAGAGTGAAGGAGAATTTCCTGTTGTGTATGTTTATCAGGAACTCAAGGGAGACTTCATTAGTTAGTCGGAACATAAAAAAATGATGAAATTTTCTCAGAAGAACTCTTAAGGTTTCACCTTACTTTTTCCTGCCTGCTGGCTCTTCAGAAGTGTGTGCGTGTGCGTTTTGTATTCAGGAATCATTCAAGGCAAATATTTTCGCACTGCAAGATGTGTGGTTAAGGTTATTTTTAATATGTATAACTTTTGCTTTATCAACGATTCATTTTTTTTCTATATTCGTCCCTGTTTTTATCTCCTCGTAAGATGTGTACTGTTTAATGTAACACCTTGTTTAAAAAATTGGGTTAAATGAAAAAGTTATATCATGTTCAAGTTCATGCTTTCATGCCTCTGCACAATATTTAAAATGCAATTTACCGTTGGTCTTTATAGCTATTGTTGAGAGTGAAGGAGAATTTCCTGTTGTGTATGTTTATCAAGAACTCAAGGGAGACTTCATTAGTTAGTCGGAACATAGAAAAAATGATGAACTCTTCTCAGAAGAACTCTTAAGGTTTCACTTTACTTTTTCCTGCCTGCTGGCTCTTCAGAAATGTGTGCGCGTGCGTTTTGTATTCAGGAATCATTCAAGGCGAATATTTTCGCACTGCAATATGTGTGGTTAAGGTTATTTTTAATATTTATAACTTTTGCTTTCTCAATGATTCATTTGTTTCTACATTCGTCCCTGTTTTTATCTCCTCGTAAGATGTGTATTGTTTAATGTAACGCCTTGTGTAATATAAATGTCTACATGCTAGCCTATTTCCCACATTTTGGTGTGGACATTGTCGGTATATATAGTATACGGTATACCTGGTCGTCCTACATAACGTTGGAAAGCCATTAAAAATCTGTCTGTAGTTAAGTCGGTTGAGAGTTCCAGCTGTATAGCTCTCGCAGTTGTACATGCACACGTGAACAGAACATTGTAAGTTTTCCTCACCGTGTTCCCTGAATCGATGTACAGTAGTCCTGCAAAGTTGATTCCGGTCATAGCAAATGGTCGAATAGGGCGGACATGACCTAAGAGCAATGGAGCTTCTATTTCTTCATATAGGTTTTTATGGGATATTTTGCATGGCAGGCATCTGTACAACACTTCGATAATTTTAAAATAAACAATAGTACTGGTAGTCCAGTCCTCAGTTGTGCAAAATAATTTCTGTTTTTTTTAATGCTGGTTTACAAGGAATCATAACGGAGATATTTGCTATTATTACCTCTTTCACAAACATTCAAATAATCTGCAAATATGAATTCTGTCTGAAAGCTGAACATACATTTTTTAGAAAATGCCAGTCTTTCATGTCTTTTTTACCTTATGAGCTATGATTATGGAGACACTAATTTAGTTTTTTCAAAGTTCGTCAGTGAGAAGCATCATAGATATAAAAATATTGTTCTTTCGTCATGGTAACCAGTTAATAGTGATATAGTTATAATTGTTGTTGTGAATATTTTTGTAAGATAAAAACTGCATGACTATCAGGCCATATTGGTCAGGATGATAATGGAAATGACTGTCAGAAGAAGGAAAATATGAAAAAGGAGAAGGGGAGACATGAAAGGAGAGGCAAATGACTCTCTTGACCTTGATCATATCACTTAACCACAAAGAAACCAAAGTTGTTGAGTTTCAGTGTTCTAAGACCATAAAACTGATCAACCAAGCCCATAAAGCTGATAAAACTATAACATTACCCTGATTGTTGTTAGTTGAGGTGCTCTGTCTCTTCTGCTGGCATTAATCTTCACTAGTTGGTATTGCCTAAAAGTTAACCCATCAATGATGGTTTCAGCAGCTAGTTTAATATATAGTTGTTCCTTTCATCTGTTTGTCCTATGTTCCTAATCTTTTACCACCTGCATTCATTATATTCTATTCACTTTCCCGTTCCTCACTTTATCTGTCTTTCTTTCTTAACTTTCATTTCCCTACCTTTCTTGATGACTCATCAATGAGTGTTGAAGCCTACCCTTCTGATGAAGCTGAGAAGCAGAAACTAGCTCATAGGGTGCTGAGAAGAAATAGATGAGAGTTGCTATCTGTGTGAAGATGTGGAGATTGTCCTTATCCTTTTATGTTTTCATCTCTGTCTTTTTCTCCTCTTGATGTCACTCCTTATTCTCACACTGAACTGTTATTGTGTTTATTCTATTATGTGTTCCCTTTCATGTTCCTGTTTTTCTATATTACTTGATTTGTCACATGTTCGTTCCTTTCCATTAATTAGAATATAGTTAAAGATGGATATAGATAAACATTATGTAGGTAGACTTTAAAATATATTGTTGTAATTCTTTCTATCAAATATTCCCAGATATGGACAGCTTGCCCAGCCTTAACAGCTTACAGATGGCTCTGCTTAATGATGAGGAGGCAGAGGAAGAATTGTTATCTGTGATGACACACTTACTAGTCTGTGCCATAGAGGATCCAGGCATCCCCAACCCTGCTCGCCACACTACTATTCTCGGCCAGTCCCTCAAGCAGGCAGACATCACCCATGCCAATATATCGGAGATTCTTCGTATATACCTCTATGCTAATGCCACTGGAGAGGTCAAAGCTCTTACTGGTATGTAAATATTAATTATAAATTGTCTTGTAAAGACTTATTGAGAAAGAAGAATAACTGTATTTCACATCTTACTTTGTGGTGGATGTAGAACCATATACAACATTCAGTCACTTAGTCTCCAATAAATTCAGACGAATGCATGCACAAAGATTCACAGTTTTCCTATTTAACATGTTGACAGGAAGTAGCCAGGGTATTTAAACCTCCAGCCCAGCCATTTTTAAAAGTCCTTGCCTGCCAGTCCTGCCTTCTGCACTGTGGAACAAAAAAATTATTTACTACTCATATATTACGCTTTGAAATAATGTAGAAACGAGAATATGCCTGGGGAAGGAATTCTAGTTTGATTTTTAATGTGTGTTATCTTGTCACAAGCTCCAGGGTGCAGAGGGACGCCACACTTCCTGCAGTACCACCTAGTGTCACATACTTTTTTCTCCTTGAGTCAAACTCTACATCTTGTTGGATAAGGGTCAGTTTTCAGTGGTGGAAACTTGAACAGAACATGTTCATTCACTTTTCCATTCAGACGTGATGGGGGAACTTTAGCTGGAGCTCTTCGTGGAGAGGCCTGATGAATGGAATGCGGTGGGGTGGATGCTAGTGATGATGTGTCGGAGAGAGCTGGAGAGGCTATTCTGACTTGGGTTGGGGCTGAGACTGGAACAGTGGCAGGACGATTATGACCTTCAAGATAATATTTGGAAACTGTCTGTATGAACTGTAGATAGGTAATTTTTGTCTGAGTGTTAGACCTCTGGAAGAGCCGGAAAGAATTGAAGAGGTGCACTGTAGTAATGAGAAGAAAACCTTTTTCGGTCATATACAAGTTCTTTTCAAGAATGGATATGGAGCAAGGTATTGGTCAGCTGTGTCTGTTCCATGCATGTGCTGATTGTAATCTGCAATGGATACTGGCTTCATTGCTTTTCTGCTGAACTTTGAAGTCACTTCAACCATTTCAGCAGAATGCATGGATGAAATCATTGTGATGATTTTCTGGCCCATCCAAGACACAAGAAGAATTTCCCCATAACGTTTGAATGTCATTTCCCCTCTTTTCAAGGATTTTTGTTGGTCCTTAAGGTCGTTTGCTACTCCCCTGTTTTGTCTGATTTCCCACAAATGGTAGTGTTCTGTTCACATAGGGTTTTTGCAAGAGCAACACTGCTGTAATAATTATCCATGTAAACAGAATATCCTAGCCCTAAATGTGGATTGAGAAGTTTGAGGACAATACTATTTAAGGCCATTCCACTTGCATCATAAATAAGCAGTTTGTAAATATACCCAGTTTTTTATTCAAACACTATCCTAACCATAATGCCATACTTAGTTATTTTAGATGGATGGTTAACTCGAAAACATAACCGGCTTCTCCAAGCAAGCATGCCCTCATCTAAAGCAATCTTTCGGTTGGGACTACAAACCACTGAAAACTGATCCTACAGTTTTTCTAATATTGGCCTGCTTTTATAGAGCCTGTCTGCACTGTTTACATAGTTACTGCTGTCGCTAAAATATAAAAACATCATGATACTTTTGAATGTGTTCCTGGACATTGCCTTGGAAAATACAGGCATGAAAACATGAGATCTTCAGTCCAGTACATTTTTACATCCGCCTTCTGTATAATTCTGGTAAATAACATCAAACCGATAAACTGTTTCATTGACACAGGTTTTGAAGTTTGATAGAAATATTTAGTGAATGGACGCGGTGCGCTACTGATAACCTGCTGTGCATTATAAACATTTGCAATGAAACTGTCACTGATAAATATATTCACAAAAGACATTGTATTTTCGCTGTTTGGTACGTCTACATTAGGCCTACATTTCCTAAAATCTCAAGTAACGGACGAGAATAGCTCAGAGAGGTGTCAGATAGAGGAACACTGTTTGGTATTTCAACATGATTGTACACTATTGTTTCGTCCTCATGACTTTCACTATCTAAATCTGGGATGAGTTCATCACCAGAATCATCATTATAAATCATTTCAACAGCCTCTTCAATGGATATAAACTTACTGCTCGCCATTCTGTGTCTTTCTAGTGGCACTAACACAACACCACTGGAGGCAAGAGTGCGGGCTTGGAATGTGTTGGGAAAGAAAATTATTTTCTGGGTAATTCTAGGCGGGAATTACTGTTTTGACATGTTAACGAATGTTAGAACGTTCATCAAACTACCATCTATGAAAGAATTAAGGAACTGCGATCCGTAGCGTGTTTTCTGAATTGAAATTTTTGCACAAGTTCTTACCCGCCTTAAGGCGGATACAGCAGAGTACACTGGCGAAAAGTTATCTGCCTTAATGTGCCTACAGGAGTCAATGTGTTAACAATCTGTTTGTGAAGAATAGCTGTAAAAAATTGTATTTTCCATGTGATGTATGCCAGAATATGACACCTACTCTCAGGCTTCAGTAACACCATTCCTTTTGCAATATGTCCCTGTGGTGAATGATGCAAAGATGTCGCTTGTAGGTCAGTTGTAGTACAGTACCGGTCAAAAGTTTAGGAACACATGAAGAAATCATGAAATGTCATCCAGAACCGAAAATTGTGCCACTATACCTCTGTAATTTTCTTTCTGAGCTCTCACATCTAATAGGATATATGTCGCCTGATTTCATGGAGTTAGTCCAAGTATTGTAAAAGTTATAAATTTTAAACTCTTGGAAGGTCACTCCAAAAAATAAAAAATTTTGGTAATATAATGTAATGTATACTGGTTGCAAGTATCAACACCAAGATTTTTTTCGAGACTTAGCAATTGGTGGGGGCCATTTTAGTATAAATATAAAAATTCCAAAAATACGTGGGACCATTTTTTTTTCATGTTTTTTTCTTTTTCGAACCAGCGCCAAAATGGTTGATTTTTCTCTGCCTTTGTTGTGTATAGCTCAAGGTCTCAGGGCAAGCTATCGGTGTCAGACATATCTGCCCTGATAGTTTCATTTGCACTTTGCGGATGGCATCCAAGAACACATTTCTGATGCTGATAGCTCACACTGAGACCTACGACAAGAACAAGGAAAAATTGACAATTTTAGCGCTGGTTTTGAAAAGAATAAATGCACAAAAATTGGTGCTGCATTTTTTAAATTTATTTTTTTATTTATTTTTTGTTTTTGGTATTTTTATATTTATACTGAACTCTTGAACTTAGTTAGAATTTTGGATTCAGTACTAAAATGACCCCAAACTATTACTAAGTCTACAAAAGAATCTTGTTGGAGATACCTGAAACCAATTAGAGTATACAGTACATAACATTTCCAAATATGTTGACTTTCTGATGTGACCTTCCAACAGTTAAAAATGCACAATTTTAGGTTCTAGATGACACTTCATGATTTTTTAAGGTTGTCGTAAACTTTTGATCGGTACTGTGTGTATGTATATACATTTTGATAGGCTTGGCAAACTGATATTGTAATACCCCTTTCTGGCTCAGTGAGAAAAACAGTGGACAACTATCTCCTAATTTATTCTGTATGACAGCTGATGGTGGAAAGTGCAGTACAGTACATACTTGAATACACACATATTGACAATAATGCAGCCCAGACATGTGTTGAATTCATTAGAAAGGGCATTGATTTCCAAATATTGTTTGCTGTATTGAGATTTGCAGATCAGCTCTCCAAAAGATGAGGTCATTCTTTTGTGATGATAATCTAAACCCCAAATTCAGGCAAAAGCTGTTGATGTTATGTCTGGTCAACAGTACTTTATGGAGTAGAGTCCTGGACTGTCAAAGCTTCCTACATGAACAGTTTAGAGGTGTTTGAAATGTGGTTAATAATAATAATAATGTTATTTGTTTAACGTCCCACTAACTACTTTAACGGTCGTCGGAGATGCCAAGGTGCCAGAATTTAGTCCCGCAGGGGTTCTTTCACGTGCCAGTAAAATCTACCGACACGAGGCTGGCGTATTTGAGCACCTTCAAATACCACCGGACTGAGCCAGGATCGAACCTGCCAAGTTGGGGTCAGAAGGCCAGCGCCTGAACCGTCTGAGCCACTCAGCCCGGCGAAATGTGGTTACAAAAGACAATACTCAGAATAGCCTGAACAGATTTTGTAACCAATTAAGGAGAGGTAGTGCTGAGCGTGAGCTGGCAAACATCATCAAAGCCAGGAAAAACAGCTGCCAGGTAGAAAGTAGAAAGTACAGGCTTCTACAACTCATAATACAAGGAAAGATAGAAGGCAAGCTAGGAGCTGGTAGACCACTGATAACATGGCTCCAAAACATCAAAGACTGGACTTACATCAACAACAACGAACAACTCTTTAAGTTGGCTAAAGAAAGGGGTGCTTTCTCCAGGTGATTGCCAATGTCTGAGGGATCGGATACGGCACTTGAAAAAGAAGAAGAAGAAGAAGAAGAGGAAAAATATATTTTTAGAATTTAAAAAGTCTATAGAAGTATCATTTTATCGCACAAATTTGTTCACCTCTAGGTAAATTGCTTATACAGCACGGTTCAAGAAACTGTTAGTGAAGAAACTCAAAATGAGCAGACATTTGTTCTGCAGTATTATGTTTGAGGTTGTACATTGTTAGTTAGCCTGTTTACGCCATAGAGTCCAGGTATCTCATGCTCAGGATCTTAATAGATATAAAGCAAACAACAAGGCACTCTTCAGCTTCATAGTTTATATATTTAAATAGTAACTTGTATTCTGTAGAAAAGCTTTTATAATACGTTTGTGTTTTGTATGTAGAACATGATACATTGTCTCACGTATCATCTTATATTCACTTGGTTTTTCAAGATAGAGAAATATTTTGAGATGGAGAAATACGAAGGTCATCTCAAAAATAAGGTCTCCTACTTTTTTATAAATACATAGACCTGTTTATTTCTACAATGTGTGGTGTATTTTGTCAATGTGGGGTGCTAATAAATATTATGTTCATACCAATGACAAAAAGGACGAAAATCTTAGCATAGATAATAATAGGATGGTCGACCCACAACATCAAAGATCGTCATAACGCTAAAGGCAAACAAATGTTATTTCATTGGTGGCGACTTGTCGGACCACGGAAAGGCATGCGCTTAATGCCTCGTTGGGTCAAACCTAGTATATCAGACTTATTATTCATCAATCAGCAGAGCCAGTGGACGCCACGGCGGGCTAACCGAGAGGGGTTCCGTGGTAAGTACAATGTTTCAAAAAAAAAAAAAAAAGGGGAGAAGGAAAAGGTAAAGAACCAAATGTAAGAAAGGAGAATGGATTTAAAATAAGTTGTATTTAAACTTCAAATGACTAAAATAGGCAGTGTATAACAAGTAAAGAAGGGGAATTGCAAACTTTTAACAAGGGCTCAGGCCGTTTGACAACCAAAATACAATCAAGAATAATAATAATTAAGAATTCTTGGGAATAACGATTATGATTTTCAAGAAAAGCCCAAGACCAGAGTTCGACAGAAAAAACCAGAATCAGCACCTATATAAGTTCACAACCTTTTTTTTTTAAACACTTTGGTTAAGAAATAAAGCCACTAAATATTTGAAAAATAATGATTTAAGGCCACCCTTACAATCTTCATTTAAAACCCAAAGGAGGGCAAGAGAGTTATAGCACGTCAGGAGACAAAAATTTTTACAACTCAATACCGGAAAAGAAGAAAGGGAGAGAAAAAGGAAGCAGAGTGAGAAGGGAAGAATAGAGAAAAAAAACAGGTGGGGGGGATCCTTCCAGGCTGCTTAAACGCTATCACGTTGGCAATGTAAGCGACCACTCGGGTCTGTAAAAAAAGGTTCAGGATGTGGCAACACTTCTATCACTTGTCCAAGCGCAGTTTATTTTGGCGTATGAGATAGATAAAGGTATCAGTCTGAAGGACTTAGTTAGAATGGAGACCATGAAGCCACTAAATAATTTAACATTCAAAGTTCAAATCTTGATATAGACCACGAAAGATATAAAAGGTTGTAACATTTTGCTCACCCAGTCTGTTGGTAAACAAAGCAGCTATTCACAAATAAAAGTAGGTAAAACGTCGCAACGGGCCAGCCGTTAGCGAACAGTTCCGCTCTCTCCACTCGTGTTGTTTTCCAACTCAATGTCTGACCACGGAAACTAAGGAATAGCTTGCTTATATAGGTGGTGAACAGATTCGAGAAGTTACTCGATGAAAAATACGTAGGTGTGACGTCACGAGGAAGCAGCAACAGTGCCGGAGAACAGGCCAGTTAGTGAACAGCTGGGCGAGCAAGCAGATGAATGCGACAGAAGGTAAGATGTAGTAGAGCGGTCGTAACATATTCCCACCACTCGGCGAATCCGAAGGATGGGGGAGATGACGATGATGATCCAGAGGCGGAGAAGAAATTCCCATGGTGACCACGGAAGATACCATCGCCGGAACTCATAGAATGATGAAGCAGAAACGGAAAGCAAAAACCAAACAGGTATAAGCAGCGAAATAAAAAGAAAAAAAAGGGAAGAAAGGGAAGAAAGGGAAAAAGGGGTGGGATGGGATAGAGAGATAAAGAAGGGGAAAAAAAGAGGTATAAAGTAAAAAGGAAGGGAAAAGTGGTATGGAGTGAAATAGAGAATTACAAAAATATACATATATACATTAATAAAAAAGGAGTGGCCTTAATATATACATATATATATATAGAGAGAGAGATGCAATAAAAATAAATGTTTTAGAACAATATATGTAATTTAAAGTAAAGTTTCCCATATTAGAAATCAAAAATGGAATATAAAACCCCCAAAATTTATATATGGGAGAGTCAGACATAGGGCGAGGGTGAGTGGAGAGAGCAGAACTGAGTGAGCAAAAGGAATGGAAAAAAAAATACAAGTATAGAAAACTCAAAATGGACAAATGAAAGAAGATTAAAAACCTAACCAAAAGGAACAACAAAGGCAGCCTGGAAGAAATCTCTATCCCTAACCCTCAGGAACAGAAGGAGGAAAAAATTTCTTCATCTGAGAAAAATTAGCCTTTTTAACATCAGTAGGAGTGTCAAGGGATTGGAGGAGGGCAGTGGTCAGAGAGGGAAAAGAGAGGATACGGAAAGGGCCAATCCAACGAGGGGAGAGCTTTGCAGATAAATTTTGAGAAGTAGAACTAATGGGGTGATTCTTTAATAATACAAAATCAGAAACTTGAAAAGATGGAGAACGGACTCGGGAATTACAAGCCTTACGGTGAAGATCTCTGGCGTGAAGAAGTTGTTGAAGGGCGTGATTCAGTTGAGTATCAGTAAGAAGATGAGAGGGGGTATCCAATAAGGAGGATAAATTCCAAGATAAAGAAAGGGGTGTGTGTAACTCTCTGCCAAGAAACAACTTGGCAGAAAAGAGGTAGAAGAATTAATAGTAGCATTTAATGCCAAAACAAAATGGGGGAGTTCGGAATCCCAAGACTTATGGTCAGTAAAATGAAAAATAGAAAGAAAGGTTTTGAGATTTCGATGGTAACGTTCTACAATGTTACCCTGAGGATGATAGGGGGAGGTAGAAACTTTCTTGATACCGTGAGAGAAACAAAAATTATAAAAGGCCTTAGAAGTAAAAATAGAGGCATTATCGGAAATTAATACTTTAGGAAGACCAATGATAGGAAAAATCTGAGTGGATAATAAATTAATAATTATTTGGGAAGAAATATTTTGTAACGGACGAACAATAAGAAACTTTGAAAAACCATCGAGCAAAGTGAATATATAAGCATTTGCTTTTGAAGATTTAACTAATGGGCCAACAATATCAATATAGTTTTTTTCAGCGGAATAAGTGGCAGGAGAAGCGGCATAGGTACCATAGGGTTGGTGGTTGAGTGGCTTATGTTTTTGACGAGAATCACATAAACGAACCCAAGAATATATGTCTTTTCTCATCTGTGGCCAAAAAAATAAAGAGGCAAGACGAGCATAAGTTTTGGCCATTTCAAAGTGGCCCCCAACAGGGGAACCATGGAAATACTGAAAAATCATAGGACGTAAATTTGAAGGAAGAACGAGGCGAGAAATAGCACGTGGAGTAGGTTTAAAAATAAGGAGATGATTCTGCAAACGAAAAGGACCAGAGTAATTTGGAAGAGAAAGGTCTTGAATCAGCTGTTGACAATACGGATCTTGTTTCTGATGGTCTACACAGGACTGAAAAGAGAGGGGAAAATTTGTAAGGGAGGAAATAGAGGTAATAGCATTAACAGGCAAAGAATCAATTTCAGGGTCATGGGATTGATTATCTTCAAAAAGGCGGGATAAAGCATCAGCAACTGAATTATGGAAACCCGATACAAACTGGAGCGAAAATTTAAAGCGAGATGACCGAAGGAGCCAACGACCAGTACGGCCTATTTTAGGAGCATTATGAAGCAACCGGGGTAATGCTTGATTGTCGGTATGTACTACAAATTCCCGATGGTCCAAGTATTCGGCAAAATGTTCAATAGCCAGAAGAAGCCCCAGAGCTTCTCTTTCGTAGACAGAATATTTTCGTTCTGCAGGAGATAAAAGACGACTAAAATAGGCAATGGGTAAGGTTTGGCCATTACAAGTTTGTTGTAAGACAGCACCAAGAGCGACGTCAGAGGCATCAGTTGAGAGTTCAAAGGGGAGGGAAAAAGAATGATAAATATTGCCAACCCACAACTGAATGAACGAAATTTAGTGAAGAACTAACTTATGAATACAAAATTTCTTCAAATGAGGTTCCTTCACTTCACACCAGGGTGCATGATCATAGTTTTTTCGGCAGTGACATCTATGAGAGAATGTCCAAAGTTCTTGATAAATAGTAAACAAAACCAAGTTGAAATTCACACAGTGTCATCTTCAGAGGAAAAGTTTGAGTAGGTCCAGTTTTAAGTTCACTGTTTCTCCTGTTGAGGAGTACTTTAAGGCTGAAAATTCAAATGTGCGGCGTAGAGGTGTACCACCCGGTACAATTATTACTATTATTATTATTATTATTATTATTATTATTATTATTATTATTATTATTATTATTATTATTATTATTATTATTATTATTATTGTTGTTGTTGTTGTTATTGTTGTTATTGTTACGGTGTTTTGGTGGATCAGCAGAGGTGAAAGAAGGTGCGGGCTGGAATGGGTCTAACTACAAGTCCAAAAGATGAATTTTAAAATTTAAATAAAGATTATATTTTCAACTGATAACAAGATTTAACAATTTTCACTAGGTGCAGTAACAAAGAGAAATCAGGTACAATGCAACTTTACAAACGAAAGCACAAGTTAAGAGGATTTTACAAATTCTGGGCTACGAGCCCCAAAGTTTAACAATTTCTAAGCTCTCAGCTCACAACCACAAATTACCAAAGGGCAGAAAACCCCTCATTACATGGAGCACTTGCTCCCAACTTCACATCTCAAGCCTCTCTAAGGCACTTTTACCACAACACCATAAAGAGCTGACCCGTTCTCAATCTTTCAAGCCTATTAAAGGCAATAACAGACTATTACACTAAACTGCCATCAAGGCACAACTCATAAAGAAACAGGGGTATATCGTACCCAATCTACTGGGCCTTAGTGGACAAATACTAGGTTAATTTAAATGGCCGAAAACACAAAAGGAATGAAGGCGTGAATTAGTACTTCTAAATACACATTTTAAAACCTAAGAGGCACTAGGCCGATTACACAGGGGCTAATCCCAATCTATGGAGGTGACTGGTATACAACATAAATTTAGCACATTAAGGAGGACGAGGAAAACGGTTACGAGAACATAGTCGCCTCAAATTCATATATGAAGGGGAGCTCAAGAGGGTAAAGCACTCTCTAGCCCCGATCTACAGTTGAAGAAATTTGTAGTTTTTACATAGACTGAAAAGGGATTTACATTTTAAAGAGATGGGTTAAATATTGAAGGTTTCGAACCTTTCCTGCGAGTTAAACTGCTGAGCTAGCAAGAAAAGATGTTAAATGGCCATTACCTTGTTGAAGATCTGTTGCCCGAAGAAAGAGGCGCTTCCCGCCCCCTGCTACATATCCACATGCAAAGCTAGATGTTATTGAAGTGGCCCGGAGACAAGAAAATCAGCGGTTTTTATACCCTCGCGGAAAATTCGATACCTTTCATGAATGATTAAGACCCGCCCACAAACGTTTATTGGCTAACAGCAAAAAGTTACACACAAATCGATGAAGAAACACCTTATTGCTGGGAAATTAATTACAGAAATTTAGATTGGTTAAATTCAAAACAGGCGGAAAGAAAGCTTAATATTGCCAACCCTCAAATGAAAGAACAAAATTTAGTAAAGACAAAACTTATGAATACAAAATTTCTCCAAGAAAGTTCATTCTTTCGCACCAGAGTGCATTATCATAGTTTTTAGTAGAGACATCTGTTAGAGAATGTCCACACTTCTTGATCAACAAAAGCAAATCAAAAACACCCAGAGATCTTCTGATAAACAGTTGAGTTGATTCCGTTTTAAAGTTCAGAGTTTCTCCTGTAGAGGAGTTTCAATTGGCGCAAGATTTGAACTTGTGTCGTAGAGGTGTACCGCCCGGTACAGTTATCATCATCATCATCATCATCATCATCATCTTACAGCTTTATTTGCTGTCCAGTTACAGATTTCAGACTCTTGTGCTGATTTACATGTTGATTTTGTAGGATTCCGTAACATTATATCCGAGATGTGATCAAGTTTTCTTCTATTAAAATATTAAGTCCTACCACTTCTTGGTACATCATGAACTGAATCATTGCACAAAATTTGTGTGTCAGATCACATACACTATCACGATTTGGATACCTGGAAGTAGGAAACCGCATACGAAATTTTGGTTTCATATTTCAGTAAACTTGTCACCTTCATGAAAAACATGTTCCACCAAAAATGCTCTCTCTTCAGTAGTGAACATGATCACCAATATTCTCTTGCACTCACTAGTATTTTTTTTTAACCCACACTGCACTATTCGCCGTTCAGTAACGTTCCTGAGACTATCTCCCTTACACATACCCTTTACCTTTGCCGTTCAAGGCTGTGCCAATGACGCAGCCTTGTTGCTGCTGCTTTTGCTGCTAACTTAATGCTTTCTCTAACAGTACACCATAACTAGGTTTGCTGCAGAGAAAATTCCCAATGCACGGTATGTAGACTATGTAACACTTAGGGCGAATAAAAGTCGCTTAGTCAGTATCCCCACAATATAGTAGTGGGAATCTTATGTTAATAGTTAACCATTATCATCACCATCATAAGCATTCATCTTTGATCTTTTGTGTGCATTAAGGTCATAGATTATGGATTCGTAGGTGACTGAAGAAGTTAATTCTAGAACCATAAACTCTGCCACAATGCTGACGCACCAAAAGTGTCAAAAGCTCCTTATTATAGAACCTGGTGGTAATTTCTTCTCTGCTGGTCTTGTTATTTTCTGCAATGTCATTTATCAGACTCATACTTTCATTGTTGTTGTTCAGAATATTGTGGGCTCTAGTGGACAATACCTTGCTATATCAGCCCATCATATGCTACAGCTGCCAAGTTGCTTATATCATTTTGGCACTTCTTCATACTAGATGCATCCTTGTATCATTTTGCTGTCCTCCCTGATTGTGTTCTCCATTCTCCAAATAAGAGTACATCACTTTGCTTTGGAAGGTGCAAGGCATGTAGGCAGTGTGGCCAGCCCATTGAAGTTGATGTTTTATAATCATCATCACCATCATCATCATCATCAATGTCCCACTCCAGTCACCTGGGTGTGATTAACAAGCCTCCTCCACTCCTTTCTGTCCTTCCACTTTTCCTGCTCCATTACTTCTGCCACATCCAATCCAGCTTCTCTAATGTCCTTCCAGATCTGATCCATCCACCTTCTTCTCGGTCTTCCAACTGGTCTCTTTCTCGTAACTTCTCTTTCTAGTTCCCTTCTTGCTACCTGTTCCTTTCCTATCCTTTTTACATGTCCGAACCATCTCAGTCTTGCTTTCTGTATGTTCTGTACTAACGGTTCTATATTTAGCTGTTCTCTGATTTTAATATTTTGGATTCTATCTCTTGTCTTTTTAACCAAAGTTCTTAAAAATTTCATTGCTACTGCTTGGATCTTACTATCTTTTCTCTTATTAGTTACCAGCATTTGTAGTCCGTATGTTACAATTGGTATGTAATACTGTTTATATAATGTCAATTTCGTTTTCTTGGGTACTTTGTCATTCCATAAAAGCTCTCTGACTTGATGATAAAATGCTGTACCTTTACTTAGTCTGTTATTAATTTCAGGGTTGATTTCATTACTTCCATTGCTTACTAAAGCTTCGGCTTAAACTTGAACTGTGTAACCGCTTTAAAAGTTTCAGCTGTATTTATTATGTGAATATTTTAAGAAACTTAAATATTGAAATTGTCACTTTTCTCTACTACTTCTTGAATTTGACTCAACAGGTATTCACTTTGAACGCGACAGGGAAAAGAAGTCAGATCATCACAACACCTTTGGAGAGCCTATATGCCCGGGCAAGAATGCAGCATTCTTTGAGCATTTACATGAAAACCATACGTGGCGCATGTCTGAATGGTTACAGGAACGTCCATTTCTGGCTCTTAATCCAACACACAAAGCAAGCATTTTGGCTTTCCTTTGTAATGAGCTACTGCAGAATAAAGCTGTAATTCGACAGATTGATACTTCAATTGAAACTGTGGGCCAGTTACGTAAGGATCGCTGGTTGTTGGACACCAAGATCAGAAAGTGAGTTTCTAGTGTTTTTCCATCATTGTCAAGTACATTATTCATTTGTATTGTTCATAATACCAGACCTTATTGAATGGTTTTTCTCAGGCTTCGTATGATGCATGGGCGCAAGGTACGTCAGACAGCAGTGCCTACTCTTCCCAAGGCAGAGGATGAATCAAGTGATAGCAAGGTTAAACCAGAAGGTGATGATGCAGATGAAGGAGATGATGAAGATGCTGATGAAGGAGAAAGTGGGAATGAAAGTGAAGGGACTCAACCTGAAGAGGTAAGATTAAGAACCAGTCAAAAACAATTTGAACTTTTCCAGTTCTTAGAGCAAGAAATAAACTTCATATTAAATCCATATTGTCAGCGTCAGTAAGAAATAAGGTCTAATTGATTGAGTGATTCCACCTTTACAATACAGTAGAATATTCTCTTTTATTTTATTTTAAGAAACGAGACATGTTTCATCTCTTTTATTGTGAGACATCTTCAGCCTAAGCTATTATGGTAAAAACACATGATAATCTTAATACTAAAACAATGACATATATTAAAATGTCGAAGAGTCAAGGTGACTCAGTCTGTCACATTTAAATACAGATTTTTAAAAACACAGTTTGTGTAAGTCTTAAAACCAGTTATTGAATGATAAAAGTCCCATTGAGTTTTAATGTACAAGATGAATTTAAAACATGGTCACAGCGTGCTAAAATCTGAGTTAAAACTTGAAAAAAAAGTCTATGTGTTCTCACGTTAGAAGCCTTAACTACATGAATATCTGATCAAACAGAACTTGTTTATAGGTGGAATAACTCAATGTTGAATTGTATATGTGGCTGGACAATTCTTGCAATTCATATATTATTTGGAAAATCTAAGAAGAAGAAAAGAAAAAGAAGAAAAAGGTAAGAGACTTGTATGAAATATTGAAATGGATGAAGTGTTATTACGGCGTCTGAGCCATACACGAACCGGCTGGACAAGGCAGAGAGATAAACAAGGTGGAGACGTAAGTACTCAGACGTCGTAAAGACACTTTATCCATTTCGTACAAATCTCTTAGGTTTTTCTTTCAAATACTTGAAATTATCTACATTTTCCAGCTTTGTAGCACCAATATGACATTCAGTTCTGTTGAATTGACATCAATTTAGTCTTCGAAAGGCTAATTTTCATGCCATACCCATTGCACTTATTTTCAAGTTCCAAGATATTAGACTCCAGGCTTTCGGCACAATCTGCCATTACCACCAAGTCGTCAGTATGGGCCAGACTGCTTACTGCATTTCAACCTAACTGAATCCCTCCCTGCCACTTTATACCTTTCAGCAGATGATCAATGCAAACTACGAACACCAAAGGTAAAAGATTACAGCCTTGCGTAATCCCTGTAAGTGCCCTGAACCCAGAACTCATTCTACCATCAATTCTCACTCCAGCCCAATTGTAAACATAATTGCCTTTGATTGATTTTAGCGATCTTAATTCTTAAGACCATATAATAGCAAGCTTTACAATTTGCCTGGTTGGGTAGTTCATTGAAAGATAAGAATTACATTTTTGGCCCATATTGAACTGAAATTACAATTAAATTAATAATAATATATTATGGTTACACCTATTCAATACGATAACACTTAGTAATGCGAGGTTACATCACAAGTCGGTCACAAATGGTACCGTATTCGACCCCAGATCTGGGTCATCATTGGCCGATCGTTCAAAAGGTAGAAGATAATAATAATCTACCCATAATTCCATAGTCCCCCAGTATGACAAACATCTTTTCCCTCGGTACCCTGTCATATGCTTTCTCTTGATCTACGAAACATAAACACAACTGTCTATTCCTCTCGTAGCATTTTTCAGTTACCTGGCGCATACTGAAAGTCTGATCCTGACAGCCTCTCTGTGGTCTGAAACCATACAGGTTTTCATCCAACTTCCTCTCAACCACTAATCGCACCCTCCCTTTCAAGATACCAGTGCATACTTTGCCTGGTATATTATTCAGTGAAATACCTCGATAGTTGTTGCAATCCTTCCTGTTCCTTTGCTTGTGGATAAGTGAAATTACTGCTTTTGTCCAATCTGATGGTACCTTACCAGCACTCCATGCTAATCTTGCTACTCTATGAAGCCATTTTATCCCTGCCTTCCCACTATACTTCACTATTTCAGGTCTAATTTCATCTTTTCCTGCTGCTTTATGAAAATGGAATTTATTTACCATCCTTTCCAGTTTCTCAAGCGTAATTTCACCAACATCATTTTCCTCCTCATGAGAAAGATTTCCTTTTACGTTGAGATGATGTTCAAAATATTCCCTCCACTTCTCCAGAAGATGGTTGCACACTTCTACTTCCACTTAAAACAATAATCACCACCACCATCACTTCTAGTGATTCCCTGGGATCTATTTTGAGTTCAGCTGAATTACCCAAAACACTGTTCATTTCCTTTTTCCCTCCCTTCCTAAGATTTTTTATTACTGTCCAGAAAGGTTTCCCTGCTGCTTGACCTAGCCTTTCCAGGTTATTACCAAAATCTTCCCACGACTTCTTTTTGGATTCAACAACTATTTGTTTCACTCTGTTTCTTTCATCTGCATACATATCCCTGTCTGCATCGGCCCTTGTTTGAAGCCATTTCTGATAAGCCTTCTTTTCACGTTTACAGGCAGTTCTCACTTCATCATTCCACCAAGATGTTCGTTTTTACCCATCTTTACACACAGTTGTTCCTAGGCATTTCCTTGCTGTTTCTACTCCAGCATCCCTGTATGCCACCCATTCTCTTTCTACATCCTGAACCTTCTTACAGTCCACTGTTCGAAACTTCTCACTAATCATATCCATGTACTTCCGTCAAATTTCCTCATCTTGGAGATTTTCTACCCTTATTTGTTTGTAGACAGATTTCACTTTCTCTGTCCTAGGCCTAGAGATACTTAGTTCACTACAGATCAGATAGTGGCCTGTATCATCGAAAAATCCCCGAAAAACTCATACTTTCCTAACAGACTTCCTGAATTTGAAGTCTGTTAAGATATAGACTATTGTGGATCTGGTACCCCTAGCCTCTCATGTGTAGCGGTGAATATCCTTATGCTTGAAGAATGTATTCATAGCTGCTAAACCCATACTAGCGCAGAAGTCCACTAAACACTTCCCATTCCCATTAGCTTCCATATCTTCCCCACATTTACAAATCACCCTTGTGTATCCTTCAGTTCTATTTTGAACTCTGGCATTGAAATCACCCATTAGCACTATGCTATCCTTGCTGTTGATCCTGTCTACGATGTCAGTCAGTGCTTCATAAAACTTGTCAACTTCATCCTCATCTGCACCCTCACACGGTGAATACACCAAGACATTTCTCGTCCTAATTCCTCCAGCTGCTAAATCTACCCACATCATTTGCTTATTCACATGCCTAGTAGAAACTATGTTGTGTGCAATAGTATTCCTGATGAACAGTCCTAACCTACACTCTGCTCTTCCCTTTCAAACACCTATTAAGAACACTTTACATGAGGGGGGAATCAAATATAAACAGGATTTTATTTTTTATTTTAATTAATTTATTTTAAAACACAATGCAATTACAATTTATTTTTCCACATAGTACCCTGCTTTGGAAATGCATTTGTCCCAGTGTATGGGCAGCTTTTTGATGCCCTCATCGTAAAAAGAACAGGGTCATGTCACCGGCCAGTTGCGCACAAAGTCTTGCACACTCTCGTCATCTTCAAATCGTTGCCCTCCTAGAGCTAATTTAAGCGGTCTGAACATATGGAAATCACAGGGCAATAAGTTCGGGCTGTAAGGAGGAGACAGTTGGATTTCAGTATGGGGTCTCGCGTTGTCGTGGAGGAGGATGACCTGTAGAATCGGTTCGTCTTGTCTTTTGCGGAATTATGCAACCCTCGCCTAGTTCAACAGCTCGCAGTAATAAGCAGCATTGATTGTGCATCGCTCATGCAAAACATCAGTCAGCAAAATGCCTCGCCGATCCCCCCCCCCCCCCCCTATGAAAAAAGAGAAAGAAAAAAAAGTTGCAAGGACCTGACAGTCGAGTATTGGCTTTCACTGATGCTGCCTCCTCTTTCCTTCGCCACTCCTTACTGGCTTGTTGGATTCGGGAGTGTAGTAGTGGAACCATGTTTCGTCGCAGGTGACGATCCAACTCAAAAATGCATCACCTTCTTCTGCAGACCTTGCTGTAAGCCTCTGATAGACCTTCAAACATCTCAACTTCAGATTTTCGGTCAAAAGGTGAGGGACCCATCTGGAACACACTTATGGAACTGTAGGTAGTTTGTGATGATTGCTTGACAGCTCCCATAACTGATTCCAACTTGTTCTGCAATTTCTGATACTCTTACCCATTGATTGTCGTCAATAATGTCTTGAACCATGCAAATATTTTTGTCTGTAATGCTTGTCCGAGGACGGCTATCGTGTTGCTGATTTTCCACATGTTCTCGTCCTTCCTTGAACTTTTTATGCCAGGCAAACACACACACCCTGACAATGTTTGATCACCAAACTGTACAGTTAATCTCTGACAAATTTCTGTCATTGTAACTCCTTCACGAGCAAGAAATTTTATAATTATGCATTGCACAGTGGAGGGGTGCACCTGTCGCTCCAACATTGTGAGTGTTTCTGGCGAAACGGTGGGAATATCTAACAGCACGCTCTCCCCACTCCTAACGGTCCCACCTAAGCATAGCAAAAGCGCAGGGCCAGTCCTGCCAACTGTTGATGTTCAGGAACGAAAGTCCCGTTTATATTTGATCGACCTTCGTAATCTCCTATTTCTTGATTGTTATCTCCCCTATTCTTCTTCTTCTTGTTTTCGAATGGGTCTACTATGGACCACGTTAAGCATCATTCATTTACGGTTCTTCCTCTTTCGATCGGCCCAGTACTTCTTTATCCTTTCGGAGTGGGCTTCTTTACGTTCTCGTGACCAGTTGTTGCTGGTCCGTTTTTTGCTACTTTGATCTTGGAATCCCTTAATTTTGTTGATGATTTTTTTGTATTCCTGTCTGTTGTATACTACCTGCTGCGATATATTATTTTCCTCCATATCCTCCTTGACCCCTTTAAGCGAGCTCGGCAGCCCTGAAAATGTTTTTTTTCGTGGTTTCCCATTTTCACACCAGGCAAATGCTGGGGCTGTACCTTAATTAAGGCCACGGCCGCTCCCTTCCAACTCCTAGGCCTTTCCTATCCCATCGTCGCCATAAGACCTATCTGTGTCGGTGCGACATAAAGCCCCTACAAAAAAATAAGTTTGTGTTTTCCTGTTCTCCATGTATTCCAGAATTTGCTTGGCTGTTCTCTCTGGTGGCATTCTTTTAATGTGTCCGTAGAAGCAGCTCCCATAACTGATTCCAACTTGTTCTGCAATTTCTGATACTCTCACCTGTTGATTGTCGTCAATAATGTCTTTAACCACGCGAATATTTTTGTCTGTAATGCTAGTCCGAGGACGGCTATCGTGTTGCTGATTTTCCACACGTTCTCGGCCTTCCTTGAACTTTTTATGCCAGGCAAACACATCCAGACTCATCCTCTTTGCTGACTCAGTTCTATTTTCTTTCTTCCATAACCCCCATTAATATTGATAGCTCCCCATCATATCCCATTTTCTTTGCCAATTTACTTCCAAAGAGTCCCTCCTCTGTCAAATGGCAGTGGGACTCCTTTACTCTCATAGGTCCGAATGTTGCTTAAAACAGTTTGAGTGTGTTCGATAAAAGTTCCTGTGAAACAGGATGTTACCCATTTATGCATAGTACCAATGATAATTTCTTCTCTAATGGGTTAGGGACCTCGGTGGGTATAGTCATAGCTGCGTGAGCACAAGGAGGACCTTGGCTCAGAATATGTCTGAGATGCCCAATCATGTTCTATAACAACTTCTATACAGACTTCCAGTACCACTTTCTGGGCCACTCAGCTGTTATCCAGGGTTCACTGACCAGGGCGTGACATGCAGTAACCTACACCGCGAACCATAACAAAGGAGTAATTTTCTGAAAATGTTACAAACTTTGGGCAGAGAAGACTTGGGAGTAAGGAGACAAGCTGCTCGACTAAGTGATATGATTATTACGTTATAAACTTCATATTGGTCCGCGATGGGATATTTAGTATGTAAACACTCAACTAACAAGTCAAAAGTTCTACCTCTCCACCACTTTAATAATCTCTGATTATTCGTACATTAAAAGAACATTAATCTGTTAAAAAATGGAATACGTTTAGTTGTCTTTTGAAAACATCTTCAGTCGTGTTCAAAGTCCAAGATTAAAATACACATAAAGTTACAGGTTTCATAGATAAACACATTTAACAACACATTCACGGCTCGTACTTGTAGACATGATATGGGCTTTTGGGCTTATGCCGTGTCAAGAAAAGGAGAAACTCTTTACGTTTCGCACAGAACTTTGCTCCACGTATTCAGAAGAATATCTCGACTCTCCACGAGGAAGTCTTGTACAATAATGGGGTATTGAATTTTAAGAATATTTTACCATTGGAGAATTGTAGTGCTATGCTCGTTCATCACCAGGTGGCTTGCTGTATGCTGGCACAGCACTCCAAGCGGGAGCTGACGACAACAGTAAGCTCTGAAAATTCCTTACAGATTCGTTGCGCTCCAAGTCTAAAACACTTCTCACATGCAGTCTCTTTAGATTTGGATAGTAACATAACCAGAAACACTTAACAGACACACTAACAAACTTCGATGTTAGTTCTGCGATATCATTAATTATATGGTCGGGGTACATTTGATAAACTTGTTAAATAACACTGTCTTCTCTCTCCTTTTCAGAGGTTTCCCTCTCTATGTTTTACACACACAAGAACCGCTCTCTGCATAACCATTGCAGCGAACAAAATCAAGGTCGTGCGTTTGTGATTTCCGCAGCTGCTAGAGCAATCAGATAAATAGGGGATTTCCGTGAGCAGATATTGGATGTTTAGAATATTCGCTAGAAGGTGAGAACAGTAGGCCTAAGATTATTTTCGCACTCAATACTTCATACTTCAAACTGTCATAAACAACTCGTTACAATCGTACGAAATTTAGAAATGGACTATTTTCTGGGCTGGCAAAGGAAGTGTGAAGCAGTTGAAATCGCATGGTTTTGTTTACACCTACTTTGTCTACCATCAAACGTGTGTACAGTTGTTTCACTGCCGCTTTAAAAGGCCAGTTAAAGCATACGCCAAGTGGTTGGAGAACATTGTTAGACCTCCTGGAACTATTAGCAAGTCTGTTCTACCCCGTGTCAAAACACTGTGAACTTCCTGAGTAATGCACCCGCGAAAACTATCTATTCACTTGAACTGACGCGCACAGGAGAATGACACCATGTCCTACGCCGAGTTGCCAACAGTCTTTGGCACAGTTCTGTTGGATGGATCTTATAAATCCGCAGATTGTTTTTTCCAAATCTCGCTAGAATTTCAAACTACTATATTTATTGGAATAGGGGTGTGGTTGAACATGCATAATAACGTATTGAATAACTGTGTTATGGGGGTATCCACCTAATCAATACAAATTTGTTTACAAATCACTGTACTATTACATACAGTCGAACCTTGATATCTTGAACTTCCATTACTAGAATTTTCAGTATCTCGAAGTAACTTAAATTTCCCGGCCATTTGCCCTAATCTTCACGGGTATTTATTTCTGTATTCCTCAGAATTCAGTCACACTAATTTGTCGATTTCTCGAAGCAAACATTTCCTCCCTTGAAGCAAAAATACTCTGTAACTCGAATTTTGTGCAACATTAACTGTGCAATACGGCATTTGTGGGTTGTGAGGAACAGTTAACAAGTAAACTTTTAGAGTGATGCTGGGAGCTAATATGATGGGGACCGAAAAACTAAAACTTCTAACAATCGAAAAATCGCGGAGGCCTCGTTTTCAGGTGTGAATTAATTTTATGAAGAGAAATGGACTTCCTCTTTGGCGAAGGACATCATAATCCCAAAAAAGCCAAAAATGACTAATGATTTAAACCATTTTCATTGCTTTGTGATTGAGAAGCGTAAAGTGAAGGAATATTTGATCTCCCTTATAGGAACCGCAAGTCAGGCACCAATCAGTTTCCATATGCCACAAAGTTGAACAATTGATAAGAAAGGAATGTACAGTGTTATCATACGCGCTACCGGAAGCAAGGAACAACGAGGTACATCAATGCTTGCTGTAACAGCTGATGGCAGAAAGCTTGCACCTTACATTGTTCTAAATCGAAAAACAATGCCTAAAGCAAAATTTCCGCGAGTGATCAACATTCGTATTCAAGAAGAAGGGTGGATGGACACGTCACTCGTACAAGATTGGATACAAATAGTTTGGGGTAATGTAGCAGGGTCTTTCCTTCGATGCCCGGCCCTTCTCGTGTTGGACAGTTTTCATTTTTTTTTATGATGATGCTTGTTGTTTAAAGGGGCCTAACATCTAAGGTCAACGGCCCGTTTTCTCTAATTTTTTTTGCCGGTGTGTCATTGTTATGACATTACATGAATTGTACTTTTATTAGTTCATGTTTATTTCACTTCAGTTCGTATTGTCAGCTCGTAATGGGAAGAATATTTTCCAGTGTCGGTACTTCAATCCCACATGTCTAACTTACCTGATGTACCCTATTTGAATTTTCAGAAAAAATCTCACGCCGGAATTTTATGCCAAATGATGGTAACCGCAAACGAGTTGAACCAATTCTGTTTATATTATATTTGATGTATCTTTTAAATGTAAATGAATTGTAAATATCTGAATTCCTTGAATAATTTGCGCATCCAAAGTTTTCACCTGTATTTTTCGTCAAAGAAGTGCGTTAATTACACGGGAAAATACGGTATTATGCATTTTGTTGCGTGTGTCGGGGTGACATAAAAATATTATTATTCGCTTAAGTGTTGTAAATGAGAATGATTAGGTACATTTTCTTGTAAACCATTTTTATGTTTTGGTGGTTAAAGATTTTAAATTGAATGGTCAGTTTGCATTGTAACTGTAGATATGTATGCCTTTTATCTTGATCTTTTTTCATCTAGACCGTGGTGGAATATATGTGATGAAATCCAAGAATTAAAAAAGTCTTCCTGTTTTTGGTTTCTAAAAGTTTGCAGGTATGCAAGTATATTACAAGGTTATTACATGTTCATTCCCAGTGTACATTCTGTGGAAGACGCTATATAGTGTTCTTTTGTCAATCATACTCTGGATTATTCCTCTCCGAGAAAATGCACAGTGTGTGTGGTGGTTTATATGTGTAATCTGGAGCTAATGTGTTGTGCACAGAACTGATTATTGCTACATGAAATCGTAGGCCAAGTGTGTAGCGCCTAGTGATTCTTTCATTGATTCGATATGGCATTCGTCATTCATCCATTCCACAGTAGCCTTTTTACATTGTTAAGTTATATGGCTTGATTAACAGAATAATAGTAACTAACAGAGAGTGGGGGGAAAAAGTCCACATATTCAATATCAGTTGTTGTTGTTAGTCGTTTAGTCGCTTTCGACTCTCCGTGACCCCATAGACCAAAGTGCGCCATTTCTTCCTGTGATGAACTGTTTTCCGAAGTCTTTCTAAATTGAGAGTAGTGGCTTCCTTGATGCCATCAATCCACCTCATCCGTTGTCGCAATCTTCTCCTGTTACCATCAGTCTTCCCCAGCAGTAAGGTCTTTTCCAGTGTATCATGTTTTCTCATAATATGACCGAAGTACTTTAGTTTTTGTCTGAGTATTTGACCTTCCAGTGAACAGCCTGGGTTGATTTCCTGTAATATGGACTTATTAGACCTCTTCGCAGTCCACGGAACTCTAAGGAGTTTTCTCCAACACCATAGTTCAAATGCGTCTATTCTTCGATGCTCAGCCTTTCTTACTGTCCAGGTTTCGCTTCAGTACATTGCTACTGGAAAGACCATACGAATCTTCGTTCTTAAAGTTACGTCTCTACTCTTGAAAATGTTATCAAGGTTGGCCATTGCCTTCCTCCCAAGGAGCAAGCGTCTCTTAATTTCATGGCTGCAATCGCCGTCAGCAGTTACTTTGGAGCCCAAGTAGATGAAACTAGGAACAACCTCCATTGTTTCACCATTTATATGCCAGGGGGTGATAGGTTTAGTTGCCATGATCTTTGTTTTCTTGACATTCAACCTTAGTCCAGCTTTTGCACTTTCTTCTTTCACCTTGATTAGTAGATACTTAAGTTGTTCTTCACTTTCTGCCAACAGGGTGGTGTCGTCAGCATATCTAAGGTTATTTATATGTATCCCACCAATTTTAGCTCCAGTTTCTGTTTCATCTAATTTGGCATTCCTCATCACATACTCTGCATATAAGTTGAATAAGTAAGGTGACAATATGCAGCCTTGACGTACACCTTTCTCAGTCTTGATCCATTCAGTTGTTCCATATAGGGTTCTCACCGTAGCTTTCTGATCAGAGTAGAGATTTCTCATAAGCCAAATAAGATGATCTGGTACTCCCATAGTGTTGAGTACTTGCCACAATTTATTGTGGTCGACACAGTCAAAGGCTTGAGCATAGTCAATAAAGCATAAGTATAGGTCTTTCTGGAATTCTCTTGCTTTCTCCATAATCCAGCGAATATTAGCAATTTGATCTCTGGTTCCTCTGCCTTTGCGGAAACCGGCTTGTTCTTCAGGTAGTTCTCGATCTACATACTGCCGAAGCCTATTTTGCAGGATCTTGAGCATAACCTTACTAGCATGCGATATAAGTGCGATTGTTCGGTAGTTTGAACATTCTTTAGCGCTGCCCTTCTTTGGAATTGGGATGAACACTGAGTTTTTTCAATCTTTTGGCCACTGCTGGGTTTTCCATATTTGCTGACATATTGAATGTAGCACTTTCACAGCATCCTCTCCTAGGATTTTGAACAGTTCTGCTGGGATTCCATCATAACCACTTGCCTTATTGTTTGCAATAATTTCTAGGGCCCACTTGACCTCACTTTCTGGGATATCTGGTTCTGGCTCTGACAACAGAGTAACTTGATCATCAGGAGTATTCCGCTCTTTCCTATACAAATTGCCTACATATTCCCTCCACCTTTCTTTAATCTCCTCTGCTTCAGTAAGATCTTTTCCATTTTTATCTTTTATCATTCCAATCTTTGCCTGGAATTTCCCTCTGATGTCTCCAATTCTTATGTAAAGATTTCTTGTCTTACCCAGTCTGTTATTTTCCTCAACTTCCTTGCATTGTTCATTCAAAAAGGCATTCTTATCTCTTCTAGCTAGTTTCTGAAACTCTGCAATTAATTTAGACATTTTCGATCTTTCCCCTTTGATTTTTGCATTCCTTCTTTCTTCTGCTATTTGTAGTGCTTCACCTGGTAACCATTTGGCCTTCTTCTTTTTCTTTTTCTTGGGAATATGCTTTTCTGCTGTCTCCTTAACAACACAGCATACTTCTGACCATAGCTCTTCTGGAACTCTATCTGTTAAATCTAATCCATTAAATCTGTTTCTAACCTCTACTGTATATTCAAGAGGTATGCTATCTAGGTCATATCTGCTTGATGGTTTGGCTCTGTCAATCCTTTTTAATTTGAGCCGGAATTTGGAAATTAAGAGCTCGTGATCTGATCCACAATCAGCCCCAGGCCTTGTTTTGGATGACTGTACAGCGCTCCTCCACCTCTGACTACAGAGTATGTAGTCTATCTGATTCCGACATTTACCATCTGGCGAGGTCCAGGTGTATAGGCGTCGTTTGGGCAGTTGAAACAGTGTGTTGGTAATGACCAGTAAGTTGTCTTGACAGAATTCTAGGAGTCTCTGTCCAGCTTCATTTGTTGTGCCAAGGCCAAATTTTCCCGTTACTCCATCTACAGTTTGATTTCCTACTCTGGCATTCCAGTCGCCAATAATGAAGACGACATCCTTCTTTGTTGTTAGCTGTAGCAATTCTCGTAAGTTTTCATAGAACTGATCAATATCTTCCTCTTCAGCTTCTGTGGTTGGTGCGTAAATTTGTATGACTGTGATGTTAAAAGGTTGGCCTTGAAAACGTACAGACATCATTCTATCAGTTTTAAAATTGCACCCAATTATAGTGTTACGCACCCTGTTGCTAACTATGAGGGCAACTCCATTTTTCCTTCGGTTTTCATGTCCAGAATAATAGACCATGTACTCATCTGTAGCAAATTCACCCATACCTATCCATCTCACTTCGCTTATTCCCAGTACATCGATGCTCAGTCTCTTCATTCCTCATTTGACTATATCCAGCTTTCCTTGATACATGGATCTTACATTCCAAGTTCCTAAACAGTACTGTTCCTTGCAGCATCGCACATTTCTTGAGGCTTCTCTCAACGTAGTTCCCCCCAGAGATCCGCCTGGGGAACTTGAAACTCCGGAATATTTTGAATTGAGCAAAGCCATGGGGTTTTCTTGGGAAAATTACAGTGGTGGTTTCCCGTTGCCTTCCACTGTCCTCCACTCTTGTTGGCTCACTGACCCAGTTTCCCGCTGGGGTTGTAAACCCAACCTTCCACTGGGTTGCTCAGCTTAACAGGGGCACCACGCATAGGTAGGATTTGGAGAATTGAGGTGTGAGAGGTTAAGTGAACTCTCTTGGTGAGTTCATATATTCGCATCACACCCCCGTTTCTAGCCAGAGTCTCAGGATGTTCGTAGAGACTCCCCCAGGTCGTTTCCTTAAATAAAGTCTAATTATCTTTATTAAACATTAGGACTAGTTTTGACCCTGTTATTTGGGTCATCTTCAGCGTTAACCCATTAGCGCATAAAGTTAATATGTTGTGATTTATTTCAATTTATTTACACATTTCTATTCTTAATATTACAGAAACACGTTCCAACAATCAGAAAGTTCATACAAGTGATAGTTTTATGTACACAGGCCGTCCGATATATCGGACGCTATGAACTCAGGTCAGTACAACAACACTAGTTACTCAGCGTTATATTGTACAATAATGTTGCAAGCTAGGTAGTGTTGGGCTGGCCCTGCGGTGTAGGGGTAGCGTGCCTGCCTCTTACCCGTCGGCCCCGAGTTCGATTCCTGGCCAGGTCAAGGATATTTATCTGCATCTGAGGGCTGGTTCGAGGTCCACTCAGCGTACGTGATTACAATTGAGGAGCTATCTGACGGTGAGATGGCGGCCCCGGTCTAGAAAGCCAAGAATAATGGCCGAGAGGATCAGTCGTGCTGACCATATGACACCTCATAATCTGCAGGCCTTTGGGCAGAGCAGTGGTCGTTTGGTAGGCCATGGCCCTTCGGGGCTGTTGCGCCATGGCGTTTGGCTTTTAGGTAGTGTTAGAGAGTGGATTACCTTATCTAATTTACACTGTAAAGTAGATCTTCAATTTCCACTAAAGACTTATCACAGTCTAGCTCGAGGAGCGAGGTCGCGTGGTGCAGTGCGTGCCGCGAACATGGTCGGTATTGAGCAGTACCGGGCCGCGATTGGGAAATGGCAGGCGAAGCAGAAGGAGGAGACCAAAAATGGACGGGTGTTAAGAAAAGGAGTAAAAATGAGTGAAGCGGTGCTGGTAGCGACAGTGATAGCGGTGCTACTGGTTATTGGAGTGGTGGAATTAAACCCAGGCCCAAATACCAGCAGAAAATTTAGCATGGAGGACTTGGCTGCACTCAAGGGGGTAGTGAGTGAGGTAATACAAGAAAAGTGTCAATGGGATAAGGTGCAGGAAATAAAGGACATGATGGAGGAGCAGAGAAAGGAGTTAGGGAACATGAAGAAATGGCTAGAAACGAAGACTGAGGAATCGAGCAGGAGAGTGGACAATAATGAGAAGGAAATCGAGTTATTAAGAGGGAAAGTGAAACATCTGGAAGAGGAGGTGATGAAGATAAAGAGAGAAGCGGAGGGGTACAGGCAGGAGAGATTGAAGAAAGCCATATTTATATATGGTGTGGAAGAAGGTGAGAGGGAGGGCAAGATGGACCTGATATCCAAGGTGGTAGAAGTCATACGGGATAGGATGAATATAAACTTCAGTGAAATAGACATAGACGATGTAGAGAGAGTTGGAAAAACTAAAGGACAGAGGCCAATTAGGTTAAAAATTTTCTCTACCCTAATGGCAGAAATTGTGTTCGGTAACAGTAATAATTTACAGGGACAGAAAGTAGGGGTGAAAAGAGACATGGGAAAGGAAGGAAGTGAAAAATGAAGATCTTGAGCAGACACCTATGGAGAGCGAGAAATCAGGAGCTAAAGGCACGAATAAGAGGTCAGAGGTTGGTGGTGACAAACGGACGATGGGTTAGGGAGCACTCGCTGACGAAGCTAAAGGAGATGGACGAATGCGTTATTTCCGAGGGAGGAGAGATAAGGCAAGATGGAAGGAAGAAAGAAGTAACAAAGAAGAGGGGAGACATGGAAGGAGAGGAGATCATCTCAGAAGAGAACGGACAGTGTAGTGTGGATACAGAAGATCAAAATAGTGAAGGGGTGAGTGAGGGTGAGCAGCAAGAAATGGTGGGAGCAGAGTGTAGTGGTTCAGTGAGCAAGAAAGGACACGAGAAGACTGATCAACAGGAAGGTAAAGCAATTATGAGTAAAGGAAGAAGTAGGAGTTTAAAAGACCTCGGGGGGAAAAGTACGTACAGGGATGGAGGATACGGAGGACATGGAGCGGTATAGGTTGGTTAAAAAAGGAGGAATGGAGACAAGGGATGAGAGGTCGATAACTACAAGGAGCAAGAATAGAGGGGGAGGCTTAGAAGGGAGGGAGGGAAAGTTATAACTATATTGGAAAATAGGATGTGTGAATATTGAGGGACTAATGAACAAATTAGGAAATAAGAAAGTTCGGGAAGTAATAGGAAGTTTCGATGTTGTGGCACTCTTGGAGATGTGGCTGGAAACAGGGAGGGAGATCTCATGGAAGGGGTTTGTGATAAAATATAAATATAGAAGAAAGGAGAGGAATAAGGGACGCGCACCAGGAAGGATGATAGTATTAATTAGGGAAGAAATTACTGAAATGGTAGAGGATATAGAGACAGATATGAAAGAAACTATATGGTTGAGATTGAATATGGGAGGGGTGGAAGAAAGGAGGAAGAAAATAAATCTAGCGTTCGTTTATTGCCATCCTAGTAGTTCAGCATATGCAAATAAGTATTTTTTTTTTGAAGAGTTATTGGCGGATATTATTAGGATAAGAGGAATATTTGCAAGAGAAGAGGATATGTTGTTATTCGGAGATTGGAACGCAAGAATGGGGGAACAGAGCCCAGTATATATAGTAGGGAGGATGGAATGTGTATGCTGAAAAGTAGAAGGAGTGAGGATAAAATTATAAACAGTTATGGGGAGAAGCTCCTAGAGATGTGCGCTGCGGGGAATTTGTATATTCTGAATGGATGGATGGAGGGTGACAGTACGGGGAAATTGACATGTTACTGAGAAGGGAGGTAGTGTGATAGATATGGTTTTAAGCTTGGAAGGAGTGATGGAGGATATTGTAAGAATGGAAATTGGAGACTGGATTGAATCACACCATTTCCCAGTGTGGGTTATGTTGAAAAGGGGGGAAGAGAAGTGTATAAGGAAGGAAGCTGAGACGAAGGATAAACAAGGGAGTGGATATAATAAGTATAAATGGTCAGATAAAGTGGGACGGGATTGGAATAGGGTAGCAAAAAAGGAAGTACAACTTCTGAAATATGGGTGGGAAGATGCGATAGAGGAGAATAATATTGATAAAGCCTTGGAATTGCTGCTACATCCAATAAAGATGATGGCGCAGAAGGCAGAATGTAGAAAGAGAAATAAGAAAGAGGGTGAAGAATGGTTTAATAGAGAGTGTGAAGGAGTGCGGAGGAGGGTGCTGAGTGTGTTAGGAGAGTACAGAAAGAAAGGTGGGAGCGCAGAAAGGGAGATTTTCTGCAAATTGAGGAAGGAGTATAAAAAGAAAATTTGTGAGGTAAGAAAGGCGTGGTTAGAGGAACAAATTGAAGCTATAAATAAGGATTGTAAGACTAACAACATTGAGAAAGTATGGGAAAAGATTAATAGAATAATTAAGGGTGGAAGGAATATAGAGAGAACGAGCATTGAGGAAGTTCAATGGGTGAGGTACTTTGGTGAATTACTTGGGGATAAAGGGGAAGAAAGATGGAGAGGGACGGGGGAAGAAGTAATTTGGAGGAATAGGAGAGTGGCAATTTATGAACTGGACAAGGAAATTACAAGGGAAGAAATCTTGAGTGTGATAAGCAGAGTTAGGGGAAAGTCGGCCGGGGGATGTAATGGGATAAATAATAAGTTTTGGAAAGAAATTAGCAAAAATGAGACAATGATAGAGGGCATAGTTAAACTATTCAATAAGATCTATGAGGGAGGCGGTAAGTACCCGAAGGAATGGCAAATAGGAATTGTATGTCCAATATATAAGGGTAAGGGTAGTAGGAACAGTTTGAACAATTATAGTGGAATATCTCTGTTAGACTCCTTAAGTAAAATATACACTGGGGTGTTGGCGAACAGGTTAAGCGAGTGGGCTGAAGAAAATGAAATATTGACAGATTTCCAAGGGGGATTTAGGAAAAAGAAAAGAACAGTGGATAATATAATGATAGCAAAGACTGTTTTAGAAAAGTATAAGAGCCTGGCTAGAAGTACAGTTTATGTGGCAGCAATAGATTTTGAAAAAGCGTTTGATAAGGTGAATAGAGAGGCTCTGTTAGAGAAATTAGGCAGGCTGAGGGTTTCGGAAAAGATGTTGGGGGCAGTGGAGGGAATATATAAGGTTGTCAGGTTTTGTGTAAAATTGGGAGACGAGAGACTGAGTAGACTCTTAGAGTCCAAGGTCGGTTTAAAGCAAAGGTGCAAGTTATCGCCAATATTGTTTATTTTATTTATTAACGATATTTTGGAGGGGCACGGGGCGAGCAATTGGGCCGTGCCGGTAATTAATGGCCTGGAGGTACCGGGACTGATATTTGCTGATGACGTGATATTGATGACTCTAACTCCAGGAGGGATGCAGAGAGCGTTAAATGCAGTGTCGCTGTTTGCAAGGAAATGGGGATTGAGGATTAATGGGAATAAATCTAAAATATTAGTAGCCCAGGTAAACAAAGGAAGAAAGATAGAAGGGAAATGGGTCCTGCAGGGAGAAAGGTTGGAACAAGTAAGGAAGTTGGAATATTTAGGAGTTATTATTAACAGTAAAGGAACCTGGAACGATCAGATTAGTAGGGTGAAAAACAGAGGATTAGTAGCCCTTGCCTCAGTCAGAAACTTGATAGCTAAATACCCGGGTATTAGTTATAAAGCCTTGAGGCTAGTGTTAAGATCGGTGATTTTCGGGAGGGTATTGTATGGCGCAGAAGTTTGGGGGTTGGATGAGAAAAGAGGGAAATTAAGACGTATTATTAATAGTTTTGGTAAGATAGTAATGGGTCTACCGGGGGGGCACAGCAAATGCAGGGGCGGAATTAATGTGTGGGGAGGATTTGGAGAATCGGAGGGTGTGAAAAGAATAGTTAAATACTGGATGATTTTAAAAAGACAGGAAGGTGGGAGGGTTTTACAGGCAACGTAAGAGCATGTATAAGGGCGGATGGCTAGAAAAAATTAAGGGTTATTTGGAGATGATATGATTAGGGCATCTATGGGGGGGGGGGGGGATTTGGACGAAGACAGAAGTTAGAGGGATGAGGATGCTTGTGAGGTGGATTAGAGACATTCATAGGCAGAAATTATTGGGGGAAAGTAAACTGAGAAATTCACTGACTGTTTTTATTAAAATAGAGGAGGTAGCAGGGATAAATATTAGATACGTTGACAGGTCAAAAAGGTATGGGATGATGTGGTGGTTTATGGGATTGCATAGGAATAAAGGATGTTTACAAGGGAGGGACAGGACAATGTGTATACTTTGCAGGGCAGTGAATGACGATTTTCACTTATTAAGTGACTGTGTAGAAACGAGTAAGATAAGAGATAGATTACTGAGTGCTGAGCATCGGAAACTATTGGGAAGAGGAGACGAGCAGTCTATTTTAAGATGGATTATAAAGCAGTGGGAAAACAGGGGTGAGTTGTACAAGTATTTATGTGCGGTAAAAAAGTCCTGTGAGAGCAGAATGAAAGAGGGAGAGTTAGAGAGACAAGGGAATATGTGTTTCGAATAGTGATGTATGTCTATGGGAAGTGTGTTTAATAATCGGATGATATGCAGTGGATGGAGATAGTATGATAAAATTAATGAGAAGGGGAGTATTGTGTTGAGTACATAGTTAAGTGGGTGGAGTTGGGTAAATGATTTGTGATTTCATAAAGTTAGGGAATTTTTGTTTGTGATATGGCTGGTTGGAATGTAATTGCTGACATTCGTTGTTTTGGTATTGATCGGGAGTAGGTCAGGGAACAATGAATGTGACGCAAGTTGCTGAATGCATAAGGACACGTGATGAGTTTGCTGGAACCATGAGTTGGTGATTGCTACAGCTAACTGTTATTATTTTAGTTATTATTTAGGCCTATTATTATTATTATTATTATTATTATTATTATTATTATTATTATTATTATTATTATTATTATTATTATTATTATTATTATTATTATTATTGTTACGATGTTTTGTGGACCGGCAGAGGTGAAAGGAGGTGCTGGGATGAATAGGTCTCAACTTACGAAATTAAAGTTAATTTAAAATTTAACAAAGGTTATATTTTCTTTTCAAGATCAAGAAATAACAAGTATAACAGGTATTCAGTAGCATATCAACAAATTAAGAATGTACAATTGCAATTTATTAATGGATTTGGGCTTCGAGCCCCCAGACACGCAATCCTTGAGCAATGAGCCCAACTTTGCCTATGTCCAAAGTTCAACAAAGGGGCAGAAAACCCCAACCATGCCAAGGAGCACTAGCTCCCAGTTACCCAGTTAAGCCTGCTCAAGGCACACAGAAACCAAATTTAAGAAAGAACAACCCGCTCTCAAAGTTCAAGCCTATTCAAAGGCCACACCAAACTCAACCTTCAAGCTGCCCTCCAGGCACACAAGAACAGGGGTAAAAATACCCAACCTACTGAAGCCTATTCAGTAAAGAAACAGGATAATTACATGGCCCCAAAATACCAACATGAGTGGAGGCGTAACTTGCACTCCTAATACACCTTTTTAAAACCTACTTGGCACTAGGCCGCATATGCAAGGGCTAATCCCATACTACGGAGGTGACACGATAGAAAAACTTTATTACATTACGAAGAGAAGGGAAACTGTTATGAAAACGTAGTCACCTCAAAACAAAATGAATGGGAGCTCGAGAGGGTTAGGCACTCTCTATCCCAATTTGTAGTTAAAGAGACAGAATTTATATCAATTGTCTTTTACATTTTAAAGGAAAGTTAATGATAAAAGTTTCGAACCTGCCCCGAGGGTTAAACTGCTGAGCTAGCAAGAAAAGAAGTTATTAAAAGGCCATTACCTTATGGATGAACTGCTGCCCGAAGAAAGAGGTGCTTCCCGCACCCTGCTACATAATCACACACGGATAGATGTTACTGAAGTGGCCCGGAGACCAGAAAATCAGCAGTTTAAATACCCTCGTGGAACATTCGAGACCTTTCAAGAATGAGAACCCACACCCCCCTCAATTTTATTGGGTAGCATAAAGCAACATCTCCATATCGGAGAAGACATACGTTATTGGTCAAAAATTAATTAGAGAAATTCGGGATTGGCTAAATTCAAAACAAGTGGAAAGAGAAGGGTTATACTGCCAACCCAAAAAATAACTGAAAGAAATTTAACAAAGAACAAACTTATGACTACAAAATTTCTTCAAAAAAAAAAAAAAAAAAGTTCCTTCGCTTCGCACTAGGGTGCACAATTGTAGTTCTTAAGTAGTGCCATCTAGAAGAGAATGTTCACACTTCTTACTACAGAGAAAACAAAAACGAATCGAAATCGACATAGTTCAGAACACTTCAAAATTTACGGTAAAGACATCTTCTGGGAAACCCTAGAATTAATGTGGTTGTTAAAGTTCAGGCTTTCTCCAGTAGAGGAGTTTCAACTGGCGCAATGTTTTAATTAGTGGCGTGGAGGTGTACCACCCGGTACTATTATTATTATTATTATTATTATTATTATTATTATTATTATTATTATTATTATTATTATTATTATTATTATTGTTATTGTTATTGTTATTAATATTATTTTCAATAGACTTATCGCTTTTTGAACATGTATTGGGGCTGGAAGCCTGTTTGTTCATAAATAAATACACACATATACACTAAAGACTTATCACAATAAGGTAAACTCTATTTACGGTTATGTATGTACTGATTATGATATCCATAGAAGCATTGCAGGTGAAATCCAAACTGATCAAGAAGATCTGCTCTTTGAATGCCACTATAGGACTTGAACAGCTTTCATTGTGGTACAGACATTTTGCATATTTTTTACGCTGGACCACTTTGATGCACCCCTTATCTCCTTCTGTTTGTAGTTCTTACCCACAGTGACAACACTGTTGTCATTCCAGTGAAGCAGCAACGCACCACCAAACTCCTGCACTCGTATAATCATCATCTTCTTTTTCCTGTCCACCTTTCTTTGAAGGGGGCACTTCTCAGTCTGATTTTCTTGAAATGTCCCTGTTGCACTTATTCCCTTACTATCTTCAGGAATGTAAAGTAGCCGTCAAAGAATACTTTATGTCCCCTGTTTGATTCAGTACCACCTATATCAATGAGAGGTAGGACTGCACTTCCTCCAAGACCAAATTCTTTCAGCCTTTCATTTTACATTGCTGTATACTCTTGAAAAGGTGGAAAGGTATCCTATAACCTCTGGCATAGAAAGAAGTCTAGCGGAATTTCACAATTTTGCGCATCATCTTTGGTGGGGGGGGATGAGTGGGAGACAGAAAAACTGTCAGTTACTAATTGAGATGTAGATTGTGATCTTGTCCACTACGGGGTTGCTTCTTCTGTATTACAATTTGACCTACTAATGCTTTTGAATTTTCCGTCAGGGATATTGGAAACAGGGGTACCGGTACTGGCCTAATGTTACGTATGACTCTCTTTATTTTTGTATGACAGCTTCCTCTTGCACGGTTTTCTGGTTTTTCAGTTCTATCTGTAAACTTTCAGTAACATTTTGCCCACCACTGGACCTAGCTTTCACTTTTCATATTTTGTTGAAGCAATTTGCCCATCATATTTATTCAGAAGTAAGTTTTTACCAAGGTAATTTAGATTACCCTCATACTCATCTGTCATAATCATCAACCGTATCACACCCATCATCAGGAGGGTTGATGCGCTGCTCCTCTCCAAACGTCAGTTCTTCCTCCAAAACTTCCGGTATTTCACTCACCATCAAACTTGTAAGGGAATACAGTTGTCTGAGACAGTAGGATTCCCTGAGCATAGTGTCCGATTTTCAGGACAGCTATATTTACAATCCTCTGTCACGTTAATAATAAGACATAATTGACATCTTTGTGTGTTGGTAGATTCATAGAAGTGTCAACAATATGGTCCATACCAAAGTTTACAATTATTGGAAATATTTGTTAATTCATAAACAAAAATCTCGACTGTTGCACAGAACTCTGTACTATCTTGCCGCCGTGCTAGTAATAAGTGAGATTCAACAATGAATGATAAGGGAAAAGAATGATTTTTTTTTTCCTTGGTTCTTGTTAGCTACAGCCATTCTGAAGCACAAGATAGTATCGCGGGCTTGAAACCGATTTTTCGGACGCTATGCACTAATGGGTTAATCATAAGATGGAAAAAAATATGTTACATGCAATTCAGTCACCAATAATACACTGAAATTGGCATGCCTTTGTCTTGTTTGTATAATACGCGCATGAGCACATGTAAGTCGCAGTAGAGTTGTAGTTGTTTACATATATGTACATCTGGAGTGATATGGGGTAACTTATCCCTGTCAGGAATAAAGTCTTGAAGTAAAACAGTACATTAAAATGAAAACACAATCACAAGTATAAAAGAAAATTAAAATAACACATTATAAGCTTCTTCCAGTATTATGTAGATATTACAATGTCTTTTGATATGTTTATAAGTCTTACATTATTGTTGATATTAGGTGTTTGACATATAAGTGGTGGATATGTTGATCCACAAATTATGTTTACTAAGACATACTACTAGCAATTTACTGTGATGTTCAAAGAGGACATTCACAATCTGAATAATGAGTAGGTGGCCTTCTGATCAAGGTGAAGTGATCCGTTAATTCTGTATAGAGCGAATGTCTGGAAAAAGAAAAGTGAAAGTTTGAGAGAATTGGGAAAATTAGAATGGAAACAACAAAAAAGTATATGATTGTATGAGACTCACCCCTGGTGCTTCTATGCTAGTGTGTGAACATGCAAAGACCAACACTAAAACTGATCATTCAAAGAGAGCAGTGGCATGGTTTTAAATGGAGTGGAGTGGGGAAGGAGTGAGTCAGGAGGTACGGGTTAGATGGGTGAGGGTATGTAAGTTGAGTAAGTTGAAGGGTTTGATGTATTCCTTTTTTTTTTCCTCTTGTAAATAGGAATGATTTTATCAAAAAGAATATTGGATTTCTCATTAATCTTGTTAATATTGAAATTAGGCTTAAAGTAATGATCAATATGAATGTAAATGTTTTCCAAGAGGTTGAGCATTGGACCTTTCTTCTCAATTTTTATAATGCTTAAATCTTGGTTAATAGATGTTAAGCTATCCTTAGATTCTGATATATGTTGTGCTATTGCAGAAAACCAATTGTACTAAACAGCATTAACATGCTCCATGTACCTTATTAGAAAACTACAGCCTGTTTGACCTACATAAGAAATTTTGCAGTTTTGGCATTGTAATTTATAGACACCTGACTGAGAAAATTTGTCATTTTGATTGATGGTGCATATATTGTAAAAAATGGAAAAGTTATTGTTATTAGTTTTAAAGGCTAGTCGTTGGTTATAGTTTTTTTAAACGTTGGTAATTTGATGTATATTTGAATTATTGAATGTAAATGAGGAGTAAGTTTTATTGTGTATTGTTTCACTGGCTCAGGTGGAAAGCTGGCATCTTTTGGTTGTATTTATTATTTTATTGATGAATTGACGACTGTACCCATTAAATTTAACTCTTTATTGTATGATGTTTAATTCATCACATACCGAGCTCGATAGCTGCAGTCGCTTAAGTGCGGCCAGTATCCAGTATTCGGGAGATAGTAGGTTCGAACCCCACTGTCGGCAGCCCTGAAAATGGTTTTCCGTGGTTTCCCATTTCACACCAGGCAAATGCTATACCTATTCCCAAGAAAGCTGGTGCTGACAGGTGTGAAAACTACCGCACCATTAGTTTAGTATCTCATGCCTGCAAAATTTTAACACGTATTATTTACAGAAGAATGGAAAAACAAGTTGAAGCTGAGTTGGAAGAAGATCAATTTGGCTTCAGAAGAAATGTAGGAACACGTGAAGCAATCCTGACTTTACGTCTTATCTTAGAGGATCGAATCAAGAAGGACAAGCCCACGTACATGGCATTCGTAGATCTAGAAAAGGCATTCGATAATGTTGATTGGACCAAGCTATTTATGATTCTGAAGATGATGGGGATCAGATACCGAGAACAAAGAATTATCTACAATCTGTATAAAAATCAGTCTGCAGTGATAAGAATCGAGGGCTTTGAAAAAGAAGCAGCAATCCAGAAAGGAGTGAGGCAAGGCTGCAGTTTGTCCCCTCTCCTTTTCAATGTTTACATAGAACAGGCAGTAAGGGAAATCAAAGAGAAATTTGGAAAAGGAATCACAGTCCAAGGAGAAGAAATCAAAACCTTGAGATTTGCCGATGATATTGTTATTTTATCTGAGACTGCAGAAGATCTCGACAAGTTGCTGAATGGTATGGATGAAGTCTTGGGTAAGGAGTACAAGATGAAAATAAATAAGTCCAAAACAAAAGTAATGGAGTGCAGTCGAACGAAGGCAGGTGATGCGGGAAATATTAGATTAGGAAATGAAGTCTTAAAGGAAGTAGATGAATATTGTTACTTGGGTAGTAAAATAACTAACGATGGCAGAAGTAAGGAGGACATAAAATGCAGACTAGCACAAGCAAGGAAGAGCTTTCTTAAGAAAAGAAATTTGCTCACTTCAAACATTGATATCGAAATTAGAAAGATGTTTTTGAAGACGTTCGTGTGGAGCGTGGCATTGTATGGAAGTGAAACATGGACAATAACTGGCTCAGAAAGAAAGAGAATAGAAGCTTTTGAAATGTGGTGTTACAGAAGAATGCTGAAGGTGAGATGGATAGATCGAATCACGAATGAAGAGATACTGAATCGAATTGGTGAGAGGAGATCTATTTGGCTAAATTTGACGAGAAGAAGAGTTAGAATGATAGGACACATCTTAAGACACCCAGGACTTGTTCAGTTGGTTTTTGAAGGAAGTGTAGGGGGTAAGAACGGTAGGGGTAGGCCAAGGTATGAATATGACAAGCAGATTAGAGCAGACGTAGGATGCAATAGTTACGTAGAAATGAAAAGGTTAGCACAGGATAGGGTGGCATGGATAGCTGCATCAAATCAGTCTATGGACTGATGACTCAAACAACAACATACCTTAATTAAGGCCACGGCCACTTCTTTCCCACTCCTAGCCCTTCCCTGTCCCATCGTCGCCATAAGACCTATCTGTGTCGGTGCGACGTACAGCAACTAGCAAAAAAAAAAAAAAAAAAAAAATCATCACAAGGATTTTTTTTTTTTTAGACAAGGGGATAGTGAGAGCTCTATTAACCTAGTATGTTGCCTTTTTGTGAGATTGGGGGTGGATGGAATCTCTGTGAATAGTGGTGGCCGTTTGAGTGTGTTTTCTTAAAATACGATGAGATCGTTGATCGGGTTGTCTGGTGATAAAGATAAATTATATCCATAACTACTTCTACAAACCACCACAAATGATAACACAGTTGGAGGTGCAAAATAATTAACAGTACTCGCCTCTGATTAATTATATTTAAGATCTCTTGTCTCAGAAACTCATGAAAGCAAAACCATCTCCATACAGGAGGAGTGGAAGGTAAAGGCTTCCTCTATCCATAACCTCAGCACTAAGTGAAATACAATGGTTATATCTATGCCTGGCTGCCTTTGCCACCAGAAATTAACCTGTTACCCATTTTTGGTGTAGGCTGAGTGAACCCTAGGGCCATGTGCTGCTCCAGAAGTGGAAATCTAATTTTCTTTCATATCTTTAAGTCTCTACAGAGAATTGAACCCACATCCTTCCAGGTGAACCAAGCATGCTCTGCTACCTCAGTTAGGCAGCTTCTTTCAGAAACTCATGGTTATTGCTAAAATTGATTGGCTTAGTCTGGTATTTAATGAAAATCCTGTCAATCAGCAATCTGGTGAAGAAACTGAAATAGAAGATTAATTCACAGAAGAAGAAGAAGTATTATTGTGGTGTTTTACACTTGCTCCCTTGACATAAAATATGGAAAGGGCTTTCCCATGGTATAATACTTTCTTCACTGACAGACATACGAGCTTCATGCAAGAACATTTCATCTATGCCCAGCGCCTTTGTCTCCATGAATTAACCTATTACTCATTTTTGGTGTAGGCTGAGTCAACCCCAGGCCCATGTGCTGTAATAGACACAATTAACATGTCCAACAAAACAGATAGTTTACTTGATCTTTGTTCATTTGTGTTTCCATGATATGGTGCATTTTTTTTTACATTCATGAGGGTCCAATAATTTTATATCCGTAACCACATGCGTATTTACTATTTGATTGTACATAAAAATCTGGGGTCCAGTTGTAATTAAAATCTAATTTTCTTCAAAAAAGAGAAGATAGTCTTAATATCTAATACATTCATAATAATTGCTAACAGGACTGAAGAAAGTTCTTGAGTGATAATAATAATTGTGTGTAAAACATTCTTTCGGTTTTAATTGTTCTATTGAGTTAAACGCATTGCTCACTCAGTGCAGCATATTGATTTTAGTTGCACCTACTTCTATACTCTGTATAGTGTTGCATAATTCTTTTTTTGTCATTTTAATGTGATGTTGCCTTTGCAGGATGAGGATAAGGATATGTCTGCAGAAGAATTGACACGCAAGATTGAGAAGCTGACCCGACAGAGTGAGCAGTCTCTCCAGGCATTGAGTACTTCAGCCCAGCAATTACGAGCCACATGCTTTGGTCAAGATCGCTTCTGGCGTCGCTACTGGTCTCTTCCTTGTGCTGGAGGCATATTTGTTGAGGCCATGGAGTCAGCTGAGCCAAAACTAGAAAATGAACACCGCAAAGCACGTCTTGCAAGGGAAGAAGAGAATGAAAGGTTAGGTAAGGACGTTAATGGGGCAAATGAGACAGTCAAGCAAGAAGTAGGTGAGGAAGTGACTACTAAAAACAGTTCAGAGGAAGGGGTAAAGTGTGTCAAGGTGGAAAATAATGTGGAGGTGAGTGAATCAAATCAGGTTGTGAAAGTGAAATGTGATGCAGAGGAAAGAACTACTGTGGAAGACACAAAGAGTTGCTCTCGGTTAAATGAACTATTGGCAGCTCCTGTAATCAATGAAGTGAAAAAGGAGGAGAGAGAAGTTGCTAGTGACTTAAGTGCCATCAAGATGGAGCTTAAGAGCGATTTGTTTGTGTCTGAACTAAATGCGCTGAAGGAGGAGAAGCCTTTGGCTATGGAGGACATGGAGAAACTATTAAGGCCCATCCAGTTCGAGCGCTTGGGTGAGTGTATGGAAAAGGCAGGGGCAGCTAGTGAGGCAGGACCTGTCATCATACCAAATGGTGACAAATTCAATGCTCTAAACCAACTGTACAGTCTAAATTCTAGTAGTATGTTCAGTAATGGCAAGGACCTAAATGGCAGTTTCCTGCTGGGCGCGACAGCAGGAGGCACTGTTGGTGAACGCAACTGGTTTAGTGTTCTTCCTCGGGAAGCCTGCGATTCGGCATCAGTCACCAATGGACTGAACACTACCAGGTAATATTGTTTTGGATTTCTAGGTAGTAGTTATTGATTTCTACATGTATTCTGGAGCTCATTTCAGGCATATTTTCATTTATGGAGTTGAAAGTCATAGAGGAGTATTTACTACCAATTTGTAATTGAATTAATCACAACATGTTACCATTGATGCTTTCATGGCCTTTACTTATAAACATAATATAGGCTTCATGGCTTATGCCGTGTTAAGAAAATTTGGTGCAATTCTTTGCGTTTCGCAGAGAACGGCAACACAGAAGAAGTTTAAGGAAGCAGAGATTGTTATCAATAGGATACTGTGTAGGAGGGAGACGGAATGGAGGTTGATTAGGGAAAACGTGAGACTATGGAATGGGATAGTGGGAAATTGGGAGTGCGATTTGTAGATCCTAATGGGTGGGTAGCAGATAGGGATCTGCGCTCAGATGGCATTCACTTGAAGTGCAGTGGTACACATAATTTAGGGGGTTTGTTTAGAAGAGTTACAGGAAAACAGGTTAGACCCAGGGGCAGTGGTAACAGTACAGGAAGCATGATGTCAAGTAAGGATTACATAAAATTGTTGGTGTTAAACTGTAGAAGTACAGTAGAACCTCAAGAATTCAAAATCGGTTAATTCAAAATCTCGACTAATTTGAAGCAGTTCTCATTTCCGGAAACATGAGGTTCAGTTTTGCATGTTATTTAAATCATTTAATTCGAAATACGGATAATTAGTAATTCGAAGAACAATGTCGATCCTGTTACTGAAATTCAGACTTTTAATTCGAAACTGCCTTTACATTTTGAAAAAAAAAAGTATTTTACAGAGTAATTTAAATTCAACATTTCTCCGCATCATGAAAGAACGCGTCTTCCGGAACGTGAAGGGGCCACTTTGCACATTTTCACCTACTTCAGCGTGTGTACTGTGTGCTTCATATCTGCTATGTTTGAGCGAAATCGTAATTATTTTGTATTGGGCGTTTTTAGGACACCACAATATCACGTAGCAGGCAGTGCGCGGAGAGGTAGAGTCTGCGAACACTGGCGATTCTGACAGTTGGCAAAAAAGCGTGGTTTATAGGCTATAATCAATTCGTACGTACCAAACAATATTGTCTGTGCCGATGAAACTGCATTGTTTGTTTGTTTTATTTTTTAAATGCTGAGGCCAAACGGACTTATGGTTTTAAAGGAGAGAATTGCCAGCCGGGAAATGTACTGTGTTGTTATGCAGTGCACACTGCACTCGGAAGCGAGAGACTTCCTTCCCCTGTCATAGGAAAGTTCGAAAAGCCATGATGTTTTAAGTGCGTCGGGCGCTTTCCATGCCAGAACGAGGCATCTAAAACTGCAGACAGTACAGTAATCCAAAAGATAAAGCATTCGCACAGGGAAGCCAGCATAACATTTCCGCATCTTTGAAATGTGTTTTTCTTCCTTTCGTTGCGTGAGGTTATGTTTGACATTGTTTTATACAAGAGCATTATTTGAATAATGTAAATGCACCTTGTTGGATAAATTTCTGAAATAGTGTTTTCCATGGCATTTGAAAAGTTTAAACTGAGAATCACGATGATTGCATGCATTAATGGGTCTTCTGATGGGTCTGGGTGATTTCCGACAAAAGAGTAGTGTTACAAAAATGTTGCAAAGTTTGGGCTGGGAAGATTTGGGAGAAAGGAGACAAGCTGCTTGATTAAATTGTATGTTCCGAGATGTCAGAGGAGAGATGGCGTGGGAGGACATCAGTAGACAAATAAGTTTGAGTGGTATCGTTAAAAGTAGGAAAGATCACAATATGAAGATAAAGTTGGAATTCAAGAGGACAAATTGGGGCAAATATTCGTTTATAGGAAGGAGAGTTAGGGATTGGAATAACTTGCCAAGGGAAATGTTCAATAATTTTCCAATTTCTTTGCGATCATTTAAGAAAAGGCTAGGAAAACAACAGATAGGGAATCTGCCACCTGGGCAATTACCCTAAATGCAGATCAGTAGTGATTGATTGATTGATTGATTGATTGATTGATTGATTGATTGATTGATTGATTGATTGATTGATTGATTGATTGATTGTTTGTTTGATTGTAGTGTCATGGCGGGAAATCGTAGAAGTATTGTCACTGTACCGTACTGTATTAATAGATCCCGTGATGTTTTAAGGGCATCAGGTACATTCCATGCAAGCATAAGGTATCTAAAATTCATTCAGTACAGTAATCCAATGAATAAAGTACTTGCACAGGGGAGCCTCTCGTCTTTGAATCATATTTCTTTCTTTTAATTTCATGCGTGAGGTTATGTTTGCTGGTGAGTTATCCAAGTGCATTATTTGAATACTGTAAATGTACCTTGTTGGATACATTTTGGAAATAGTTTTTTCTATGGCATTTGAAAGCTTTAAACTGTGAATCAAGATTAATCGCATGCAATAACGGGTCTTAGAATATATTGTGACGCCGCACGGGTTGGCATTTCCGTAATACATGTTGGCGATTAATTCGAAATCACGTAATGCGAAGTCCGATTTTTATGTCCCAATGACTTCAAATTAACAAGGTTTTACTGTATTGTAAGGAAAGGAATAGAATTAAGTAATTTGATAAGACATATATTTACCAGATATTGTAATGGGAATTGAATCATGGCTGAAAAGTGGTATTATGGATGCAGAAATTTTCTCACGGAACTAGAATGTTTATTGTAGAGACAGGTTAGGAATGATAGGAGGGGTTGTATTTATACTGGTTAAAGAAGGATTTGTAAGTTACGGAAAAGTTAAGGATGAGGAATATGAAATTCTAGGTGTAAGATTCATCTGTGAAGACAATAGGTAACTTGATGTTCCTCGGGTGTATAGACCTGGCAAGGCTAGTGCTGAAGCTGATGCAGAATTATTTGATAAGATAATCAGCTATGTGGGGATCGACACAGAAAGGAACAGTATTGTAGCAGGTGATCTGAACCTACCAAATGTTAAACTGGGAAGAGAATTGCGAACGTCAGAAAGCATTGCCAACAAATGGTGAATAAGTTATTATGGGAAGGACAGATGAATCAGAAAGCGATGGAACCAACTAGAGGGAAAAGTATTGTAGACATGGTGCTGATAAAACCATATGAGCTCTATAGGGAAACTGAAGTGATAAATGGTGTGATCATGAAGCTGTCTTTGTCAGAGTTAAAAATAAATGTGTTAGATATGAATGTTTTAAAAGTAGTACTATTAGGCAATACCATATGGTTGATTAGAGGAGAATGGGGAAATTTTAAAAAATCAGTTATGTTCAATGGAAAATAATAAATAAAAACATAAACAGCCTATGGGGTGGGTTTAAAGCAATTTTTAAGGAGTGAAATCAGATATGTAACTTTAAAAGTGATAAGGAATAATAAGGACCCATTATATTATAACAGGGAAGTAAAGAGATCAAGAAGGAAGTGCAGATTAGAAAGTGAGTTAGGAATGGTTGCAGGAATAAGGAGGGATTGAAGGGGCTCACTAGGAAATAGAATTCAGCAAAAAAATCAGCCAAGGATAGCATGATGGCAAACATAATTGAGAGCCATATAAATTTTAGGGAGCAGTGGAAGCAGTGTATAGATATTGTATTTATCTGAATCCAAGACAACCCCCACTTTTCCCTTCAAAATTAAATCGAGCTTAAAATGTGCTTTGTGAAATCATTTTATTTATAAAAAATTTGAAATTTAATTTGAGAAATGAAATGAACACGCACAATTATCATGCAAATCCTACCTACTTCCCTAATCATTTACATTAGAGGTATCTGTTACTGCCTTTGAAAGTTCAGGGACTTCCTCTTCGCGAGCCCACATTCGTATCGCATCTCGTGTTATGGCCATTCTGTCCTTGTGTTTTTCGCGCACATACTTCACAATTTCTTGTTCGACTTCTTTAAAGCGTCCTTGTTCCAGGCCATTGAATGCCTTTCTTGTACAGTAGGCATTTTTAAACTTCCTTTGTCTTCATGGTAGTGTCGAACATTGGCTTTTGTTCTGCCGTATTTTCTTGTGGCTGCACAGTTATTCTTTATTTTTGCTTGTGGAAGCAGTGTATAGATATCGTATTTCTCCGAATACGAAGATAACCAGTTGAAAATTTGCCAGCAGTACTTGTTCCACGTGTCTCTGCAATACGACAATCCATCATGAAAGAATTCCTGTTGTCTATAAAACTGTTACTTGTACGAAATGTCAGGTACAACCGGCTGCCGCTAGATGCACAACTCGCTTGCTGGCTTCGGCCGGTTTCAGAAGCTAGTATAGAGCTAATATAGAGGTGGACGTTGAAGGTCAACTATTTTTATGTGCCGTGGTATGACCATTCCACCTTTGCATTTTTTTGCGCACGTGCCTCACAATTTAATCTTCAATTTCTGTAAAGCATCCTTGCTGCAGGCCACTGATGCATTTTTTTACAGTGTGGATTTTTTAAGTTATCTTCGCCCTCATGCTAACACTGAACATTGGCTTTAGTTATGCCATATTACCTTGTGGCTGCACAATATTTTTCATTTCTGCATGTTTAATAACCATTAACTTAAAATTGGCATCATATTATTGATGAGAGTTCATTGAAAATTTGCCAGCTGTATCTGTTCCACATGTCTACAGTCAAGGATTCATGATGAAAATATTCCTGTTGTGTATAAAACTAAGCGTCAGGTACAGTAGATGCATTATAACTCTGTCACTGAGTAACCATGGCCTTTCTAAAAATTCTAAGGGTTGCATCCTTGCTATTCCAATTCAAATGACATTTCTTGCACAGCTGGGGCTCGGAAGTACGGTGCATTATGGTTGACCGAGAGTTGGCCTAATGTTTTAATGTCATTCTGCAGATTAGAGAAATGTTTTTGTGGAAGCTATTTTCCGAGAATCAGTGGCATTACACAGAGGGACTGTACAATCGACTGCCATAGCTAGGGATATATGATAAAGACACGGATGTTGAAGGTAGAGTTTCAAGCACGCATTGGGGGTGAAGGGAAGCAGCGTGGTTACCATGGTGGCTGCCAGTGGTGTTCATGACTGTTACGTTGCGAATAAAACAACCCATACTTTTACACATGAAATTCTGAGAAAATTTCCAATGACATTTTCCCACAGCCGGTTGTCATTTCCCATTCTAGCGTTGAAGTCACCAAGCAATATTTATCTGTATCTTGGTGAGATCTGTGTTCAGAAGATGATAGAACTGATTTTTTATATCCTCCATATTGTTTAGAGTGGGGGCATATGAGTAAATAAATTAAATGGCACAATCTCCAGAGAGAGGCATATGCAGGGTCATGAATCTTTTATTTACTGTAGTTGATCCTTCACCTGACAGTCTGATTTCACTAACTACAGCATTGTTAGTGTTTAGTCTTGCTAGCTCATGGGTAATAAGAGCTGTCCTTTTGGGTCTATTGTTGTCCTTCAGGTGTAGTAGCGTTCTGACGTTCCAGCTGCCTACATTTAGAATGTTATTCTTTGTTGTTTGCTGATTTAGACCGCATAAATTGGGATGACCGTCTGTGTGGTTTCCCAAATGGGTTTGAATGTGACTACCGATATTTAGACAGCATTTTCTAGGGCCTTGCCCCTTCAGAGTGGGCAGCGGTGATCCTAAATAGGCCTGCCCATTCACAGATGCAGGACCGGATCCCCAAGTAGTCACAGGGTCTCAGGAAGGCGACCATCACACATCTGTTGCCACGTGACATGCAGGTCCAAACTAGAAGCTCCCAGTTTCACCCAAAACCTGCTTCCGTCATCCTTATCCCGTCGTTGTTGGGCTTTTGAATAGCAGGCAAAATTGCTGTGGGCTTGACTTCACTTAAGGTGGACTACAACTTGCTAGGATGTGGCCCACACATTATGATTCCAGAGCCACACACTGCAGCACATATAACATGGGGCATACAACGAACTGTCGCAGACTCAATAACCTTTGAGTTGCGCCTTTGTAGCCAGTCTGTCTCGCATAGCCTCTTCCACTTGCACATTCGTTGCGAACCAAGGTTATTGTAGTGGTTCCTTTTCCACCTGCTTAACCATCGGGCAGTACCTAGGCTGCCTTTTACACCATCTCCACTGTACCAAAGTTCATCTTCTCCAGTCCAGATGCCTTTGAGGTTTTTACTTGTAACCCTGAGCTGGGACCCTTTTTCAGATGCTACATACCAGGTCATTGTGCTCTGGGACTCCCGTGATGTTGTAGTATGGCAGATATAATAGTCACAGATATGAAGATAATCCTACTAGATATGGATGATGTGTTTGACCACATAAAATGACATGTATCATTCTGGAAGAGTCGAACCTCTTCATTTCTTTGCCTGCAATTTGAATTATGTGGATAGTTCTCTCCTGTTTTCCATTAGAACAATCCACCTATAGCATGAATGTCTTTCATAGTATTCTAAAGATCAGCTAAGGATTTAATGAAAAAGTAGGTGGACATTACTCACAGTTGCACATTTTAGTAGGCCCATTTAGCTTGAAAAATGCTAGGATCTCAAAGGAATTTTAACAAACAAATCAAATTAATGAGACCTTCATACAGTAGTAGTTTGTGAAAAGGAGGAACTAAAAATGTATTTTCAAATAGATTTTCAGCTTATAGAGCATGTGCAAAGGATGTAAGTGCAAATCAGAAATGGGCAATGAGATACTGTGTGAACAGAACCCAGAGTGTTTAGATTTTGCACCTGATATGCTACCTTTCCATTCCTCTTCTGTTGGCTTGGATCTGGCACTTCTGGCAGGACTGGTTGAGAGAGCACTAGTTGCTAACTCTGAGCCATTCAGCTAGAGTATGTAGCTTTCAGAACCACTGTGAACATGAAATAGACTTTCATTTTATTAGACCGTGTCTAGTATGTAATAGTATGAGGGTAATTCCAGAAATAAGGTCTCCTATTGTTTTTATAAATACAGAATCTTGTTGGTGTGGCTGTTGGTCACAATATTGTGAAGAGTGTTTCCCGCGCTCGCATATAAACATGCGCTCGCTGTGCTGAGGCATGCAGTCTTGGCTTGGCAGCTGTTGAAAATGGAGCTCCCGTTGGATGTTACCGCCAAGTGCATGGATGTCAAAAATGTTCGTAAGTGGTGTGAAGAGTTTGCAGCCGGTCAGACTGAAATTCACACCAAACAAAGGATCGGGAGACCATCAATTTCCGTTGAGACTGTCGTGAAGGTTGAGCAAATCGTGTGTGAAGATCGGTGGATCACCCTGGATGATCTCAGCACTTTGGTTCCTGAGATGTCCCGAAGCGCCGCTCACAGAATTTTAACGGAAAAGCTGAAATACCGGAAGGTGTACGCAAGATGGGTGCCAGCACCGATGATGAGGTGAAAGATAAGGTTCACAACTTCCTGAACAGCATGGCGGCGAGCTGGTTTGACATGGGCATACAAAAACTGTCAGAGCGTTTACAAAAATGCATCGACCAAAATGGGGATTATGTAGAAAAATAGCTAAATGTTCAAACCGTAAAATTATGTAAACCATTGTAGAATATTTGTATTCATAAAAAAATAGGAGACCTTATTTTTGGGATTTCCTTTGTATTTAACATCTTTATGATATGTACCACATTTGACAGATACATACAGTTCAGTAAGCCGGGTGTCCTAGAGTAACAAGTGCCATGATGATTTTTAGTCCAAAATCCAAATGTGTCAACAGCCTCTCTGATTTACCTGTGCAGCTGGATGGTCCACTCTTACTAAAGATGAATGCTCCAGATGCATACTAGAAGCAAACTATTCTTTATACAAGTTAAAGCAATTTTCATCTAAGTGATACATGTGCTGTGGGTCATTATTTCTCTGACAACATTGTCACAACTGAATTTTGAGAGATAACAACAACGTGCAAACTTCTCTCCTAGTTAAGGTATATCAGCTAGTATACTA